>NC_081411.1:585866837-586203712 GCF_030272615.1 Cryptomeria japonica | reverse complement strand
TTGTTGGGTGAGAGCGGATCTATTAAATTCAGGTGGAAGTTGAGCTCCATGTTCAAGGAGAGTTTTCAGAAGTGCAGTAGGATTGTGTTTAATAAAATTTTCCATCATCTCTTGGTTATAAGAATCTGCTAGGAAAGTTTGCACTTCTGGACAAAGTTCATCTTGGTTAACCATGTCAAGATTTTGACTTTGATCTTGATCGCTAGGTTTCCCACTTTGTGTATGATCTTGCATGGGATCTTCATATAGGACATCAATGTCTGGCATGCCATATTGTTGTTTAGTCATCTTTTTCTTTTGGGATCAAGTTACGACCATACACGATATTTGTGATAAAAAGACTTAAGAAAAATGTGATGAAAGGATTTAAGAAATTTGTGACGAAAGGATTTAAGAAATTTGAGGATGAAAGGACTTAAGAAATTTGTGATGAAAGGATTTAAGGATTTAAGAAATTTGAGGATGAAAGCACTTGAGAAATTTGTGATGAAAGGATTTAAGAAATTTGAGGATGAAAGCACTTGAGAAATTTGTGATGAAAGGATTTAAGAAATTTGAGGATGAAAAGACTTGAGAAATTTGTGATGAAAGGATTTAAGAAATTTGAGGATGAAAAGACTTGAGAAATTTGTGATGAAAAGATTTAAGAAATTTGAGGATGAAAAGACTTGAGAAATTTGTGATGAAAGGATTTAAGAAATTTGAGGATGATTGATGAAGAAGGTATGGTAGTGATGCTTTAGAAGAAATTTGATGACTAGGTTGTCTTTGGTATGAACATGAAGGATTGATTTGAAGGGCAAGTTGTATGAAGGGATACGACCACCCTGATTTGGACGATAGTTGGTGTTTCAAAGGACAAACTTGAATGTTGATGGAGATGACGGACTCTTAGCTTCTCTCTTGGGCTTATGAAAAATGGGACAAACAGTTTTGACACAATTTTGGACTTGGTGTGGGTAATGACTTGGACAATTGTTTGTGTCTTGACAAATGTTTTTGCAAAGTGTTTGGGGATAGTGATGTGTTTTTAGTCTACTCTTGGCAAGTATGTATCAAACAAAGTAGACACAGTGATCAAATGCATATTATATCAAAGACACTCATGCTCATATAGAACATTCTTAAGGTTGGCAAGGACAATAGTCATTGAATCCCAATTGGTTTCCCATCTACGCTTACCTAGTGCGGACACTTAGATGCTTGACCCCACTAGCTCCCCTCCATGACACTCACTTCTTGGGGCAACCAAGCATCAATTCCCATGAAAACTCCTCATGGCGAACTTTGTGTCTCTACTAAGGGTCATAAGAATATGGGCCGCTTCAGAGGTCCGGCCTCTTGCACCAATAACCAGAAAGTTTTTGGCCACTATGAACAAGGTGTTTAGTAAGTCTTCCCGTTAGGAGCTACCCTTTGAAGTTGTGCAAGTGCAATTGAGGCCTATATCCCAACAAAGCACCAAGAACTTAGTAGCCATGCAAGCATGATTGAGATCTCTACGATCCTACTAAGCATCCAATGTGAGAGTGAACTCTCATATAGCCCCAACCATTAACCCTTTCGTAGTCAATGGCCTATTTATTATAGTGAGTTGGGAACCCCAGGTCTGGGTGTACTCATTTGGGTCGTTCCCCTCTTACCTTCTCAAAGAGAAAGTTGGGAGGGCAGGCCCGCTAGAGGTAAACACACAATCAAACAAGAAAAGGTTGGAGGGTCTAGATTTCTGATCATCTAGTAAGATGAGAGCATACTTTCCTACCTTTACACTTTTCTTAAAGACACATAAGACAATGGCTCATTCCATTTTAATTAATATCTAGGTGCCTAATTTAAATAAATGCACAATATTTGGTTTAATCAGCTAGGCAACCTGCAAAACCACTTGATTAGTAGTTTGAAAAACGGAGTCTTCAAAAAGCATCTTGCAAAACAACTTGATTAGTAGTTTGGAAAAATAGAATTTTCAAGAAACGTCCTACAAAAAACAACAAAATGACAAAAATATTAATTTTTTTAATTTTTTGGGAATGAATAGAAAAACATGAATAAAAACTTTTTTACTAATGACAAATGTGGATTTGAAGAAAGCTTTGATGGGTAAATGGGGTTTGACTAGGTTTTTGCCACTTTCCAAGGGATAGGCAAGCGAAAAATGGGGATTTTGGAGGAGAGATGAAGGAATGGGAAAATTTGTTCAAGAGGGACAAAGAAGCAAAAGTTCAAGATGGATAATATGATAAAAATTTGGAGGTGATTGGATAAAAGGGGAAGGAGTTATGACAAACCCTAAAAATAGAGAAATATGAGATTTTGGGCTTCAAAAAGTGGATTTTTGGGATAAGGCCTCCAAGGAAGGAAATGTGGAAAATGGCAATGCAGAGAATTTGGTGAAGTTTCGAGGAAAATGGAATCAAGATAAAGAAGATATGGCAAAAAAAACAAGAATTTTTTTTAACCTTAGATTTAACAGAACAAACAGAAACCCTAGATTTAACAGAGCAGACAGAAACCCTAGATTTAATAGAGCAGAAACCCTAAATTTAATAGAGTAAAAAAAAATGTCAAAGGTTCGGATTTCTGATTGTTTAGATAGACGAGCATAATCTCCTACTTTCACACTTTCCTGCAGTTAGACAGATTATCTTTAAACAAAACAGATAATAGGAAATGAAAAAAAAAGAAATGCAGACTAGAGTTAGCACCTAAAAATTTCAGACAGATTAACAGAGCAGATAGTAGCACTAAACAAATAGAAAAGTGTCAAAGATCTGGATTTCTAATTGTCTAGATAGACAAGAACATACTCTCCTATTTTCACACTTTCCTACAGTCAGAGCATACAGTCGGGTTAAACAGAATAGAAAAGTGAAAGGTCTGGATTTCTGATTGTCTATATAGACAAGAGCATACTCTCCTACTTTCACATAGATTATAATTAAACAAAGTAGACAACAAAGCAAATAACAGATCGGATAATAGGAATTCAAATTCTCACAAAAACGCTCAACCTAATCGCAGAGCTATCATTCTGAAACTAACAAAAGAAACAAAAAAAGAATAGAAACAAAAATGCAACAGAAACAGAAAAGAAGCTGTTGTAATGAAATACAGAGCCGCTATTCTGGAACCTGCAAATTTTTATTTTTTTTTGTTTTCTGCAGTCGTGTTATTCTGGAACCTGCAAAAAAGATTTTTTTTTTCTGCAGTCGTGCTATTATGGAACCTGCGTCTCACAACTCACAAAAACCTAAAAAAAAAACATTAGTTCTTAGGGATGTGTGTCCCACCGGGCGTGCCAAAATTAAGAGGGGAAAACAGATTTGAAGGTCAAATGATCAAAACATAATGAAATAAACATGCAGAATGCTAAAATATCCTTAAAAAACCATTCCACCTTGCTATTTTACCTTCTCCTTCGGATTGAGCTTGATGAAGTGAAGGTGCCCCTTGATAATGCTCCACTTGATGTGCTCCTTTGATTGCTGGATGTGGATGGCTCTCCAATGTTGTGCACAAATGGAATGGATTTGAAAAATGATAAGGATGAGATGATCAAGTTGCCAAGATGATTTCCTGGGCTTAAAAGGGCAGTATAAGCTTACTGGATTTCAAGATGTTCAAATGAAGCGATGGAGCCCTTTATTTATAGGAAGAGGAAAGAAAAATGGATGGCTGGGATGGATTCAAGATGAAGGGCTAAGATTTACTTGTGAGCTCAGACAAGCTCCAAGAGAGAGTGTGGAGACCAAGAAATATGCCTTAAAGGCATTTCGTATCTCTACACTCCACAAGGTGCATTGGAGGAATTAAAAATTCTCCAAAAATGGATATTATTGGGATTGGAGGAATAAAAAAAGAATTAAAAATTCCTTGGGAGAGGGAATGCCTGGAGAAATGTGAGATTTCAAAAATCTTACATTTATCTAGGAAAAGAGTATTTAAAAGCAAGGAGTTGACTTTGTGGCTAATCATGCTAATTAGCCATTATCGATTCATTAAAAGGGGGATTAGAGGAAATGTTAGGTGGGATTAATATTTGTAGGAGAATTTGACTAGGAGAGACAATGAGTGGAGGGAATAAAAAATTAGAAGAATAATGTTAAGTGAGTTTAGGGAGTTTCTAGAAGAATGAATTAAGAAGATGATTTGTAAGAATCATGTAGATTAACTAATTAATTGAAATTAATTAGCTAAGAGGAAGATTTGTGAGGATTTGATTTTTTTAGAAGAATAAAGAAAGGGATTGATTTATAATCATATGCTATAATGACAATATTAATTATATTTAATTAATATTGAGAGGAATTTGAATTAACATAATTAATTAATTAATTATGCGAGGAATAATTAAAATTATTATTTTTAAGTGTCTAGAGATTGTAATGATCCATATGATGATTTGTAATGATTTTTAAAGATTTGTGATGATCTATGTAGTAAGTCTTAGGTTTTTGATGCCGACCTAATTGTAAAGGTTATTTATGTCAGTAAGGTTGATGTTTTGTAGCGTCGGTGATTTTGAGAAGTCTGTGAAGCCGAACCAGGGTGTGTGAGAAGATCTTCCAGAGTGATGCAGACTTAAAACTTAATTGGATCTGATCAAGCAATAAGTTGAGTGCTATACATAGATTATTCACTATTGTTCTCTAACAATTACAATAGCTAAAATCCCTTAACCAGATAGGTCCTAATTGGCCTTACATTGTAAAATCCCGTAACAGGGTAACTCAATATCAGAGTTCTAAATCCTCTTGCAAGGTTGATCCTAACAGATAAAAGCTCCTAACAAGGCTGAGGTAAATCCCTTAACTGGGTGACTCCTAATAGGGTCTTCTCCTAACAGGGCGTCATTATAAGCTTCTAACTGGGCTTGTCTCCTAATAGGGCGCATTCTAAAAGAGTGCAAAATATTTGTGGGTACCAATTCCCACCATAGTTTTTCCCTATTTGGGTTTCCACATGAAAATCATGGTGTTCATATGGTGAATGTTTTTAATGTGATGGTTTGCTTTAATTTTAGTTTATGCATGGTTAATGGGCACTTAATGTGCAATATTGATATAGCAGTTTAGCAGATGTTTATCAATAGATATCGGTATGGGTAAATGACTCTATTGTTGACCTATAATAGATTTGGTGAAAGTTTTATGAGTCTGAGTTTTTGATTTTAAATTATTGTTAATACTGATTCACCCCCCCTCTCAATATTAACCAGATCCTCTAATATTAACAAATCTTCACCTTCTTCTTGTGCATACCCTTTTCAAACAAGTCTTGCCTTATTTATAACGACTTCACCATCTTCATTCGGCTTGTTTCTAAGTACCCACTTTGTACCAATCACATTTTTATCATCAGGTCTAGGAACAAGTGAGCAAGTTTTGTTTTTCTCAAATTGATCAAGCTCTTCATCCATCGCCTTTAACCAATCATCATCCTTAAGAGCTTCTCTCACTATCTTAGGTTCAACTGTGGAAATCAAACATGCAGTTTCTTTGATTTTTCTTCTAGTCTGTACTCTAGCATTCCTGTCTCCAATTATCTGATCTGCTAAGTTATTCAACTTCACATATCTAGGTATAACCGGTTCTAGTATAGAAGTTTCTTCTTGTTCATCATCTTCATCTTCTTCATCTATCGAGTGAATAGTATCCTCCACACTATTCTTCTTAGCATCATTCTAAATCTCTGATTCAATAATTACTATCTTCTTTTCCTCAACTACATTAGACTTATCGGTAACATATGATTTGTCAAAATACTCATCAACTTCTTTATAACTAGGGTTTCTGGTCTGAATGCTCTACCACAATTTTCACAATCCGCTATCAACTTTGCCAAAGTAGCAATCAAAAGTTCTTCTATGTTCATGTTGCTCTCCTCATATGCTCTCAAAAATGTTCAACGAAAAATGAGACTAAAAAACACCTTTTATCATACCGGTTGAACATACCCTAGTCAATATTCAACTCTAAAACTTGATACTAACACACATATCATATTCAATTTACCAGTTTAAGATATAACTAGTTTAAAAATTACTTCATAACATAATATTGCATCAAAATATACAAATTTGACTTATTGCACACCATTCAAGGGTTCGAAAATGGATCTGACAATATGTTCCGCCTAAGCTTCATTATAGCTTAGTTTATCAGTGAAGGATTATCCACACTAGGTGAAGAATTGGAGTCCTCTGACGATATCTCCTCACTTTTCTTCTTCCATATCTTTTACATCTCACTTTTGGTTTCTTCAACATCAAATTTCTTATTTCCTTTCTGATCAACAAGCTGATTAACCGATTTGTTTAATCTATCTCTACAAAAATTTGCAAGGTGTCATGATTTGTGACAATGAAAACATGCCATTCTAGATGCGCTCTAGGTCCAACATTGCCTCTACCAGTTCTTCTCTGATAATTCATAGCTACATGACCAAAGTTATGATAGATTGAACATGTCACATTCCATCTATTCTCCATTTCATATGGACTAGACCGGTTCACATAAGGACTTTGCCAAGTCCGGTTCCTCTGATCATTGTAAGATCTCTGCCAAGTAGGGTTTCTCCAGTCATAGTATGATCTCTGCCATTCATTATTAGACCTCTGACCCATGTAAGATCTCAAATTGTTCACTTCTAACCTACACTCAATCGCTCTATGCCCATACTTGTTGCAATTGAAGCAATATCCATTAAAATTTCTAGCCTTATTTCCTTCATATGCATTAGATCTATATCCATTAAAATTACTTGATCTACTTCTACAAACATTAGTAGTATGACCTACCTTATGATCATTAAAACATACTGGTTTGCATGTTTTCTTATCGGTGTTCTTCTTTTTCTTCTTTGGTGCAAATTTGCCTTCATGCATGGTGTCCTTGGTACTAGATGGCTCTCCTTGTTCAAAGGTAATGAATCCCAAGCCGTGTGTATCTCCATTCCACCTCTGTGACTAAATCTTCTCATAAATTTTAGTAGTGCTTTTGTTAAATTTAGCTAGTATCTCATTTGCATCATCCAATTCCTTAGTAAGATCTTCATTCTTCTTTGTAAGACTTTCTCTAAGAGACATAGCCATGTCTAGTTCAGCTTGTATTTCCTCTTTCTCTTCTTTTTCCTCATGAAGTTGTGCATGCAAGGTACTAATCTCCTAATTCAACTTTATGATCTCATGCTCCTTATATTTTATTGTGTCTTTAGTTGTTCTCCTGGCTTCCAACTCTTAACTCATCCTAATGGTAAGGGCTTCCAAATCTCTCCTTAGATTTTCCTTATCATCATTCATCTTTTCCACCTTATTAACCAAGGCATCAATGTTTGCTTCATCAGATGAACTGCTTTCGGTGGATTCCATCAAGTGCTCAACCAATTCTCTTCTCTTAGCTAGTGAAGCTTTGTATTTGAATTTTAGTTCAACATAGGCTTCTTTAGATTCTGCAATCCTATCTGAAAGCTCTTGTTTACTCATTGAACCTTCCCCCATGTTATCCTCAATGATCTTTACCTCAAGTGGTTAAGCTTCTCCACAAAGAGGACCCAATGCTCTGATACCAATTGTTATTGTGAGGATCCACTTGTTTCTGAGAGGGGAGGGTGAATCAGTAATAAAAATAAACTGCAATCTTTCACCAATCTGCAAATTACTTCACAAAATAGTTCATAACCAGTACCAGCAGTTGATCAAACAGTCTCCAAAAAAGATTTACCAAACTAATACCGATAGCAAATTAAGTGTTCATCATTAAGAAAACATAGTAAGGACATCAAATGAATAACTCAACAATTCATCCACCACATGAACACAAAGATTTTTCACGTGGATACCCAAATGGGAAAAACCAAGGTGGGAAATAGTACCCACAAAATTTGCACTCTTTCAAAATGTGCCCTGTTAAAGGTCTATCTCGGTTAGGAGATTTACAATAATGCTTGGTTAAGAGAAGACCCTATTACGAGTCATCCCGATGAAGGGATTTTAACCTCAGCCCTGTTAGGAGCTCTACCCTATTAGGAGTAACCTTGCTAAAGGGTTTAAACCCAAATTAATGAGCCACTTGGTGAAGGGATTTACAAGATCAGGCCTTTTAGGACCTAGCCGGTTAAGGGATTTTAATAATGCTACAACTGTTAGGAAACAACAGGTAAATGATCTGATCAATGCACTCTTTGCTTGCTAGTACAAATCCATTTCAGCTCTAATCTTCTACACACATGCAAACATCTTAATCTAGTTCAACACACTTTCCTTCTCTAATCACCAACACACTAAACCTTCTCAAACTTGACCTAAATATAGTTTACAATTAGGTCGGTTACAAAACCCTAACTAAATTCAAAATACATTGAATTTATATCACAGATCATATTAGATCATTACAAATCATTATAGATCATCATACAAATCATTAAAACAAATTTCAAGACAATTACAACCATTGAATGATCATGGTGGACTTGAAAAGCACTGAGAGGGGGGTGAATTAGTGACACCAAAAATAAAACTACTTCAAACACTAATCGGTAGATGAACTTAACAAAGCTTTTAAACACAATGCATGCAATCCAAAATGATATAACAACATCCATGAAAAGTAAAGCATCCACCATAACACAAGTATTTGTACATGGAAAACCCAAATAGGGAAAAACCACGGTGAGATGGAACTCACAAGTTAACTATCTGCAGTAATAGATAACTGATCAGTTAAGGTCTACAAAGTTCTCTGCTAGGAGTGAATCTTGTTAGAGATACCAAAGCTTGATTAGAAGCTTATACCTTGTTAAAGGTAGTACCCTGTTAGGAGTAACCTCGGTGGAGGATTTCTGAATTCAAATGAATGGATCACCCTGTTAGAGGATTTATACATTGAAGCATGTTAGAGATTACCTAGTTAGGGGATTTGATTTTGTTGTAATGGTTAGAAAACAATAGGATTGGTTTGATCTATTATGAGTGGCACAATACTTGCTTGATCAGATCCTTCTAAACATATTCAACACTTCTCTTCTGCAAACTCTGCAACTTAACTCTTTTTCCTTTCGTACACAACATAACAATTTCACTTCTATCAAATAATTCATTACAATGTCAATATATAGACCTTATGATTTCATGTCGGCCTTAAGAAATCATAACACAATTTCCTAGGTGCAATGTATCTAGACAAGTGATCACAACTCATCACAAAAATTACCACCAAGCAATCGGTGCTAGTAGCTCATCATGATCTATGGTAACTCATCACAAAATTACCAAATATCAGTTGGAACAATCAAATACTAGTTTGAGTAAAACATATGAATCGTTATCCTTGAATCTCCACTTCATCTCCATCTTGATCTTCATCTCGATCTTCATCTTGATGCCGACTTAGTATAATCATAGGTTGTCTCTTATGCACATGCCGGTTGACACAAAGTATCGGTTAGAGATAAACCTCTTAGTATAACCTTTAGCATACCGGTTGTAGTATGAACAACTTGCAGTTATATCAGTAGACAATATAACCATGTGTGTGTGTGAGTGTTTCATCAATGACAACATATGATGAATACATTACAATCATCATCAAGCCAACAATATCCCCCTTTGGCATTGATGGCAACACTTAGAAAATTTTACAATAATACCACTAAGTGTGCATACACAACAAATTTACACATATACTCATACGCCGCCTTAATGGATACATTATACAAAATTTTTAAAAACACACATACATATTTCTACTCCCCCTTTGACAATAATGCCAAATTGAAAAAGAAAAAAAATAAAATATATATATATATATATATATAGAGAGAGAGAGAGAGAGAGAAAATTTGTATCAAGTGTTTAGCATATACAATAATAACTAAAAAACTTGAATCAAAGTTCAGGCATAAGCAATTCTCATGAAAATAACATTGTAGCTCTTCTTCAACTATGACAGAGGGTTTGTCCATGACTCCAAAATGTTATCAGTGTACTCAAATGTAGACATTAGTTGTGAATGGAATTCTTCCATTAGTCCAATGTGCAGGTTTCAGGAGTTGCAAGGATAGCTTCTACATTTGAGTAGGCTCTCTATAGTATGTCCACTTGTGATGTGAGTAGACTCTTGAGTTCCCTGAGAGACCAGAGTCTCTTTGCCTTCTCATTATCATAGATATCCAACCTATTATGCAAATCATCTACAGATTTGCTCAAGGCAAATATAGAGTCCTAAAGTGGGACATATTCCTTGCATATCCTTTCCAGCTCTTGCTCTATTTCTATACACCTTTTTGAAATGTCATAATAAAAGAAATAAACATTAGAGGTGGAAGCAAGATACTTTCCTCTTGTTTCAATAACATTGCTCAACAAATCTTTATTGTGTGATAGAGCCATTTTTCCACTATCAATATCCTTTACCATTTTTTCTCCATACTACTTCTTGTGACTCTTTTCAGCATAGAGTTGAGTAGCATCTTCCAGTGACTTGATTTGATCAGATGCATTTGCAACTAACTAACCAAGTTTGCTAATAGGTGTAGATAGATATGATATGGATGTTTCTGGTAGCAGACCAGATAAGATATATACTGCAGTCTATATTGTTTCAGCTTCAACCCTTTTCTCTTTCAGTCTCTTCTTATGCACTCTAGATTGCATGACACTTGCAATCTTCATCATTTCAGATGTGCTCATGTTGTTCATATCAATAGGTCCTTAAATACTTAAAGAATAATCATCATCCTCATCAACTTTCTTTTTCTTTGTTCATTTAGAGGATACAATCTTAATGATTGCTTTCTCTGTATTCTTCTCCGTTTCCTTTTCAGAGGACTGAGTGATAACTTTTTTAGTAGACTCCTTCTTATTATCATCAATGACTAGTGGAAATTGGGGTTTCTTTGGTTGTTTTGTTTCCAATGGATTGTCCACTTTTAGTTGAGTTGCCGGTTGCTCAACTATGGTAACCTGTACATCAGTATTTGCAGGAGGCTCCATATCTGATGTAGTGTTGTCTCCAGATAGATCAACTGTGTCCTAAACATCATCAACAACATGAATAATGGAGTCATCCTTCTTCTTGATAGGATAGACCTCATCAACTTGAATAATCTCTTCTTCATCCATTTCAGGTCGATTAACATCATCTTCCATATTATCCTCATTCATAAAGGAATGGATGAGTTCTTTCATCCTTATGATTTCATAGGCTATTCGATGGGTCTTAGTTTCAATAATTGCCTTCTTTCCACTGAGTAACTTTAGTCTTCTTTCTTTGAACATAAACTGAGATTTGTATCGAGCAACTAAGGCACTAATATCATCTTCAGAAAATTTAGGAAAATATTGTACAAATATCTCATCAATGGTTTATTTTTCTAATTTTATAGCTTCCTCCCATTTATCTAAAAGAATATTGTACAAATAATTTGAGATATCATTTTCCAGTTCATGTGGATATCTACTGTAATGACACAAATGAGTGATTACCTATTGAATGACTTGCTCTTTCTCATTTTCATTAAAGAAGTTAAAATGCTCTTTGACATTGTCAAACCTATTCCTCCCTAGTGTCCTCATTGTTCTTTCAAAATGGGTTTCAAGCTTGTAAGATGCCATATCAATAGGCATAGTTGCCTTTGGCACTTCCTTAACTGATTTAGCTACTCTACTAGTAGCCTTTATCTTCTTAGGTTCTTCTTCAGTATTTGAACCTTCAGATTCTAGTTGGAGAATAAGTTTTTGATTCCCCTTCTTTGGTGCATTCTCCTTCTTTGTATATACTTTAGGTGTCGGTTCCTTTTTGGTTAGGACACTCTAAGTCACCCTTGTAGTCTTTTTCATTGGAGGTGAGTTAGTTTTCTTTTTCTTTCCTTTCACATTAGTAACAGGACCAGTACTGGTTTCTGCTGATGCAACTTGGACTGCCACAATGTCCAATTTTGCCTTATTTTTGTCTTTAGGAGATACTAATAGGGTATTAGTATAACCAGCTAGTAGATCATAGTTCACCTCATAGCTCATGTCTTCCATTTCTTCTTCTCTAGGCTCAATTACTTGCATCAAGCAAAAGTCAGTGGTAATAATAAAGACTATGTCTTTTGCAAAGTGCCTTACCACATCATCTGGTAATCTCATTCTCATGCTCATCTTTTTCTAAAATTCATTAAAATACTTATTCATGGCTGCAGGGAAAGTATTCTTTATAGCCTTAATGTTGTTCTTGATTTGTGCAATGACTGGTAGGTCTTTTGACCATTCAATGTCTCCAATTCCTGGTAGAAAGTTCTAGAAATAGAAGAATAACCCAGCTAATAGATGACCATATTTGAACTTTTGACTGTTGTCCTTTTTAATAGATTGCAAATTTAGAAACAGTTGACTCCTGCTAGCTTCACAGAGATCATAATTTGCATTATCAACAATCATTCTGTGAGCTGTATGAACTATTGTAGATGGAACACTATTAATTCTACTAGAGTAAAATACTCGGTAGCCTATCACCATTGTTGCTAGTTTCATTGCAGGGTCTTCAATATTGTTAATAGAAAATGTACACCCATTAGAAGTAGAACCGGTTAAAGAGAATACTATATCTTTTGAAATTCATCTTAGAACAGGTACTTCATGGATTGAGAAATAACCAGCTACAGCCTGAATGGATTCCTTAGTTATTATGTGAGTTCTCTCTAAATACATGCTCTCTCCATGAACTCAACTCAAAATGATTCTGATATGTTCTTCCTCAAAATCTTCAAGAAATTAAGTGGCATTGTGAAAACCCTAGCATACTTTGTTTCAATCTTTCCATTCTCATCACAAAGTGATTTCAATTGTGTATACATGTATAGAGATCCTAGATCTTCTATCTTGTAGTCAATATAACTAGATAAATCACCTTTGACCAAAACTCCACTCTAAACTTGTGATAATGCATTATATGACATAATTTGTTCTGCCTCTATAGCTTCCATAGGCTCAGAAGTAATCATTAACCATTCTATAGTCTTTGAAGTTGATGCCATTCTAGATGAACAAGATTCAAAGTAGGATGTTCAAAGAAATACCTTGTTTTGTGCACGTTGCCCCATTTACCGGTTGAAATTCCCAAGTGCACATCAGTTCTACTTTCTGCAACCTTCAATTCAACTTGATTACACAGATCACAAAGCAATTTAGCAATTGACAACAAATAATCTTTCTCAACTCAACAAGTGCTCCAAATTTCTTTCTCGAATGCGTTAGGGTAAACATGACAAAGTAAAAAATCGCTTTTATCCTTTTTACCTACTGCATTAAATGCTCGCCCATTAGGGTTACAAACCCTAATTTCATCGCTCAAGGAGAAAACCAGCTGATAACGTATTGACAAAAAGTTACCAAAATTTCATGCTTCAAAATTCTTTTACTGCTCATTTTTCTCAAGGGGTTCGAAGGTAATTTGACCATTAAGCTCCCCTTAGCCATATTAAAAAAGATTAAGTCACCGGTGTAGGGTTCTCTTTACTGGGTGAAGGAACAGTTTCTTCTCCAAGTGAGTCATCACTTTTCTTCTTCCAAATCCGATTCATTTCCTCTCTGGTTTCTTCAACATTAATTTTCTGCTTTCCTTTCTGATCCTTAGAAGAATTGACTGGTTTGCTATTTTTGGATTTACAAAATTTTGCTAAGTGCCCCGGTTTGTTACAGTGATAACATGCCATACCAAATGATCTCCAATGTCTTGCATTTCCTCTTCCTGTTCTTCTTCTGCACTTCATAGCCACATGACCAAAGTTATTATAGATGGTGCAAATAACATTTGTTACCTTTTCTATCTCAAATGGAATAAACCAGTTGCCTAGGGTCTTTGCCAGTTCATGTTTACCCGGTTGTCAAAATTCCTCATCCGGTCACCATTTAATCTTGGATGCATGTGTAGTATAGGATTGTTTCCTCCATATCTGCACTCAATAGATCTATGTCCATACATTCCACATGTGAAGCAATGACCTTCAAATTTCTTGGACACATACCTAGCATTAGTATTGTAACTAGCATTTATGTTAGGTTTGTCTCTACAAACATTTGTAGTGTGACCAGGTTTATGGTAAACATAACAGACCAGCTTAAAGACCTTCTTACTGGTAGGTTTGTTGATCTTAGGAGTAGATTTGTTCTTAAGAGTGTTGCTCTTTGTACCAGATGATTCACCTTTTTCAGATGTGTGAAAACCAAGTCCAGAGATGTCACCTATAAGGCCTTCCCCAAACCAAGCTTTGATTTACTTAGTTGACCATGTTTGACCTATTAATAAATGCTTTATAATTCAATAGAATGGACTGTGTTAGACAGATAGATTGGTGAGAAAGGTAATTGAACCAAGTTATAGAGTTATTGCACCTTGTGGTGTACATTTTGATATGTTATGAATTTGAAATCCTAAAAGATCCAAAGATTGGATAATCTTGATTTAATGTATGTTAGCTATGTCTGGATGTAGAACGTATATGATTTTGTGATTTGATAACATTGATGAATGTTGATGCTTCATTTATATGCTTTATGATAAAGAACTCTATATGATCCTAAAATAGGATAAATTTGAGAGGAGGTATGTCATTATTGGATTTGCAAGACTTTACTATGATGATAGAAATAAAAATGCATGTTTTAATGTATGGATCAAAATTATGTGAATGATGATAATTGTTATGTGGAGTTATTTGGATGAAAGATGTATTGATTGATAAATGTATATTGTATGCAGAGTGCTTGTAGTGCATTATTATTCATGTGTTTTATATTATATGAGATTATTTGGAAGTACTAATGTGTAAATTGAGTTGCGTGGGAATTATCCATGTGACCATGGAAATATTATGGAGAACCAAACCTAGACTTATGTATGTTCGTAAGCCAGGGGTTGTCTATGTGGAGAGACAACACCCCATTTGTGTTGTATTTTATTCGTAACAGTATATGTTGCATGTGTGTTAAGTGTATTTAATTTACTTGTGTAAAATCCACAAGAGACGATTTCATGTTTTAAATTGTAAAAGTGTTTTATTTGTGTCACTTGACACATGTGTGGATTTAAGTTTAAATTTTATTTTTGTCTCTTGGTGGGAAAGTGTTCAACTATAGCTTTTTCAATTAATGTAACATGATGTCATAAATACCTTGGGTAAAGAATCTTTGGGGTGGTCAACATAGGTTTGACCCGAAAATAAACTTCAGAGGGGTTTAAAATGGGTTAAATGAACACCTAGGGGTAGTTTAATAGGGGTTCCTAAAGCCCATAAGGTATACCTAAGGGTTAGGGGTAATTTTAGGCAAGTTTCTACTCCTAAGTGACCTTTTAGACACTCTAAAATTTGACTTTTCTAAGTTGTGCGAAAATTGAAATTAGAAGTTTGAACCTAGTTGTAAACTTTTCTTTTCGAATGAGAGTTCTCTTTCCCATTTTGTCTTACCTTCCTCTTTAGTTTTTAGAAACTTGTGAGAACTGAGAGAATGAGCTTCTTAAGCAAGAATTTGAAAATTTGAGGGTAATCACCCACTCTCCATTTTTGGAGACAAAAAGAATTTTGGTAAAGAAAAAGATAGAATTTTGGTTTGAGGATTTTAACTAAGGGTAGAAAGAGAAGAACCGCGGAATTGGGCTGCTTATCCTCAACAAAACTAACCTACCTTTTGGGCAGATTAAGGTTGGTCGTATTCATCATATAATGGATTTCTTATTGCATGTGTTTGTAAGTAATGTTTGTGAAAAAGATTTGTTTCCGTGCATGTTCTTTTGGAAATTTATTTGGTATTTTGTTTTATACTTTGTATGTGTGTTTGGGAGTAATCAAGATCTCCTACTCTTGGAAGAGAGGAGGATCTTGTGGGTGGTAGAAGTGACAACCCTCGAGTGAGAGACTCTTGTTATGAGAGCGATCACAAGGGAATTTATGTGACCCTTGCTGCATGGCTTGTTTATGCATTGGGGGTCATAAGGAGGGAAATAAGGCATGAATGCCTTGGGGGGCATAAGGAGTAAGGGGTTGATTTATGTTATACTTGATGTATTTGGTTTGCCATGAGGTAGCTATATGTTTTGGTTTTCCATGAGGTGGCTATTTGTTTTACCATACTTGCAGTCTCCTCAGGGTACTTGGTCCACTACCACCCTTGAAAAGACATCACCAATGTGTGGTGCAGTGTAGCCCGGGTTTGGGAGTGTGTTTGAGTTTGTGTGTATTTAGTTTTCTGTGTTTGCATGTTTGTTACCTGTCTAGGGCTTGGTTCTCCAAGCTCGGGGGTGGCTACCAGTTAGCCTAGGATAGGAGGTGAGCACTCCATGGTCATATCCTTGGTTTTATTTGCAGGTCATTGGAAGGAAAGGATTAGGACAAGTGGAAAATTTGATGGAGTTAATTGTTGCAGAAATCTGATTGGAGACATTTTTATTATTTGTTGTAAAAATCCTCATTTTAAATGAGAGACCTAATTGTAGAATGACGATAGTGTCTTTTAAATGTAATTTAAAGAAATGAAATAGGTTATTTGCTATATTGCAAGAAAATGAAATGCTTAAATCTGGGTTTAGTTCCTAAAGCTTTTCTGAATTCAATATTGGTTGAATAGATAATATTTTGGAAGAGCAATAAATTTATTTTATCCCTTTATGCATATGAAATAAATCAAGGAAACAAAGAAACGATTTAAAGATTGCATGCATGTCACTTTGGAAATAAATAATTCAATTTAAATCCTGTTTGCATGGTTAAAGTTAAAGGAATTCTAGATAAATAAAGTGTTGTTGAAATTTTATTTAATTTGTCATTTTATTTACTTGTAGAAAATAGAATTTTAAAGTTTAGTAAAATCATCTCTAAAGATTATTCTACATTTCTAGATTAAAATAGATGTTGTATTAAGTTTGTTTAATTCTCTTAATTACTTTATTTTTGCAGAAAGAAAAGTCTTATTTTAGATAGCCTAACTATACATATAACTAAATCAATTGCAAGCATAAATACATAAATGAATTTCACTTCTCTAAGTTAAAAAAAAACAAAACTTGTTTATATATATATTTATAAAAACATACTTATATATCATATATAAATATAGGTATATAAAAAAAAATATATATATATATATATATATTTGTTTAGTAATCTACACATAAAATATATATATATATATATAAAGAATAAATAAATAAAAAAAATTAAATGAGATAGGGGGGGGGTTTCGGCAGGCCGAATGTGGTGTTGGGCACAAAGGGTGGCCAAGGCCGGTGCCACTGTGGGCGTCCATAGTGGTCGGCCAAGAGCCGCCACTGTGGGCAACCACAGTGGGCACCGCCATTGCGGCCGTCCATAGTGAACGGCCCGAGGGCCGCCACTATGGGCGACCGTAGTGGTCGCCACCACTGTGGTATCCCACAGTGAGCGGCGTCGCTCATGGGAACCCCAACGTCATCTCCTTCCCTCCCTCGCGTGCGTTGCTTTGGACATCGTCCAAAGAAAAAAAAATAAAACCCCTTCGGCCCTGCACAATTCGAGAAAGAGAACAAAACCCTAGCCCGGTTAGGGCTAGGGTAAAAATGAAAAATAATAAAATAAAGAAGTATGTTCGAAAATGAATGAAAGGGGGCATTTTTATAACGAGTTTCTTTTAATTAGGGTTTTCATAGTTGATTCATTCAATGTGGAATATATTTGAGTTGATATATATATATATATATTTGGAGGTAAAATATTGTTACTAAGTGTTTTTACATTTTGGTAATGTTCTTATAAACAAATGAGTTTCTTTTAAAAAAAAAGAAAAAAAAATATAAATGTTTAATTTAAAATTACTTAAGAAGTAAAATCTTTCAATAATTTATAAAAAAAAATTTGAGTGAGTTCTCTTGACTACGGGAAATTAATTTTAACTCACCTAGATATAGGTTTATGGGAGTAAACCTTAAGGAACATATTTTCATTTCAAATTCAATGGCACCTTTTGTCGATTTA
This sequence comes from Cryptomeria japonica, assembly GCF_030272615.1. Classification (NCBI taxonomy): domain Eukaryota; kingdom Viridiplantae; phylum Streptophyta; class Pinopsida; order Cupressales; family Cupressaceae; genus Cryptomeria; species Cryptomeria japonica. The sequence continues at coordinate 586,185,727 of NC_081411.1, read as the reverse complement.
GTTTAATCTTAAATCAATTATTGTTTAAATAAAATACTGACTTTTATGAACTAAGAGTTAGGACTAAACTAATTAGTTCCTAGAAAAAAAAAATATAAGTATGGGTTATTGGAAATTAATTTCATCTTCATCTACTATTTTATATGAGATGATTTAATTAATCTATTGACTAAGTTATATGAGAAAATAAATTAAATCATTTAGTATTCTGCAAAGAAATTTTAAATTTATGTCATTACTTGATTTAGTATCAGAGTTAGCTCAAATATGGTTATGACAAAACATGATAGTGCATGTCGTGTAGTGAACTTATTGTTATATAGTTGTTATTTAAAAAAAAAAAAAAAAATTATCATGTTCTTGCTCTAAATTTTGGGCATGACATCACCCTTCATCCTTTGTGATTTAATTTGTTCTTCCAGTATGGTAGAACTTCTATTGAACTTCTCCAATTTCTCATTGGCTTCAGTAAGCTGTTTGGTGAGATCTTCATTATGCTTTGACAGGTTCTCTCTTAGAGATGATGCAAGTTCAAGATCTAGCCATAGATTCTCCTTTCCTTCTCTTTTAGCATCCAAATTCTCATGCATAGTGGTATTTTCCCATTTGATCATGGCAATCTCTTGATCTCTTTCCTTGATAAGATCTTTTGCAGCTCTTATGGCTTCTAGTTCCTGACTCATGCAGATAGTAAGACCTTCTAGCTCTCTCCTCAGATTCAATTTCTCACCGTTTAACTTTTCAACTTCCTCTACTAAAGCATTAATATTGGCTACATCTGAAGAACTATTATTAGATATCCCTAGCAGTTGTTCAGTTAGCTCTTTCCTTTTGACTTGTGAAGCTTTCAGTTTGACCCTAAGGGTTTCAATCGCATTTCTGGTAGCTTCTAGCTCTCTAGCCATCTCAAAGCAGCTCATGTCCCCCATGGTAGTTTCAAGGCTACCTTCTAAGCGATTAGGCTTCAAATAAGTTAGGATCTGATACCAATAAATGGATTTGAAAAGCACTGAGAGGGGGGGGGGGTGAATCAGTGACACCAAAAATAAAACTACTTCAAACACTAACTGGTAGATGAACTTAACAAAGCTTTTAAACACAATGCATGTAATCTAAAATGATATAACAACATCCACAAAAAGTAAAGCATCCACCATAACACAAGTGTGTGTACATGGAAAACCCAAATAGGTAAAAAACATGGTGAGATGGAACTCACAAGTTAACTATCTGCAAGAATAGATAACTGACCAGTTAAGGTCTACAAAGTGCTCTGCTAGGAGCGAATCTTGTTAGAGATCCCAAAGCTTGATTAGAAGCTTATACCCTGTTAAAGGTAGTACCTTGTTAGGAGTAACCTCGCTGGAGGATTTATAAATCCAAACTAATGGATCACCCTGTTAGAGGATTTATACATTGAAGCTTGTTAGATCTTACCCGATTAGGGGATTTGATTATATTGTAATGGTTAGAAAACAACAGGATTGGTTTGATCTGTTCTGATTAGCACAATACTTTCTAAATCAGATCCTTCTAAACATATTCAACACTGCTCTTCTGCATACTCTGCAACTTAACTATTTTTCCTTTCACACACAACATAACACTTTCACTTCTATTAAATAATTCATTGCGATGTCAATATATAGACCTTATGATTTCATGTCGGCCTTAAGAAATCATAACACAATTTCCTAGGTGCAGTGTATCTGGACAAGTGATCATAACTCATCACAAAAATTAAAACCAAGTAGTTGGTGCTAGTAGCTCATCACGATCTGTGGTAACTCATCACAAAATTACCGAATACTAGTTGGAACAATCAAATACCAATTTGAGTAAAACATATGAACCATTATCCTTGAATGTCCGCTTGATCGCCATCTTGATCTTCATCTTGATGTTGACTTAGTATAATCATAGGTTGTCTCTCATGCACATATTGATTGACACAAAGTATCGGTTAGAGATAAACCTCTTAGTATAACCTCTAGCATACCGGTTGTAGTATAAAAAACTTGAAGTTATACCGGTAGACAATATAATCATGTGTGTGTGTGTGAGTGTTTCATCAATGATAACATATGATGAATACATTACAGTTATCATCAAGCCAACAAATCATAACACATCACCACACATCGATCTAAGAAGTTGTCAAACCCTTATCACATTTTTCTAAGCACTTCGTTGTTTCCCAAGAAATTCTCTCCTTGACATGCTTAAATGCAAAATCTTGTAGAATGGTGGGACAATAGTTAAAATTCATAATAAAACTTGTAGCTACTTGTACCAAAAAAGATGTATGTGTGATTCTCCCTAGGCAATAAAATATATTCACATGAGGAGGAACATATTTACTAGTGATATCATCCACAATCACCTAAATCTCGAGATGCTCTTCGAACCAATTGTATACTTTATTGAGAGGTAAACTCAAATTCCCCTTCTAAAAACTGTATATGAAAATTTCCTTTCATGCGGCTTAAACAAGAACATCCACATACATTTTTGAAGAAAGTACATTGTTTGTAAAATACAAAATTTTATTTCTTTGTATGAAGGAAGAGGATTGAGAATAATCCATCCTTTCCTACAATAAGAAGGAAAAAAACTTCATAGTGATAATGCTCAAATTTGAAGTTGGCTCATTCTTATGCAAAATAAATCGCTATAGGCCTTTTGAATGATCTTTTATCCTATTCATGATATAAATCACCTAGAGAACAACTAGTATGGATGATCAATATGAATTATCTTGTCGAGATCTTAATAGATGAATAAATCTAAACCTCATATTTTCATTTCACCCCGATGATTTTTTGAGTACTCGAAAGGTTTTATGGGTTATAACCTTCCCATTTCATTGCTACTCAGTTAATGAAATATAGTAACTAATAAAAATAAAAACTGGAATACTATCTCATTCTTTAGTCAGCATCAGTATAAAAAGGAAGAGAGATCTCTCAATTTATTTTCACAGTTCTTTCAAATTATTGATGAGAAGCTTAGTCATGAGGTCTTCAAAATAGACATAAACCATAGTTCAGATTTTCTTGAATATATTATACACCGAGTGCTCCGGATATTAACTATTAGAGCAATATCTAATGAGATAGGAGGACCATCTTTATTTTATAAAGACAATAGATCAGTTTTCTATACTAGAACAGAGATCAATTTTAACAAGTCACACACCCATAATTTCAAAAATACTTAGATAAAAGTAATTACACGATCAAACTACCATAACGTAATAACCTAAAAAATAAAGCTATTCAAACTTGAAAACTTATTTCTTGGTAGTAGTGAGATTTTTTACAAGTGAACAAATACAAACTTTCAAATTCTATTCAAAAAGGAATAGTATTTTGATTCCAACACAACCACTTGATAATAGATTTAAAACATCAACTATAATACATTACCATTAGAAATAGATAGTCAAAAACTCCAACGCAGCCACTTGATAATAATAATTTAAGACATGAAATAATTTTAAATTCTAATTATATTCCTACCATTGCTTGATAAAAAAATATTCCCCTCCTATCCCATTTGATAAAATATTGACATTATAATATCCTTATCCACATAATTTAAAACTTGACTTTAAAAATTATATGTAATGGTTAAATTTTTTTTATTAAGGTTTCGGTTAAAGCTATACTATGGGTCCAATTGTTAGATTATTGGTGTAGCAAGCAAGCATCATGTGTAGTGCAAAGGGAATATTACAAATAATTGTGAAATCTTTATTTACATTTGGATAAGTTTCTTATCATCACACACAGCTTATGACACGTCATCACTAAGTAATGAACATGATAAGATTCAAAAGCAAACCATAGAACATCATCAGTTAAAGATCTTGACACCAATTCTCAAACCCTTCACTGAATATACAATAGTCAATTATAAACATAACTTATGGTTCTCCAAACATGATGCAGTTCTAGTCTTAGACTCATTACAATGTCACAAGAATACATTCCAAACCTCAGCATCTAACTTAACATGGATCACTACCACAATCATCTCCTTCACTGTTCCTATTTACCGGTTCATTGTCAACTTTAGAAAACATTTCATTACCATTTAGGCTTAGATAACTTAGATAACTTGGATGATATACCAAATATAAACAAACCTGGGTGTCATCAATGATAAGACAAATAACTGATCATAGAGCATCATATCACAATTATATCATCACCAATAGTCCATCAATATATCATATCAACATCATCCTTTACCGGTTCATCATCATCTCTATCAATTTTTCCAATATACCAGCAATTATCACACTCCAAATGATACAATATGGATCAACACTCCCTTGTAGTGGCTGAGCTGATATGAACTCATCTGAGTTAGCTCTTGATTAGCTCATAAGGGAGAGGTGACTATTGATTATATAGGAAAATGTGAGAATATAATACCAAGAGGAATAATAACCCAAATAACCAAATTAGGTGGGAGTTGTGCCTACCTAGAAAATGCCAAACATGTGGCAAACCAAATCAGATAGGGACAAAGAAATGGTTATGGGTAGATGGCAAATGAGTTGAAAAGAGGGTCTGACATTCAACCACCCAAATGTGGGTGTTAATGACATGTAAATGTAGGAATATGTCATGTGTCCTCATATAAACCATCCTAATATAACCTAAGTGTGCTTAATAATGTGTAGGAAAAATAAATATAAAAAACCAACACTAACACCCCGCTTTAAGCATAGCTTAGGTGGGTGAAAAGATGAAAAGAGGCAAATATAGGTCTTGTCTACAAGGTCATGTTAGGTACCCATGTACAAAACACTCTCTCACAAACAGAATAAAGGAGAAAACCTAGTGGGACAAAACTCCTTCCCAAAAGAGAGAAAAGGAACAAGTTTCCCAGCACAAGAAGAATCTCATGCAAGGAAGAAACCCTCTCTAAACTAGAAAGGATAATAAATACTATGTAGCCTTCTTCAAAGTAGTAAATTGTACCAATGTTTGATGCTTGAAATTGAATGTATATGATGTACCATGATAATCAAACAATGTTCCTCTACATAGGAAGAAACCAAACTAAAGGTGCATGAACAATGTCTTCCCATTCCTGAAAGGAATATGTAGGAAGAATGATAAAGATGCATGATGTCTCTAAACTTTGTCCAGGTTTCCCCATGTTGATGCTGAAATTTGTCATCATCAAATCAAGTGTTCTAGGCCACACTATAGAAGATGAAATTCCAAAACCTTGTGGAGATGGATGTAGAAAAGAATCTAGAGACAAAGGTATCTCCTTCGAAGACAAAGGTGCCTCCACCAAATGTTGCTCAATAGTGGCCATAGTCTTGTCAAACTATGAAGAATGATCATATGGGTAATGAACAAGAGGGTAAGAGAGTTCCCCCTCAACATATGAAGAAGGCAAATTAACTTCATCAAAGAGAAGATGTATGCACTCAATAATGTCTTCAAGTCTGTAAGATAGGACTCACAAAGAAAACTTGCAATGTCTATCAAGTAATCATCCCAAGTAGTTATGTCTGGAAGATAATGAATGTCCCACTATACCAAATTAATAGGAGCCATTGATGTAGTAGTAGCAGTATCATTAGAAGAAACAGTAGATGGAAGAGAAGTAATGCAAGGTTCAAGAACTGAATTTGATGTCAAAATACCTAGATTCAAGCAACCAAAGTTCTCCTCAAAATCAATATTCACACTAGGAGTGTGATCAATAGTCAAAGGATCATAACCATCATCAAGTGCAAAGTTTGAAAAGATATATAACTAAGATACATGACCAACTATCCTAGTAGAAATTATCTCTTTAATTTCCAAGTCTCGAATGATGATTGAATCAGGTGTGAACTCCACAGACGTCCTTGTTTAACCATGTTGGCATTATTGTTATTGATGTCAAGGGATTTCAAATGGTTGTAGAATAGTAGGTAGCAGTCATGATGTTAAGAGGTTGTAGAGAAGGATGTAGTAGTCATGCATAACATGTAGGTTATGTTGTGCAATTGCGCATAACACATCGTGTTATGTTGCAGGGGTTTTGACTAGATTCATCGTTTCCACATGTCGATAATAGTGAACAAGTATCAAGTTGGGGTTGAGAGTCATGATTTCTATGTGGAAGCAATTGTTTGGTTCACATTTATCCATGGCTTCTATGGTGTGTTCGAATGCAAGGAAGGGACTATGCAGGATAACTTCAAGTAGGGCATAGCAAACCCCCCCACTATCTCGCGACTTGGTTGTGTTGAGACTAGAGGTCTTGTGGGGTAAAACAAAAAAAAGCATGGGATGCTCCCTACCATCTTACTACATGATGGACGAGTGAAAGGTGACCATGTGGGGTTAAAAAAGAAAAGGCAGGAATCGAGCATCCCACTATCTCATGTCATTAAAAGTGAGGAGCGATGGTCATGTAGGGAAATGCAAGGTGAAGAAAGATATGTATCCTGCGATACTAAGTAAGACAAGACGATGGTCACATAGGGAAACATGAACAAAGTGGTGAATGGTTCCCGCTATTTTGCACCATTCAAGGTGTGTATGTGATGGTCATGCAAGACAAGGTAGTGAAGCGAGAGAAGGATCTCTCAATCCTATGCTTGCAGATGGATATAAAGAGGATCTCACGGGGTGTGTAGGGGTAGAAACATGATTTATCCTACCAGCTCGCATAGTAAAAATAGGTGCGTGGACAATGATGTGAGGCAAGTTAAAAAGAAAAATGGCAAGCATCCTGCCATCCTATAGTGACAAAGTTTAAGGTCATCATGACCATTTCAGGTGTTTTAGTTGACATGGTGGCAACCTAATAGGGATGATAGTCCATGTGGTGTTTGACTATGGTTGATCAGGTCACTTGGATATCATTTTGATGATATTTATGCATGTTGATAGACATAGGGTTTTACATGGTGGCTAACTGACCTTAAGCGTATGATTTGGATGAATAATTTGAAGACACGTGGCTCCCTGGTGAACAAAGAACAAATCAAATGCATAAAAGTCAGTGATGATAGAATTAGTTGTTGATCTTTTCATGGTAGGCTGACAAAGGATGGAGAATGCATTAATGGCGATTGAGTTGTAGGCAATTTGTGTGGCTCGAGGAAGGATTCCAGATCATTTAGGGTAGAGGAAGATTACTAAACTTCGTAATCTAAGTACAAAGAATAATCAAAAGAAATATTGGATGCATTTTCTATAGGTGGCAAATATGAGATCAAATTCAAACAGAGAATAAAATCTCTAGAGGTGCAGATCTATGAGACAATAAACTTGAATAAAATATTCAAGATTGCAGTAGAAGAAAATTTGATGTGTACAAAGTTGATATATTATAGTAGAGATGCAAATGTGATTCTATGTTGGTAGGTGTGACTAGAGGTGAAAAAATAAATATATCTCAACAAGTTGATAGTAGTGATTAAGAGCTGAAGAGAGAGAGTGTTGTTGTAGTGAGAAAACAGAGCAGACTTGTAGAAGTAAATTGAGTAAGAAAAGAGTATTTTGGAGAGTGAAGCTATAGTAGAGAGAAGAAGATAACCATACAAAGGAGGGAAGAGAAATAGAGGAAGAACCTCAATAGGTAGAGAAATTAATTCCCATGGTATGAGAAATTTGTAAGTGTTACAAAACACATTTGTAACAAGGTTTCATCACTGCATTGTAAACTTTGGTAATTATTGTAAAGCTCTGAGTGGGTGCTCAAAGTAGGGGTAGGTTCTCATTTGAGTAGGTTCTCATAAAAGTAGGGGTTGGTGCTCCTTGGGTTGGTGCCCTAAAGTTCAAGAGTTGGTGCCCTAAACTTTGTAATCTAGTATTTACTATGAGGCTGGATTGGAGCAATAGACTCCAACAACTATTATCACCAAGGTTTTTCTCACATTGGGTTTTCCTCGTATATCTGGTGCTTTGGTTTGTTTTATGTGTGTGTGTATTCTTGATTAATTTGTAGTTTCAGTATTAGCACACATAGTTAAATTTTAAAATATACTGATTCACCCCCCTCTCAGTGTCCATTTGTGTTCTTCAATTGGTATCAGATCCTTAGGTTCCCTTACTGTAAAGCTTCATCTATCTTGGGTAGATCCTATCTTGTGAACACAATGGCTAGAAATTAGTCCTCCTCTAAATCCCCTATATTTTATGGCACCAACTATGCTTCCTAGAGTAGAATAATGTAGACAGATTTGTCTTCCCTTGGGTTTGATGTCTGGATGTCAGTAAAAAATGGATATATTGTTCCTCAATTTCCTCCTACTGAACCTAATGCTAAAAAGGAATATGAGAACAATGTGAAAGATAAGAATGCAATCTTGAGTGGCTTGTTTGATATAGAGTTTGTGCAAGTCATACACTACCCATCAAAAAAAGCTACATGGGACAAACTACAAATGATATATGAAGGAGATACTAAAGTGAAAGAAGCCATACTATAGAATTTGAATGATCAATTTGAAAACCTAAAAAACTGAAGGATGAGGAGAAAATAGTTGACTATCTGCAAAGAGTGGATGAAAATGTGAGTGCTATAAGAGGACTTGGAGAAGAAGTCAAAGATGAATTTATGGTCAAAAAGCTACTCAGATCTCTTAATCCAAGGTATGACACCAAAGTTTTGATCATTGAAGAAGCTAAGGATATGACCACTTTCTCCATGGATGAATTTTTTGGTTCTCTATCAGCCTATGAGATTAGGACAATAAGTGTTGAAACATTAAAGAAAGAAGATGCTTTCAATACCACACAAAAAGGAAAAGAACAAGATTCAAATGAGGATGAAAACAATTCTGATGCTGCTGTAGCACTTTGTAAGGAAGCTCAAAAGAGGCTTAGGAAAGTACAAAGGTAAACTGCCTTTCAAATGTTTTAACTGTGGTAAGATTGGACACATTGCATCTAAGTTCCCTTATTGAGAAAAGGATGAAGATGAAAAGAAAAACATAAAATCTTTTGGCAAGAAAAAGATAAAGAATTCTTATAAGCCAAGGAGAAGAAGTTTTAGGAGTAAGCAGAATCTTTACACATTTGAAGATGATGCCTCTAATGAAGAAAGTGTCTCTCAAGATGGCTGCTATGAAGGTGAAAGAGAAGTCAATCTCTTCATGCCACAAGGATACTTATCTAGTGAACATATTATTGATGATGAAGAAGAGGAAATAGAAGCTAAAGTATACCTTGAAGGTGAACTTGTAAGTGCATTAGAAGAAATTAGGAAGTGAGAAAGGAATATAAAAAGTACAGTATTGCTTATGTTGAAGAACAAGATCTACTAAATAAATCACTTGACGAATCAATGACAACAATCTCTGATTTGAGAATCCAGTTGGAAGAAGCAAAGAGGATGTATGAAGTAATAAAATCATATTTAGAAAGGAAGGATAAGGAGTGTCAAAAATTGGAAGAAGATCTTGTAAATTTAAGAAGAGAATTGGGAAAGAATAAATATGAACTCAACATAAGGATTAAGTATGGTGGCGGGACTGAAGCACTTGACAAAATGTTAAGTAAGCAGAAGCACAACAAGGACATCAATGGTGTTGGATTTGAAAATGAAAAATGTTCTAATAGTAAAGATTCATCAAACAAGGAGATACTCTTCACCTCTTCAAGTGAATGGGAAGTCAAACAAACATTCATAGTTAGAAATTCAAATGAGAAGAAGACATATGTTGTTGTTGCAAAGAATTAGTCAATGAACCAGCATGCTAATCCCAAAAGAAAAGGCAATGCTAATGATGGAGGCTTCACAAATGTCAAGGATTCACAAAGGGTGAACTCAAGAAGAACAAACTATGTTGCTCCAAGGAGACCAATGAGAAAAAATTTCAATAATGATTGGTATATACCTCAATTCCATGGATACTGCTATAAATGTAATACTTATGGTCATAGAATTGTTGATTGTAAGGTTGTGCATATATCTCCACCTATATTTGAAAGTATAAATTAATTTACTAGTCTTAGAGATATGAATGTTACTTATCAATGTAATGGATATGATCATAGGAGTTATGAATGTAGAAGAAATGTATCTTATTCATACAATAGTTTTTCAAATGCATCATTCCATGTAAATGTCAAATACTATCATTGTCAAAACTTGGTCCACATTGCAAAACACTGTAAGCTTAGGACTGCTAAGAAAAAGAAGAGAATGTCAACACCTGAACCTAATGCAAAGATAGAACCAAATGGGACAACATAAAAGAAGAAAGAAACCAAGAAAGTTTGGGAAAAAAAGGATAAAGACAAGGCTGAGTCAAGTTTGATTGTTAAAAATGCCCTACATGCTGAAAGGAAAAACTTGTGGGTAGTATACAGTGGATGCTCCAACCACATGACTGGTGATAAGAAGAAATTTATTAAACTTGAAGATTGGAATGGAGGCTCAATGAGGTTTGGAGATAACTCATCAATCAAAATCAAGGGTTAAGGCACACTAAACATTGATGGAAAGCTGAGAGATGATGATGTTTATTATGTGGAAGGTCTAAAACACAATCTGTTGAGTGTAGTCAAATGTGTGACAAAGGGTATAAGTTTACATTTGATTCCAAGGGATGTGAAATAAAAAAAAAGAGTAATGGTAAATTGGTTGCAAAAGGTAAAATAATAGATGGAAATGTATACAACTTGAAGGAATGTTATGAGTGTCAATGCATGATGGGACAAGCTGATGAGAGTTGGTTATGCCATAGAAGACTAGGTCACATCAATTTTGATAATATTGTTAAAGTAAGAAAGAAAGAGTATGTGAGACACATATATCAAATCATTAAGCCAACTAGTACCTTTTGTGATGAGTGTCAAAGAGGTAAGAAAACAAAAGTCAGCTTTAAGACAAAAGAATACTCAACTACAAGACCTATTGAGCTTGTGCATACTAATTTGTGCAGCCCTACAAGAACAAGAGCCCTAAATGGAGAAAGATACTTCATGCTACTCATAGATGATTTTTCAAGGATGACATGGGTCACCTTTTTGCAAGACAAGTTACAAGCATTTGAGAAATTTGAGATCTTCAAGAAAATGGTTGAAAAGGGAAGTGGATGCAAGTTGAAATGCCTGAGGTTAGACTGTGGAGGTGAGATCACATCAAATGAGTTTGTAGATTACTATGAGAGGCATGGAATTAGAAGACAATATTCAGCCCCTAGGACACCACAACAAAATGGTGTTGTGGAAAGGAAGAATAGAATAGTTAAAGAGATGGAAAGGACAATGTTAAATGAAGCCAATCTGCCTGATGTCTATTGGAAAGAGGCAGTTCACACTATTATATACACACTAAACAAAGTACAATTAAGGGTGAACAACAATATGACACCTTATGAACTATGGTATTATAGGAGATCCTCAGTCAAGTATTCAAGGTGTTCAGCAGCAAATGCTTCATCAAAAGAGATGAAGATGGAATAGGTAGTTTTTAATCAAGAAGTGATGAAGTTATCTTTTTAGGATACTCTACTCACAACAAAGCCTACAAATATTTTAACAATAGGCCGAAGAAAGTGGTTGAAAGTGTACATGTGAGAATTCATGAGGATTTACATAAAGGTAAAAAGACTACAATAAATTAGATTGAAGAATGACATACTGAAGATGAAGATCAATCTAAGAGTGAACAAGATGATGAACCATCAAGCAAAGACCCTAACAAATATGTGCAAAAGAATCACCTAGAGGATCATATTATTGGAAACAAGAATGATGATATGAAAACTAGAAGGAGAGCAAGGAATATTGAGCAAATAAATTTCTGCCTCATGACTGATATGGAACCCAGAACATATGATGAGGACAGCAAGAGTGAAAAGTGGATGAATGCAATGGAAGAAGAGCTACAATAGATAGAGAAGAACAAAACCTGGAAATTGGTGCCTAGACATGCTGACAAGAATGTCATTGGGACTAAATGGATCTATAGGAACTAGATGAATGTGTTGGAATCCAATAACACTGAGAGGGGGGGGTGAATCAGTGTTATACTAGAAAGAACAATTTTAGCCTTATTATAACATGCATACACCAACCGGTATACCAGTACATATAGAATTGAAATAAGTAAAGAAACCAATAAGCCAATCACATAAGTGAGAACCATAACACACAAAATTATATGTGGAAAACCTCAAAGAGGAAAAACCACAGTGGGATTTGTGACCCACAATATCAATCCACTGGCCATATGAAGAGATATTACAAAATATAAGGGGTCTGCACTTGCAGGAAGGCTTACAGCCTAGAGTACACTGCTCAATCACAAAAGGAGCCTAACTGACTACATATAAATCCAAACTACAATCCAGACAAGTGGTGAACTGCAAAAGATAGCATCTTCTATGCTAGAATACAGCTCCAGTTAAGCTCTATTTGTTCTGGTCTGAAACCCTAAACCCTTTGTCAGAATAACCTTTACATAAATATTATCACATACATAATCTCTCTGATATAATTTGCATTATATCACATCGACACTTCCATCACCATATCTATATAAACACGATCTAATCCAACTAACCTATATGCTCTATACAACTTATCATGCCTTATGTCAACTTACAAAGGTTATTACAATATCAAATTACATGTCGGCTAGATAACATAAATACATGAATATAAAAAATAATTTTCGATGTCGGATCCAAGAGATGTCAGCCTCCAATACCGATAACCATGTTCTAAACCATGTCGGCCAACATTTCGGGTAACCAAAAAAATCCTTCTATCCGTCGGTGCCGATGCTAGTGCCGATGCTAGTGTAGTATCTATGAAGTGCCTGTCGGTACACAACTGAACCTAAACATGAAGCCAGAACAAAATATCATCTTGCCATCAATGACAACATAGTGAAACCAACCAATTGTGTCAATTTCCAAAAATCTCCCCCTTTGGCATTGATGGAAACACTCATGTGAAAAATGGTCAGGGGTTCATTTGTCAGTTTCATCCTGCTTGCTCCCCTTGAGCTGAATATTCATTAATGTGAAATATTATATACTCCATGTCTCCCCCTAATGTATACAACTCCTCTTTTATTTTTCACATCTATATCACTCCTCCTTTAACAGAAATGCCATCAAAAATTCAAAAGAATGTCAAAGATCCAAAACTGTACAATGAATATCCCAAAAATATCTTAACGGAGCTTAACAGATTTGAAAATTTATGGATATGCCTTCTCCAATAGCTTAAGATAAGTATCCCAACCAGATTTGAAAGTGTCAGAAATAGATACAAGTCCATTCAGTATATGTGAAAAGGACTCTTTCTCACTTAGCTCTACCGGTGTGGGCTTTCCAACCATATCCATACATTCCTTCTTATGTACACTGAGTGAATCCAACCGGGGACTCACCAAGCCTCTAAGACTTATGGCTCTTCTTATGATTTTGTCTTTTTCTTTCTCAAGAGCATAAATTTGGGCTTCCAAAACAAAAATTTGACCATCAATGGATGTAGTCAATGAAGTCAATCCATCAAAATAATTAGCTATACCTGCAATTTTCTCCTAAAATTCCTTTATCTTCTTATGCACATTAACTGTAAGTATATCTGTGTTACAAGATACCCTATAAATATTTGTACACTGCTTCAAATAATTATTTATTACTTTCATTTTTTCATCAATCTTCTTCTTCTTAGATTCAATCACCTGATCAAATGCGGCTCTTTTAGCCTGAGTGAATCACTCCAATGCTTGTCAGTTTGAAATTTGCTGCAAGGATTAAAAATCCTTTGAAACATGCTTAGTAATTGTCTTAAGCTTTCCAAATGGGCTTGCTTCCCTGTAAATATTGCACTCCAGGACTAGTGTATGTAAAATAGTGATATACTGATCAATAATCCCTTTATCCGTAGATCCCTCCTTCATTAATTTCTGTGCAGCCATCATCATGAGTTCAGTAGGACTCATCTCAATTATGTTTTTCCTTACAACTTACGAGGTGTCAATTGACAACAATGATGGACCCACTATCAGTTCCCTACTTGATTCTCCTTTCTTCTCCTCTGATGATTTATCCTTTATGGCTTCCTCACTTGCACTGGTGGCTTTGCCACTTGGTGCAGTCTTTGTAACTATTGGTTCCCTTGTAGGAATTGTAGCCTCAACCTGTACATTTGTATCCGGAGGACTGTTATCCTCAACATTAGTATCCTATACAATATTAATCTTTTTACTCTTTGTATTTGTTGGTGTCTCAATATTTGACTGTACACTTGTATCTACCAAGGGATTAATTTCCACTATCTTTATATTCTTCAAAATTGAAAGTGAAGTACTCATAATACACTTTCCTTTCCCTTCAACCGGGGTGTCTGCAGTGTCTGTCTTTGATTCTGGTGAAGTAAAGAAACCTCTGTTCTCCTAAGAACTTAACCCATGCCTTGTGGGTCTCTTTTATTATCTCATTTACCCTTCCTAGCATAAGACTGATTATCCTATGTTTGTTGTTAAAGACTTTTCTATCTACAACCTCAAGTGTCTTATCCATTTCCTCTGGAGTAATAGAAACACAAATAGATAGCAATTCTTAAATTTTTATGTGTTTGTCTTCTTGTTTTGAGGATAGCCTCCTAGCATCTAACATATCATATAGTTCTGTTAGTATTTGGTTTTCAATTTCTATCAAGGCTTTCTTATAAATATCTAAATATAACAAAACTTCCTCCTCTATCTTTCTTTTTTCAATATTATCTAAACAATCATAGTAAAATTGTACATTCTTTAACATGCCATCCTTAGTGATTTCATCTACTAACTCTGCACAAGTTTTTGGTGGAATGATAGTTACATTACTAGTTTAAATAGCCATGTCAATGTCATTCTTCTTCTTCCTTTTTCCAGTATCAGATGGAGCTGAAGTGGTTACTTTTGGTGCTTGCTTCTGTGCCGATAACTTGAATGTAACCTTCCTAACCGGTTGCTTTTTAGCCTCTAACTTTGTTTCCTCTATTTTCTTCCTTACAACCCTTTTGAAAGCCAAGGGTCTATCATCCTCAGATTCAGACTCTATTGTAACAGGCTTGATGTGTACTTCTGGATCCTTCCTCTTCCTTCCTTTCTTTGGGACAACATCAATTAATGCTTTGATGTCTTATGAAACCTTCTCAACAAACTTGCTAGCCTTTCCTTCCCACTTCTCTCTCCTTCTGGTTGAGCTCTGTTTCAACCTCTTGTGTTTTTTGTTGTGCAGTACCATAGGGCTTGTCTACGTCATCAACAGGTGCATTAACCAATATTTTTGCATAAGCCTCAAGGATCTATGCATCAACTTCATATCCCATTTCCTCAATCCAAATCTTCTGGGGCTTAACCACTTCCATAAGTGTTTCATCCTTCTTCACCATGAAGCATATGTCTATTGAGTATTTTTCAATAATATGCTTAGGAACCCTTTCCCTAGATTTCATAGACTTTTGGAATCCCTTAAAATATCCCCATACTTTATCATCTCTCTGACTGCCTAAAGTAGAAATTGACTATTTCAATTATCTCCCTACCGGGATATCAAATGCCCATTACCTCTTCCCAAAACTAGGAGTGTCATTCATGAAAAATAACATTAAGCAAACAATTAAGTTGCCATACCAAAAAGTTCCTTTCTTTTCACCTTTAATCTTTCCTAGGTTTATTAATAGTTCATCTAACATCCAACTGCATATATCCAATTTCTCATCTTCTCTCATCATTTTGTAAGCTGCAAAAATGTAGGAACTGGAAACAAAATTTAGTCGGTTTATCTGAGTTACCTTATAACCGATGATCATGCTACCGAATCTGATGTCTGTGTTGGTAATAGTGCTTATTCTCATAGATCTTTTGTCAGATGTCGCGTCGATGATTTTGTTGACATAATCATTCAAAACCTTCTTGTCTGGGCATTGCCCAACCTGTGGTAAACTAGTGATTGCCCTCATGGATTCCTTTGTGATCTTGTAAGGTCTATCTAACTAGATAAACTCTCCATGTACTTTGCTTAAAATATACCTTATGATTTCATCTTCAAATTCTGGAATGTCCAAAATGTCGATAAACCTACATCTTCAATGTTCTTATATGCTAGTTTGATCTTTCCATAATCTCCAATAAGCTTGCTCATGTACATTCTCTTTATATCAGATGTCCCCAGATCCTCAATGTGACAGTGTATGTATGCCCTAACATCTTCAACATAAACAACTCCCTCTAGAACATGGGAAAAAGATCCAACCGAGTCTTCCAGAGTAGCCACATGTGGATACCACTTGAAAATTGGTCAAGGGTGATCCTTGACCTCTACAATAGTCAGATTTACAACAAAGATAGAAATAGATGATGATCCCGCTTCCATGTTTAAAGATAATTGCCTGTTGATCACTTCCGGTGAAAACCTTTAACAAACTCTTCTAGTCGTCAGTGAAATCGCTCAAGAAGAAATCTGATTTCTCTGAAATGCATTTGATTGCTCTTAGTCACTCTTAATCGCTCTAAAATCTCTCTAAATGCAAGGTGATCAATAATGAAGTGAGTTTGACCTTTTATCCTCCAAGAAAAAACCTAATCTTCCATTGACATCAATGACTGCCGGTGAAAGATACCAGATCTCGAACATAACATCTCCATGCCGGATAAGCATCTCCAATGTCTAGAACATCTTCTAGAACCTCTTCCCGGGGTATATGAAGTATCTTCATGAATTTTGCCTACCCCTAAGGAATCTTCCTTAGTTACCGGTTGAGCTACCTGCCGGTGCAAGAGAAACCTCCTCTATCATATAAGAAATCAGTGCATTTCCATTTGTTGATTGTTATTTAGTCTTCCTGACCCATCTTTGAGTATGATCTTGCTAGATTTCACTAACCTTTTCTTTCCCTTTGTCATTTGATCCTCCATTAAAAACTGGTGGATTTCTACTTCTATAGAATTTAGCAATATGTCCAACCTCATTACATTCATAACATGTAACATTGTTTCTTTGAATTGCTTTTCTAAAACTAGTATAATTGCTTGACCTGCACTGATTAGCCATGTGTCCAAATTTTCCACATGCATAGCATTTAATATTCATTCTACAATCTTTTGTCTTATGACCATACTTATTGCATTTAGAACATTTACTAGGAGTAGAATCAGGGTTGTGATTTGCTTTGTTTCTATATTGCCTAGCCATGTGACCAAATCTATTGCAAACAAAACATCTACCATTAAATTTATAAGCATTAAACTTCCTTATCAGTGCCTTATGGTTTTTATCTTCGCTAGCAGTACTGGAACTCTGTCCTTTCTCAAATCCAAGTCCACTAGAATCTCCAATTTGCCTTTTTCTCTTCAATAACTCATCTAGTTGTGTTGAACTAATCTTGAATTTCTCTTTATACTCTCTTTTAGTAGTTAGATAATCTCTCAAAATTATCATTTGTCTCTCAAGCTCTTGTTCATTACTCTAGGATTGTACTAAATCATTTCTCAACATATCATTCTCATGAGCCAACCTACCACATTCTTCAAATTTGTTCTTCAGGGATACAACAAGATTTTCTTCATTTTTCTTTCAGTCCTCAATCTCTTTAGACATTCTCATAGTTATAGCTTGCATTTCATTTATCATGACCATATTATCCTGACTCAGCTTCTGAAATTGTTCCTTAAGTGCATCTTTTTCTTCATCATCCTGAATTTGCAAAAGTTCCTTCCTCCTAGCTTGAACAAATGATAGCCTCTCTTGTAGGACAAGACTCAATTCCTTAGAAAAATTTAATTCATCTTGTAGCTTTAAGTTCTTCAACCTTTCAACATCATAATATTCAAGTGCCATCTCATGTTGCTTCTCCAAACCCATCCATAGATTTCGGATTCAGGATCTCCCTCAAATTGTTAAACTTCCTTTGAGGCACAAGGATCTGATACCAATTGTTGGAATCCAATAACACTAAGAGGGGGGGTAAATCAGTGTTATACCAGATAGAATTTTTTTTAGCCTTATTATAACATGCATACACCAACTAGTATACTGATACATACAAAATTGAAAGAAGTAAAGCAACCAATAATCCAATCACATAAATGAGAACAATAACACACAAAATTATGCATGTAAAACCTTAAAGAGGAAAAAACACGATGGGATTTGTGACCCACAATATCAATCCACTAGCCATATGAAGAGATATTACAAAATATAAGTGGCTTGCACTTGTAGGAAGGCTTACAGCTTAGAGCACACTGCTCAATCACAAAAGGAGCCTCACTGACTACATATAAATCAGGATTACAATCCAGAGAAGTCGTGAACTACAAAAGATAGCATCTTCTATGCCAGAATATAGTTCTAGTTAAGCTCTGTCTATTTTGGTTTGAAACCCTAAACCCTTTGTTGGAATAACCCTTACATAAGTATTCTCACATATATAATCTCTTTGATATATTTTGCATTATATCACATCCACACTTCCATCACCATATCTATATCAAAATGATCTAATCCAACTGACCTATATACCCTATACAACTTATCATGCCTTATGTCGGCTTACAAAGATTATTACAATATCAAATAAAATGTCAGCTAGATAACAAAAATACATGAATATAAAAAAAAAATCTCAATGCCCGATCCAAGAGATGTCGGCCTCCAATACCGATAACCATATTCTAAACCATGTCAGCCAGCATTGCCGGTAACCAAAGAAATCCTTCTATCCGTCAGTGCCGGTGCTGGTGTAGTGTCTGTGAAGTGCCTGTAGGTATACCACTGAACCAAAACATGAAGCCAAAACAAAATATCATGTTGCCATCAATGCCAACATAGTGAAACCAACAATTTGAGTGTCAATTGCCAACAAAATGAAGAAGGCAAAGTGATAAGTAACAAAGCAAGGCTTATCTGCAAAGGATATGCCCAAGTCGAGGGCATAGATTTTCAGGAGACATTTGCACCTATTGGAAGGCTTGAACCAATTAGAATGTTATTAGCCTTTTCAGCCTACAAGGGATACAAAGTGTATCAAATGGATGTCAAATCGGAACTCTTAAATGGAGATCTTGAAGAATAAGTCTACATAGAACAACCTAAAGGGTTTCAGCGTCATGAAGATGAGAACTTTGTTTATAGATTGAAGAAAACATTATATGGTCTAAAGCAGGAACTTAGAGCATGGTATTCTGCATTGGATAAGTACCTTCATCAACAAGGTTTCATAAAATAGAATGTTGATAGCAATTTATATATCAAGGTTGATGTAGACCACATGATCATAGTTGTCGTATATGTATATGACATCATCTTTGGAGGCAACAAATATGTTCTATGAAAATAATTTTTTGACTAGATGCAGTCAGAATTTGAGATGTCCATGCTTGGAGAATTATCATATTTTATTGGTTTGTAAATATCATAGTAGAACAAGGGCATATTCATCTCTCAAACCAAGTATGCTAAAGACATGTTGAAGAAATTTCAGATGGAAAATAGAAAACTAGTTAGGACCCCCATGGTAACAGGATGAAAGTTAAGGAAAGATGATGAGTTATCTAGTGTTGATAAGACCTTGTATAGATCCATGATTAGAAGCCTATTGTATCTTATAGCTTCAAGGTCTAATATAGTTCAAATTGTATGCATGGTTTCAAGACTTCAAGAAGCTCCTAAGAAATCACATGTCAATGTAGTTAGGAGAATATTCAAATATCTGCAAGGAACACTCACTTATGGCTTATGGTATCCAAAGAAAGGAGACTTCACACTACAAGCCTATACTGATACAAACTAGGCATGACGTGTAGGTGACAGGAAGATCACCAATGGTGGAGATTTCTTCCTTGGAGATAGGTTAGTTTCATGGCACAACAAGAAGCAAGAATCAATTTCATTATCAACTGCTAAGGAAAAGTATATTGTTGGTGCTACGTGTTGTTCTGAAGTTTTGTGGATGAAGAAAACTCTCAAGGACATTTAGGTAGAGTTTTCAGATCCTATTTCCATCATGTGTGACAACTTAAGTGCAATAAATATATCACAAAACCCTGTCATGCATTCTAGGACAAAGCACGTTGCAATCAAATATGATTTTTAAAGGGAGAAGGTTGCAAAGAAAGAGGTGAAAGTTGAATATGTTTGTACTGGTGAGGAAATAGTTGATATCTTTACTAAGCCATTGCCTAAGGATAATTTTGAGTACTTGAGACAAAAATTGGGTGCTGTCTCGTCCTCCTTCTGCACTTAAAACCCTTATTTGAGGTCCATGGTTCAGGGGCAGCACACTATTTCTACACTTTCCAACTTGAACCTCATGTATAGTCTCAGGGGGAGTTATGAATTTTTGTAAACAATTGTGGCACCTATTTTTATATTGTAATTGTAGATAGGAAATAGGGAATCATCAAAGCCATCAATTAGGTAACCACAAAACCTAATAAGCTAAGAAATGATCCTATCACATTCAATAAATGAATGGAAATCAAACGTCAAGAGAAATTGTAGACTAAAATATAGATGTTGCCTCGATTGACCTCCATTGTTTCTCTTTCTCCTCCAAATTACGTTGGTTTCACCTACAAGTGCAAAGCATGATTGAAAGCAAGGTTGTAAAGTGAAAATGACAGCATGAGGATACTTGAATTGTGGTTGAGATTAATTGAAAAGAGAGGTCAATTTATAGACAAATTAGTGAAGACAAGAAATTAGTATGATTGAAAATGGAAGAAACTTCATTCGAAAATTGGCAAATTGGATTCAAAAAGCATTGATTGAATGACAAATTATGACAACTTGATTAACAAGTTGCTATACTAAAAATATGACAAATTGAGAGAAATTTGTGCTCATCAATTATGACATGATTTAGAAAGAAATTAGCCACTTGATTTATGAAAAATTACCCACAAAAATAGCTCATTGATTGAATGACAAATTGAGCAAAAATAGCTTCATTAATTATGACATGATGGAGCACAAAAAGGGGAGAAATTACTAGGAAAAGTTAGGAGGAATAATTAAAGGAATTTGAAATTCAAAAAATTAGCAAATTAGGTGGAAAAGATGAATTAGGAAATTAGTAAAATAGAAAATTAGAATTTAGGTGAGATTAACAAATATTCATTCATTAATTAATTCACAAAGAGGAAATAATTAGCCAATTAATTGAAACATTTAATTGTGACAAGAGGGACCTAGGACAAATGGAATTAATCCATATAACCTAAAGAGACAAGTTAGAAGGATTAAATCATTAAATCATTAAACCCTAAAAGAAAGATTAGAAATGAAAAGACAACAATTAGGTCATGACAAAAAAGAAATTGATGTAAAATTTATTCAATCATGATTAAATGATGAGGACATGAAAATTGATAAAGTGTCAATGTTGATTGACAAAGATTGATGACCAATTGATTGATAATTGACAAAAGGACAAGATTGATAGATGACAAAAGACAAAAAATCAATGACTAATCGATCCAAAATTGACAAAGATATGATAATTTATTTGAAACTGATGATAAATTGATCAAAGATTGATAAAAGGTCAAGTAAATGAAAGGTCAAATAACATGATGCCAAGATTGATGAAGACTGATGACGAATCAATCGTAAATTGACAAGATTGACTAACAAATAACAATTGAAAAGAGGATCCAAAATGATGACAATTGATTAAATATTGATAAAATGGTTGACTTGATGAAGGTCGCATGACAAAAGGGCAATGAAAAATTCATCACAAATTGATGAGGAATTGACAAAAATTGATAATGATAAATGATGATTGATTAACATTAAAAGTCGATCATGATCATGAAATGACAATTGAGAATGGCATTGATAAGACCTAAATTGAAACAACTGACTAGGATCGAATAGGAAGAGAAAGAAGAAGAATGACATGATGTTGACAAATGATAAAGACTAAATGTGCAATATAGAGGAAGTGTTCGTAAAATGTGAAAACCATAAAATAAGGTCATGCAGATATGTTAAAGTATGACACCGCAAGCTTTGACTATTTTTAGATGTGTATATTTTTCCCCTCTTTTAGATAATGTGATTATGAGCATTGTTTCAAAGAATAGTAAAAAATATGCTCTAGACAATGATAGCATATATGCCCCCTTGAGGAAATGGCTAGAAAAATCCAGAAAAGAGGTCAATTGATCGACAATAATGACAGAAAGCCAAGGCTTCGAACAGACTGAAAATCGGAGATCAGATGCAAAAGATACAAGTGTCAAAAAGCACAAAAGACCATGACAAACACAACATGAGGAAGGTGTTGGGCATTTGGAGGAATTTATTATGTGTTGCTTTGATTTTTTGTCATTGATGTCAACACTAGCTGTTTTGGCTGCTTTACTGATATCCTTTTGGTCCCGGTAAGTTGTTTGGTTTCTGGTTGGATTAGATCATGATGATCCAGTATACTCCAGTATGCTTTGGCTTTTGGAATTGGCTTGGATTTTTTATTCATGCTACTCAGATACATGTTCAGTCATTTGGTTTTGATTTGGTGATTAGATGTTGTTTTGTATGCTGGTAAGCCTAGTTTGTTGATCCGGTGAGGGTTTCACTGGCAGAGATTTGATGAAGATCTTTGATGTTATGAATAAACTATGTTGGTGTAGCTTCTAGTAGATATCCAGGATGCTAATGTTGATCGTGTTTGAGACTTGGGTGATTGGGATCATTGCTTTAGCATGTGTGGACCTAAATTGGGTCCTGTGCTATCTAGGTTATGGACCAACTTAATGTAATGTGTTGTTTGGTCTTCTCAATGTGTTTTCGGGATGACTTATGGGTTGGATATTATTTGTTTGGTCTCAGGCCAACATGTGTTTGTAATTATGTAATTGCTTTATTGTCTAGTGGCCGACCTTATTGTTTATGGTCGAGGGTTTGTATATATATGATGTAAGATCTCATTGTAGATCATATAGGAATGGTATGCGAGTGAATAATGTAATAATCATTCATGCAGAGGATTTGGTCGATCATTAGTGATTGAGTTGGGTTTATGTAAGAGGATTAAGTCCTCAGTTATTGAGCTTAACCAGAACTCTACTTAGGCATAGGAGATGCTATCATTGCAGTTCATTCTTCCTTCTGGATTGTAGTTTGGATTTTTATGTAGTCAGTGAGACTCCTTTTGTAATGAGCAATGTGCTTTAGGCTATTGGCCTTCCTGCAAGTGAAGGCCCCTCAATTTGTAATCACATACTTACTACAAAAGTATTATCTGACTGTGGGTAGGCTTCCCACCGTGGTTTTTCCCTTTACCGGGTTTTCCATGTACAAATCTTGGTGTCATGTGGATGGTATTTATTCTCTAATTGTTGATTGTGCTTCATTGGTATATCTTCTATTTCAGTAATTGGTTTATGCATTCTGATATTGATCTTATGTGTTCCAATATTAATGTTCTAATTTATTAAGGTTCTGGCAATCTAGTGACAACTGATTCACCCCCCCCCTCTCTCAATTGTCTTCTAGTTATTTGAACTGTTTAACAATTGGTATCAGAGCTCAGGTCCTCTCTGTAGAAGATTAACCACTTGAGGAAGATCTTATGGTGACTAATAGTTCAAGTTCATCTAGTTCATCTGTTGTTGTCTTTCGGAGAGAAATTCCTAGGCTTGATGGAACAAATTATAGAGTATGGAAGATTCAAATGGAGACTCATCTGAGATGTCTTGGTAAGGAAATTTGGGAAATCACATAGAATGGTGTTACTCCTTTGAATCCGACATCTGGCAATCCTCCTCTGACAAACTTGGATAAGGAGCTTCATAATGATTGTAGAGCTAGAGAAGTCCTCTTGTGTGCACTTTTTGTTCAACAATTAATGAGATTAACTGACAAATCATTAGCAAAGGCCATATGGGACAAGTTGGAGACTCTTAATAAAGGTGACCTTACTGTTAAGATTTCTAAACTTGATGGTTACCAAGAGAGATATGAAAACCTGAAGATGGAAGAAGATGAAAGGATTACTTCATTCATGGAAAGGGTAAATGAAATTGTCATCAGAATTCAATGTTGTGGTGGAACTCTGAGTGAAGATGAAATAGTTTATAAAGTTATGAGAGCTTTACTACCAGGTTACAAGATGAAGTCTACTACAATTAATGAATTGATAACAATGGCTAATAATTTTGTCAATAGAGATACCTTGGTTGGGAAATTATCTTCTTTTGAGCTTGAAGGATTTGGACCTTATGGAGCTGTGAAGTCTAAACCTTCTTTTCATACATTTACATCATCGACCAACAAGCAAGATTGGAAAGCTTTGTATGCAAAATAATTGGATGATATGAAGAGAGAAGATGAATAATTTGAGCAACTTGAAGCCCTATTTTCTATAAGAGTACCTAAAGGACTGGTAGGAAGTAAGTATGAAGGAAAATCACCTTTTAAATGTTTTGCATGTAATAAGATAGGTCATTTTGCATCTAGATGTCCAGAAAGGAATTCAAGATTTGAAGAAAGAGCTAGAAGATCTTTTAAGCCTAACCTTGGATATCAGAACAAGTATAAGTATATGAAAAACAAAGATAAATCATTTTACTTTGTGGATGAGGAAGGTGTGATTGATTCTGATGATGAACCAGTACAAGACTTTGCTAGTGGTTCCAGCAATGGAAAGGAATGGGTGTTCCTGGATATCAAGGAAGATGATCCAACACTGGAAGAGAATGTACCTGAAGAGAAGGCCCTTGCTGCTAAAATTGAAGATTAGGATGAATGGGTAATTGATAGTGGATGTTCACATCATATGACTGGAGATAAAGGGAAGTTTCTATCTTTGCAAGAATTTGATGGTGGTTTGGTTAGATTTGGAGATGACAAAGTATGCATGATCAAAGGAAAAGGAATTATATTATTAGATGGTAAGCACAATACTGATAATGTCTATTATGTTGAAGGTTTGAAGAATAATCTTTTGAGTGTAGGACAATTGGTGGATAAGGGATATCAATTACAATTCAAGGATGGAAAATGCAAAATCAATAATAGATCTGGATTGGACATTGCAACTGGTACTTAGACAAAAGGTAATATATTTCATTTGAATTAGTAAGAAGACATGTTTGATTGCACAAATTGATGAGAGTTGGCTATGGCATAAAAGTCTATGTCATGTGAATTTTGATTGCATGGTAAAGATCAGTTCAACTAAGGTAGTTAGAGATATACCTAAGATTGTGAAGCCCTATAATCCGGTATGTAAGGAATGTCAAATGGGAAAACAAGTCAGAATCTATTTTAAGAGTATACAAGACAAATCTAATGATGTTCTTGATCTTATTCATACTAATTTGTGTGACCCTGCTAGAATAAAAAAATTTCAAGGTGATGGATATTTTATGCTAATCATTGATGATTATTCTAGAATGATGTGGGTTACTTTTCTAAGGGAAGAATCTGAGGCTTTCAAAAAGTTTAAAATCTTTAAAGTTAAAGTTGAAACTAAGACATGATTGAAAATTAAGTGTTTAAGGTCAGATCATGGTGGAGAATTCACATCCGATGAGTTTAATAACTTTTGTGAGAAGCAAGGCATAAGGAGACAATTTTCTACTCCCTGAACACCTTAGCAGAATGGAGTTGTGGAAAGAAAGAATAGAGCTACCTTGGATGCTGCTAGAACCATGATGATGGAAGCTAATCTACCTCATATCTACTGGAGAGAAGCAGTGAGCACAACAGTCTATACATTAAACAAAGTTCATATCAAAGGGAAATTGGTAAGACACCTTATGAATTATGGTTTGGCAATACATCTATAGTTAAGTATTTTAGAATCGTTGGTAGTAAATGTTATATCAAGAGAGATGATTTCATTGACAAATTTGATCTTAGATGTGATGAAGAAATATTTCTTGGTTATTCTAATGAAAGAAAATCATATAGATATTATAACAAGAGATTGCAGAGAATTGTGGAGAGTACTAATGCCAAGGTGGATGAGCAAAATAAAAGTCAAATTAGAATTTATGAGCAAGAACTGGTAGTGGAAATGATCATAACTGAACTGGTAACACCTTTACCAGAACATAATGTTGAACCAGTTAATCCGGTAGTTTATGTTGATATATTGATTATCGAGGTCTTTATTGATGATTATTTTTAGAGGTGAAGATAAGTTGTGCATGGAATTTTCTAACAATATGGAGAAAGAATTTGAGATGTCTATGATTCGAGAAATGAAATTTTTCTTAGGTTTGCAGATTACTCAGATTGATAAAGGTATTTTCATCTATCAAACTAAGTATGCTAGGGAGATGTTGAAGAAATTTGGTATAGAATATTCTAAACCGGTTAGTACTCCTATGATTACAAGTGAGATATTGACAAGGAAAGATGAATTTGGACTGGTAAATCCTACAAGATACAAGTCTATGATTGGAGGTCTTCTATATTTGACTCAGATTGGACTAGATATAATGAATTTGTTTGCATTGCATCAAGATATACAGATGCAGATTGGGTAGGTGATGTTGATGATCAGAAAAGTATTTCCAATGGAGCTTTCTTTCTTGGAAAGAAACTTATTTCATGGATCAATAAGAAACAATCATGTACTTCTTTATCTACTACTAAAGCTGAGTAAGTTGTTGCTACTACTAACTATACACAAGTTCTATGGATGAAGCAAATGTTGAAGGACACAAAAGTGCATTGCATTGGACCGGTAGTTATTCATTGTGATAACTCTAATTCTATAGACATATCAAAGAGTCCGATATTTCATGCTAATACAAATCACATATCTATCAAGTATAACTTTTTGAAGGAGAAGTTGGAAGAAAATGAAGCTTGATTGGTTTATTTGAACACTAAAGAGCAGTTTGCAGACATCTTCACTAAACCTTTTCCTAAAGAATCATTCGAGTAACTCGGAGATAGATTAGGGGTTTCTTCCCCTCTAGCAGAAAACTGATTGATGCTATTTGGCATCAGTCTGATATGCATTATTAGAGATATTAGTCATTTCGTATTGATGTGGTGATGCTACTACTCAAGGGGAGTAGTTAGTCTTGTGGTTTAGTGGTTTATGTTTTTGCTTTGATATTTATGTCAGATTTCTGGCATTGATGTCAAAGGGGAAGAGATATTAATGTGAAAAACTTAAGAAGATATATACATTGGGGGAAGAAATTTGTAGAACTTAACTAAGATATCATCTATAGGGAGAGTATGCATCAGAATTCCATTGTTATATTCTTGTGTGTGAGATTTGTTTGGTTTTTCTTGGCACTTGGATGTTTTTCACATCTAGTGTTGCCATCAATGCCAAAGGGGGAGATTGTTGGCCATTTTAAGGAATTGATTATGTGTTGCATTGGTTTTTTGTCATTGATGTCAACAATAGTTGTTTTGGTTGCTTTACCAGTATTCTTTTGGTCTAGATAAGTTGTTTGGCTTCTGGTTGGATTAGATCATGATGATCCAGTATACTCTGCTATGCTTTGGCTTTTGGAATTGGCTTGGATCTTCTATCCATGCTACTCAGATACATGTTCAGTCAGTTGGTTTTGATTTGGTGATTGGATGCAATTCTATATGCTGGTAAGCTTGGTTTGTTGATCCGGTGAGGGTTTCACCAGCAGAGCTTTGATGAAGATCTTTGACATTATGCATAAGTGGTGTTGGTACAACTTCTAGTAGAGATTTAGGATGCTAATGGTGATTGTGTTCAAGACTTGGCTGATTGGGATCATTTAATTAGCATGTGTTGACCTAAATTGGGTTTGGTGGTATCTAGGTTATCGACCAACTTAATGTAACGTGTTGTTTGGTCTTCTTGATGTGTTTTCAGGATGACTTATAGGTTGGATATTATTTGTTTGGTCTCAGGCCAGCATGTTTTGTAATTATGTAATTTCTTTATTGTTTGGTGGTCGACCTGATTGTTTATGGTTGAAGGTTTGTATATATATGATGTAAGATCTCAGTGTAGATCATATAGGAATGGTATGCGAGTGAATAATGTAATAATCATTCATGCAGAGGATTTGGTCGATCATTGGTGATCGAGTTGGGTTTATGTAAGAGGATTAATTCCTCTGATATTGAGCTAAATCGAAACTGTACTTAGGCATAGGAGATTCTATCGTTGTAGTTCATTCTTCCTTCTGGATTATAGTCTAGATTTTTATGTAGTCAATGAGACTCATTTTGTAATGAGCAGTGTGCTCTAGGCTATTGGCCTTCCTCCAAGTGTAGGCCCCTCAATTTGTAATCACATACTTACTGTAGAAGTATTATCTGACTATAGGTAGGCTTCCCACCATGGTTTTTCCCTTTACCAGGTTTTCCACATACAAATCTTGGTGTCATGTGGATGGTATTTATTCTCTAATTGTTGCTTGTGCTTAATTGGTATATCTGCTATTTTGGTAATTGGTTTATGCATTCCGGTATTGATCTTATGTGTTCCCTTATTAAAGTTTTAATTTCTTAAGTTTCTGGTAATCTGGTGACAACTGATTCACCCCCCCCACTCAGCTATCTTCCAATTATTTGAATTATCTAATAGAAGGTGCATGTCCATCTAGACACTTGGAAAATCTATAAAAGGGGTTGGTAGAGGGAAAATGACTCATTTTTTGCGAGTGTAGGAAATTTTTTTTGCTTTGGACAAAGGACCTTGCAGAGAGATGGCGAACATTATAGTGGCAGATCACCTTGAGGAATGTGTATGCAGCTTCAAATGACTGGCTGGTGCAGGAGCACCGATAAGTGGCTCAAAAACCCATATTTTTGTTTTGGTCAATTTCACATAGATCTAGGACATTGCGAGGGGGTTTTAGGGACCAGGTAGGAGAACTGCGCTTGTGTGTGTGGGTTTTGTGCCTATGTGGGGTAATCTTGCACTTGTGTGACATGCATAGGCGCAAGTTTAGCCTACACGAGCATAGGAGTTGGCAGGAGGCAGTTTCAGACACTGAAAGGCATGCCAGAGAAGCCAAAATAGGACATAGGACATGGGAGACCTTTAAATGGGAGAATAAGACATGAATGTATCAATTTGACATGCAAAACAATGAAATGTAGACCTTAGGATGAAACCCTAAAAACTGACAAAATGGTGCCCCATTGTGAAGAATAGGTGCGATGATCACAACGGATCACATGAGAGAACTGACCTAACTACTTCATGTTGTGCCATAGATTAAGGACAAGAGACCAAGACATGCTAGAGGCCCTAGGGTTATAGTATATCATGTTCATGCCCATGATTAGGGAAAACACAAGACTGCTGACCACCTTGGTAGAGCGATGGCACTCAGAGACATTGTCATTTCATCTCCCGACAAGTGAGGCGACAGTCACACTAGAGGATGTATGGTGCATCCTACGGATTTAGATTCAAGGGGAGAGGGTGATCTATGATCCATCGATAGGGATGGATACATTATGCAGACTATTTGAGTGTAGTGCAAATGACATAGAGGTCTAAGAGTGATAAATTCATTAGGACGCGATGGTGGCACAGTTTGACAGACAATATGTGGTGATTGGGGTAGTGATAGAATGTCTATTAGTTCCAGATAGATGAGGACATAGATTCCCTATAGGATGGGGTAGAGTGCTTGAGTAGATATGTATAGAGAGTGTGACATACGGATGGGGACCTTGCATGCTTGCCATGCTATACTTTCAGCTCCACTTGATTGATTACAAGGGTGTTCAAACACTTAGTTGGGGGGTGACATTACTGTAGGTATGGGCATTTGAGCACATAGCAATGTTCAGAATGATTGCAAAGAGACAACTTATAGCACACAGGCCATACACATACTGCTATAGTGGTGCATTGAGTTGGGAACCATATGGGTACACATTATATTGCCAACATGAGCTAGACAGAGTGAGAGAGTTCACCAGGAGACCATATAGAGGGTGCCCCATATGGCTAGAGGATGATGAGAATCTTATTACTACCGACATCAGAGATAATTGATAGGACGGTCAGTGAACCATTTGAGATTTATAGAGATGTATCAGCCTGAGAGGGTGAGATGACAATTCGGTGAGCAACAGGATGTACCGACAGGGAGCGCATACTTTTGTCAATCATCTAGAGAGACTAGAGAGTGGGGGAGGATGATACAACCTCAAATTGCTTACAACGATGTCACACAACTACAACCTAGACAGTGGGATTGCAGGTCAGATGTGGGTGATGCAGGGACTATTGATAGTTATGCCATATGGTTTGCACAACATTGCCCGATACCATTGACAGATCTAGATATCCCAGTTCCTAGGAGATAGGGAGAATTCCTAGAGGAGGACAAGGATGATGAGGATTATGAGGCAGAGGAGGAGGAGGAGGAAGAGAGAGAGGAGGGGGACGAGGATGAGGATGATGAGGAAGAGAGAGAGGAGGGGGAGGAGGATGAGGATGATAGTGAGGAGGATGAAGAGGAGGACAGAGAGGAGGATGGGAGCCCTATATAGGTAGATCAGGTGGAGGATGAGCCATTACAGGATATACCCATTAGGGATGACATAGCCCAAATGGAGGAGCTTTAGACATAGAGAGTGACTATAAGTAGTCAGCATGATTACATTGCATAGCTAGAGAGGCAAATTGTTGATCTTCGGTTAGAGAGATCAGTTAGCAGCCAGGAGTAGATAGTGGATTAATGACAAAGAGAAGTGGGCAGCTGAGAGGGATGGTTATACAATAGAGATAGCTATTCTGATAGCTACTCAAGACACCGATATCCCAGGCTCAAACATTAGAAGAGGCTCTATAGAAATACATCAGTTTGATAAGAGACAATAGTGTATGAGAAATGACATAGATACTAGTTGATTCAGGAGATGAGATATGAAATTGGAGAGTGCTATATAAGAGCATTGTACCACTAGATCAAAGGACACCATCATATCAGGGATGGTCATGGTCTAGGATAGAGAGCCGATCACGCTCTCGGAGGACACAGAGCAGAATGGGAGTGATTGGGCCAAGGAGGCCTCTACAGCCAGGATTGGGGATAGGAGGAACTTCATCCTCGAGATAGGACAGAGATGATGAGGATAGAGGGAGCACACAGTGACATGGGCACACTTTCTCATTATTCTTTAGACATCTTTTTCTCTTATGTAGTTAGGCTACGAGCCATACTTGGGACAGATAGTCCGATTTTGTACTTTGACACTTTTGATATATATATGACATGATATGATATGTAGCTATGCATTTGTGCTTCTTTCTATATGATGCTATATATGGATGATTTATGTATCTTTCCTACAATGCAATAGATGGAATATATGCTTATGTGTTGTTTTATGTCTGATATGCAATGAATAATGATGCTATGCAAAATACTTTTATCTGTGGTTTTATGATGCAAAATGATAATGATGTGGATATGCTTTGTTGTTTTCATGTTTTTTTTTTGATGCAATGAATGATTACGATGTGCAAATATGCTAACCAATGAATGCAGGATGAAAATGTTTTTGGTGTATTGAATCACTAGATTGAACTGACTACGAGGATTGATGGAAGAAATGTTACTAAGAAAAAATTAGATGAAGAAGAGTTAGTGATGAAGAAAACCTTTCTTGCACACATGCATAAAAAGTAGGTGAAAACCTTTATTTTGATATTGCCAAACGGATGCAGCACATAGTGGCAATGAAGGCCAAAGAAATAATGCAATCCCTTTGCGTAAAGAAAACATGTTGGAGATAAAGAATGATTCAAAACACCCTACGACATTACGTGTGTCAAGGGTCAAGGTATGTGTGGTGTTCACAAAGCGAACGTACTTATCACAGACACCCAAGACATACTTGCCCTAGAATGCTATGAAACATTCTGCAAACAAAAAACAAAACAAAAATGACTATGAACCATCCCGACCACTCTAAAACACTTAGTGACATCATCAAGTGACATAGGAACATGATCAAAGATAAATCAATAAAAGATATGACACTAATTCAAACAAGTCAAACAAACATCTTGATCTTCATTGTCAAAGTGAGAGTGTTGTGTTGATAGGACGATCATGTTGTCTGATTTTAGGGAATATTGTACCATGTATAAGACCCATGATAATATTGACAAAGGGACCAATAATGTTAATGTTGTTGATTGATACAACAACTTTGATTAGTTTGAATACTTGCTCAGTTGAATAGTTCATCTGTTAATGCGTGATTTTGTTCAAGCGCAGTGTTTATTGTGTTTATGTTTGGCATCTTCTCAAATGTCTATATATGTATAAAGGGGACAATTTATTGATGAAATAAAACAAAACCGATTGTTTTTTTTATTTTTTCAAGACATTATTTGATTTTTTGTATTTTTTTCATTATATTGTTTTATTTTTTTGGATTATTTCAAGACATTTTTTAATTATTATAAATTTTTTTAAGACATTATTTGATTTTTTTGGATTTTTTCAGGACATTATTTGATTTTTTTGGATTTTTTTAAGACATTTTTTATTTTTTTGGATTTTTTCAAGACATTTTTTTAATTTTTATGGATTTTTTTAGGACATTATTTGATTTTTTTGGATTGTTTCAAGACATTTAAGGTTATCTACATGTCGTAGCTTCCAATTTGTTCATGATGATAACTCCATCATTTGATCATGACATGTGATTTTGGCCCCCAATCAATGTCCAGTGTGTACAAATGACCTAGATAGAACACATATATACAAGGGGAGGCAATGGTCAAGACAAAGACATTGATGCTGACCAATCGCAGGCCTAGACTAAGACACTTGGTCAAATCGGAATGAATAGGCATGATAAAACTTTATGCTATATATAGAAGGAATCATGATAGATGACGAAGCAATGAACTTGATACACATGGCACCTGTTTGCCAGGTTTTCACCATGGTACTTGCCCAAGGCGCCTGTTTGCCAAGTTTTCACTAAAGGGAGAATGATTTCTCAATACTATTTTTCACATTTTTCCATTTTTTTTTTCTTTCACACAAGGTGTTTACCAGGTTTTCACCAAGGTGATGATTTTTTTTTTTTTTTTTTGTATTTTTCACTTTTTTCAATTTTTTTGTATTTTTGACTTTTTTCAATTTTTTTGTATTTTTGACTTCTATCAGTTTTTTTGTATTTTTTCAAGATCATAGAGAAAGATTGCTGAAAAAAAGATTATGTATAATACTTCTGGAGGTGCATGCTATTCATAGGTTTTGATAATGGCTCACCCTCTACAGAGGCAAGCTGATATGTACCTAAGCCATATGCTATAGTGACAATGAAGGGCCCGACCCAATTAGGTTCAAATTTTCCTCTTATAACCTCAGATGAATTCTTAGGGTTAGCTTTCAAGACCTAGTCTCCCACTTCAAAGGGTCGCCCTCTAACTTTCTTGTTATATGTGTGATAGAGACGGTTTTGATATGCTTGGAAATGTGTCAAAGTTGTCTGACATCTTTCATCTAACATCTCAAGCTGATGCAGCCTATAAAATCTATATGCTTCATCATCTATCAGGTTTTGTAAAGAGACCCGCAGTGATGGAATCTCAACCTCAAAAGGTAAAATAGCTTCCACACCATACACCAAAGAGTAAGTTGTTGCACTAGTAGGGGTGAAGATTGAGGTATGATAGGCCTATAGAGCTAGGTTCAACTACACATGCCAATCTTGACCAACATCATTAAAAACCTTTTTGAGTATCTTGATGATGGTTTTATTGGATGCCTTGGCTTGGCCATTACTCTATGGATAATATGGAGTTGAGAAGTGGTGTTGAATGTGAAACTTCTCACAGAGTTCCCTGACATCTTTATTCTTGAATGGATGACCATTGTCTATGACTATAGCAAGAGGGACCCCATACTGGCATATGATATAATTTAAGATGAACCTAGAAATCTGGGTGCCAGTGATATAAGTCATAGGTATAGCCTCGATCCAATTTGTGAAGTATTATGTGGTCGTTATGATGAATTTATGTCCATTTGTAGATGTTGGGTGGATCTCCCCAATGAGATCCAATCCCCACTGAGAAAAGGGCCATGGAGATATGATAGGTTGAAGTTCTTATGCTGGCACATGAATATAGTCTCCATGCAGTTGGCATTTATAACATTTCCTGGCAAAATCACAAGCCTCTTGTTCCATTATCAACCAATAATAACCAACTCAGACCAACTTTTTAGCCAAGCTAAGACCACTGAAATGGCCCCCGCATATACCATCGTGAACTTCACATAAAGTTGTTTGTGCTTCATCAGAATCCAAACACCTGAGGAGGGTATGGTCAAAAGAGCGGTGGTAAAGGGTATCACCAATGATGACGTATTTGGCAACTTGTTGTATGAAGGATCGGCGTTGGTTGGAGGAAAGGTTTGGTGGCATAATTTGGGATATTAGATAATCATAGATATCATGATACCATGGGGAATTAGGACCAACAAGGACACACCAAATCTGACGATGGGATCTCAAATAAAGGTATCATTAGTTGTTCTATGAGAAACTCACATTTGTCCATATTGATGGATCCCACACAAGATATCTTTATTTGGGATCCATCAAAATACAATTGCCAAATTTGTGAGTTGATCAGCTATAACTTGTCCTTTTATTTCCTTTCTTTCAGTATACTCAATATCAAACTCACTTAAAATCATGACCCACTTTGCTAGGCAACCTGTGAGAGCTGCTTTGCTAAGTCAATATTTCAAAGGGTCAATTTTGGCTACCAACAATGTCTTATGATTGAGCATATAATTTTAGAGCTTCTAAGCTATAAATATGACTGCTAGGCATGCTCATTCAATGATAGAGTAATTCAATTCATATCTCGCTAGTGTCTGACTAATATAACAAATAGCCCACTCTTTGTCATGCTCATATTGTTGTGCCAAAAGGGCTCCTAATGTTGTTTTTGTTGCAGAAATATACAAAGTGAATGGCTTTCCTTCTATAGGAGGCATTAATACTGGTGGGGACAAAAGATAATCCTTGAGAGCTTAAAACACTTGTCAACAATGCTCAGTCCATTTGAACATTACCCCTTTGTAATGTAAATGTTGGAAGGGGTGACACTTATCTGCTAACTGAGCTATGAACCATCAGATTGATTGCAATTTTCCTTGAATACTTCTTAGTTGATGAAGATTAGTAGGAAGAGGCATTTCCATCATTGCCTTGACCTTATCAAGATCCACTTCAATGCCTCTTTGAGAAACAATGTATCCTAACAGTTTTCTAGTTGTTACCCCAAAGACACACTTCTTCAGGTTGAGTCTAAACTTGTATTCCTCCATGCGGTCAAAAATTGGGCCCAAAATGGCCATATGACTATCTATGGTTATTAATTTTCATAGAAAGTCATCAACATAATCTTCCATTAGTGTATGCATGAAGCATTGTTGGCATGGCTCTTTGATATGTTGCTCCAGCATTTTTGAGGCCAAAGGGTATCACATTCCAACAGTAAGTTCCCTAGGCACATGTAAATAGAGTCGTATGTTGGTCTTCAGGGGAAATTCGGATCTGATTATAGCCAGAAAAGCCATCCATTAATGATAAAATTTCATACCTCATAGTCATGTCCACTATAATATCTATATTTGGCAAAGGAAAATCATCTTTGGGGCATGCTTTATTTAAGTCCCGAAAGTCAGTGCAAATTCAGATGCCCCAGGTGCTTTTTTGGCTAGTACTAGGTTGGAAATCCACTCTGTGTAATCAATTGGCCTTATGAAGCCCACATCTAGCAATTTCCTAAGCTCTACTTTGACTAATAGGGCCACGTGTGGATGCATTTTTCTGAGTTTTTGCTTGACAGACTTGGTACCTAGCTTCAAGGGCAAATGATGAAGGACCAATTCTGGATCAAGGGTGGGCATGTCTACGTAAGACCATGAAAAATTGATTTGCTTCTCTAGGAAAAATTTGAAAAAATCTATTTTGTCTTGTTCTGATAAGGAAGCAGCAAAATGAATGACCTTGGGGTTGTCAGGTGTAATCAAATTTATTTCTTTAGTCATTTACACTAGCAATGTTGATTTATCCTGACTTGATAGGAATACATCTGATCTTCCACCTTTGGGCACCTTGAAGAGGTTTTCACCCTCAGGTACATCCTTTATTTTTACTTTTTCTTGGTCAAAGGGTGCCTTGCGGTTTTCACCCAAAGACCCATTTTTTTAATTTTTTAATTTTTTATTTTCTTTTTCAGTTTTGTGACTAGAAGATGGAGTTGATTCCCCAAAATATGTTGTGGCATCTAGATCAATAGCAAATCTGATCTTATGATCTCCTTGAGGTATTCCTTCTCTGAGTTCAAGAAATTATGCTATTGCCTCATCATTCTAAAAACAATCTAATTTAAATAGTCCTCGTTGGTCCCATTGGATAAGATGGGGATATAGAAGGGGCATGTCATCATCAGTTTCAAGGAGGGTTCGGGTCAAGATAGTGAAGATATGTATGTCAGTGGTATCACTATCTGAACTGCTCATGTTGGATTCGGTGATTGGATCCCAAAATGACTATATCCAAGCTTTTGAACATGTTTTGGTAAGGGGAGGGATTTCATGCTTATCTTCCATAGGCAATTAATCGGGGTCAAGGAAAACATTTTCAAGGGCATAAGAGATAGAGGAATAAGAATCCCACTCCCATTCATTGGAATCAGTTTTAGGATGGATATCCTCAGGTGTTCTTTCATCATCAAAATTGTGCCCTTTCCTACACGTAGTCACTTTGGTAGATGAAGTTCCAATTCTCAATGGTACAAAGCCTAGGCCCAAAGTTCTATATCGCATCTTAGGGATAATAGGCTCCAATCTCTCTTTCTTATCTGGTCCCAAACTACTACATCCATCATAGCCCTTCTTCTGCAAGATATTGAAACCTTTTCCATATCATTGTACTAGTAGTTTGACAGGTGGAATGTATGCTTCATCTTTATAAAGCCACCTTGATACATCATCATCTAAAGTCTCCTTATTTAACTCACCCCACTTTGTGAATGTGGTGGGGGGTTGATATTGGATAATCATCTTGGGTTCCTTTTTCAACAATTGTGACTCCCATGGGATTTAGGAGAGATGGGTAGTTTGCCTATGAGAAATGTTTGGGACATGGAGTATTCACCGCAACCTTGATCTTGTACTTTCAGTTTTCCTTTGACTGATTCAAGCAGTATATTGGGATACATGTAATTAGGTGAAGAAGCCTCTTTGTTGACTAGCACCTACTATTGTGGAGTGTCTTTTAAGTTAGTACAAAACTAAAAGGGATGGGGATCTCTTGGGACTATTATTTCAGTTCCATTGTATGAATATTTTAGACATTGATGATATGTAGAAGGAACTTATTTCATAGCATGAATCCAAGGATGACCAAGGATCAAGTTATAAGGAAGGTCCAAGTCCAACACTTGCAACAAGGTTGTTTCTATTACTAGGCCCACTCTGATAGGCAAGAAAATGACTCCTTTGGACGAGCGCTCTCCATCATCACAAGATTTTATTATTATCTTCTTTGAGGGATCTATGTCAGTTTTAGTATAACCAAGGGCAAGAATAACCATCAAAGTGAAAATATTTAGGCCTTCTCCACTATCTATCAAAACTCATCTAATCTTGCAATTAAGGACAAACACTTCAAGGTGCAATGGGTCATTATGATGGGCATTATCGCAGGGTATGTCTTTGTCTGAAAAGGCCACTTGTTGGGAAGTAGCAAGGTGTCCTATCCTAGCTTGAAATCAATCAACATCAATATCAGTTGGCACTATTGACTCAATCAAAGCTTTATCCAAGACAACACGACGCACATGGGATATTTTTAACAACTCAAGGATTGAAATCTGCGTAGGTATTTTCCCCAAATAATCAAGGAGATTATACTGACTAGTTAAGGCTAGTTTGGGAGGATTAGAAGGAGGGCCTTTCAATACTATCTTGGACCGATGGGTAGTTACTGCATAGGAGTAATCTTGTTCTTTTATCCTTATGGTTGACACATAGTCATCTGATGTGTGAAAATAATTAATAACATTGTTGTGACTTGAATTTGCATAATTCAAATTGCCCTTTTGACTCGAATTTGAGGAAGAGGGTTTTCCCTTGTCATGATCAAGCAAAGGATTCTTGAAAATTGTATGATCAATATTACAAGCTACAGTGGATGGATCTACTACAATCACACCTTGGTCCAACAAAGCTTGGATAATATGTTTCAATTGAAAGCATGATGTGGTCTTGTGTCCTTTAGATTGATGGTATTCACAGTACGCATTGTCATTCCACCAATGTGGTTTTACTAATGGCTCCTCTTTGACATTTGGAAACATGATAAAATTCACTTGAATAAGTTGTCTCATTACTAATTTAATAGGCTCTCCCAATTGCGTAAATTGGTGAGGAGGCCCATCTCTTGACCTGAAAGGCCTATGTTGTTGGTCTTGCTATTGATGATTGTGTTGTTGATTTTGTGATTGTTGAATGCCATTAGTCATTTGATTTGATATCTATTGAATAGGTTGAGAAGATGGTGCATTGAGATCACTTGTTCTTTTCATAACAAACTTTGGTTGATTCACATTTATCGTCTTTTCATCAACTATACCATCATTAGTGACATTATTGTTTTTGGACCAAAATTTGTTCTTGTCACTTGAATTACTTGAATTATTGTCATCTTTTTTAAACTTAATTATACCCTTGGCAATGAGCGCATTGTCAATTTCAATTCCCTTTTTGATGAGTTTATTAATTGAACTTGGACCCTTTAATTTTAACTCATAGATCATTTCTGGCACCAGGTTCTATATGAACAAATTGACATTTTTCTTCAGGTATGTCAAGAGAACACCAACTAACTAGACTTTGCCATCTTTGCAATAATGCCATTATTGATTCACTTGGTTTTTTCTTTGTGTTGCATAAATCTGATATTGTTATCTCATTGTAAATTTTGAATGTGAAATGACAAATAAATTTCTCAGCCAGCTCATTCCAAGATTTTATAGTTCCTAGAAAATGCACCTACCAATCCATAGCTCGTCCTATGAGACTGCGTGGGAAAAGATGCATCAAATATGTTTCATCATAAGATACTTTAGTGTAGGATGCATAAAAGGCTTGAATGCGATCTTTTGGATTACCTCTTCCCTTATATTTGTCAAAATTTGGAGCCTCAAAATGCTTAGGGAAGGGAGGCATGTATAAACTCTTATCAAACAAATTGGGACATAAGTCCTGACTTGTGTACAATTTATTTGTGCTTTTGTTTTCCAATGCCTTAATTTTTTGTCACATCACCTCAAGTTGCTGCATAAACAAATCTGATTGCAAAGTCTTTGGAGATTCATTACTCTTCTCCAGATATCCTCTTTGCTGATATATAGTACCTCCAAATGGTTGTTGTTGTTCAGAAATTAATGTCTTTGGTGTCTCTGGCACATATGTGTTATTATATTGTTCTTGTTGTTGAGGAAATATCATGTTTTGTTCTACCACTTGAGATGGAAATGCCCTTTGAACTTGGGGTTAATATTTCACCTTCGATTGTTGAACTTGCATTTGTGGTTGGTAATTCATATCCATTTGATGTTGTTGCGGCACATATTGACTTGTTTGCACCTTTTGTACACATTGAGGAATATATTATTGTTGGTACTGATGTTACGTACTATGAACCAGAGCTTCTTGAATTTGTTCTTTTTGTTGGTGCCCCGATATTAATCCGAGCAACTACAAGAAACTTTTTTTATGTGGCTTTGGTTGTTTGAATTTTACTTGTGACATGGCATTTCATTATCTTGCTGTGAAGTTTGTCCGAGTGATTGTTGTTGTTGTAAGTTTGTACTTGTTTGCAATGGCATACAAGATATCATCCTTTTTTACTGAGGATGATGTTGTTGTTGTTGTTGTTGTTGTTGTGCATTGCTTGCTTGCACATTTACTGATGCTTGTTGTATCCTTTTTAATTGTTGTAACACTTGTTGAGGTTGCATGCCACTACTTGTTCTTTGTGTTGCCATGATAAAAGGTCATGTCGACAGACTTTGTGTCACTTGTGTATTCATATTTGTCACATATGTATCACTTGAGTGCTCATAATCCTTCTATTGTACCATTGACTTGACTGGCACATCGGTAACATTTGGCATTCTAGTCGTAAAGTTCTCTTTTGTTTTCAATTGCAATCCACTTTGAGAATTTTGAGATGCTTTTGGATACGTCACATTTTCTAATGTTTTCATCATTACCATTTGATCTTGTGGAAATAGTGTAGTGTTGTATAATGAATTATTTACTACCTCAAATGTTAAATTTGGTAGAACACTTACCATCAATGATTTTGAAAGATGCTTCTCATATAATGTCATTGGATCCTCTTGTTGTGCATTAATTTCATCTAGATGAGGTTCAAATCTCAACAAAATTTCAACTTCATGTTGTGGTTGTACATTCGTTTGATTTTTTGAAGTTGTGGCAACATCAATCATATCTTTAAACTTGCTAGGAAACAAATTATGTATCTTACTCAAAAGTTTTCTCATTTTCCTTTCCAACTTCGGGTTTGTGACGAATGTTTCAATATCATTCGAATCATCAGAATCTGATGAAGAACTTTGTGCATCTTTGGGATCAATTTCTTGTTGGAGGTCTTGATTTGATCCAAATCCTTGTAACAATTTTTGGTCTTGATGTGCCATTGAAGTTTGAATGTCATATTGTGGTATAGATTGTTGCGATATTTGGGGTCACATGTCATGTTGTTGTTTTATTTGAGTAAAATCAAAGGGTGCACTTCCTGATGGTGTTTGCAGAACACTACCACATCTTGGTCTCATTGGCATAAATATGGGCTCATAATATGGCAGTGGTCCCAACTGTATTGTCCCATATTGTGGTGTTACACTTCTTGATGGTCCCACATTTGAATCAAGTGCTTGATTTTGATGTTGTTTCATTTGAATGTTTTGCATGTTATTCATTGGAAAGGACATAGCTTGATATGCTGGTCCATGTGACTTCTTGGATTTTGATCTCGTTTCAATAGGCATGTCACTATGTAATGCAATACCTTTGGGATTTTTTATTTTAGGATTGATGTATGTGACTAATGCAACCTATGTTTTTGGATTTTGGAAAAACGTTTGAAATGCAAAGCTAAAGACTCGACCTTAGGAAATTGAAATGAATTTTAGACCTTAGTGATACAAAGGACCAAATGGAAATAGGACAAATCATAATGTCGCACCTATATGCTTGGATACTAAGCTAGGCTTGACAAAATGATGTTTGACAAAAAGACAAGTTTTAGAAAAGGTCAAAACTCCCTAACAACAACTTAGGGTTTAATCTAGAGATTTAAATTTTTGAAGTTTGGAAAAACCTAATTTTGAGACTATATGTAAGAAGGAAATGATTATGACAAGGACCTAGGGTATAATTTGAACCACAAATGTGATATGAACTAAGGATATGGTATGATATGAAAATGATCTAAGGATATGATATGATATGACAAAATGATATGAACCAAGGATATAAATGCAAATGAATGACAATGTTAACCTAAGACAAGACCTAGGGTTTTGGACTTTGCAATGATATAACCTAATGCAAGAGAAGAATATGCAAGGCAATGTTATGACCTAAGTAAAAACCTAGATATGGTATGACAATGCAATGAAGACCTAGGGAAATTATTTTAAAACCTAAGTGAAAAAAGAGGTTGCTTGCAATGGACTAGATTAAAATGAAGGAGGATGAAAAAATGTCCTAAGACCTAAGTTGGACTATACAAAAACCTAACCCTAAGTGACATGAATGTTGAAACAAGGGTACCCAATAGTTTGACAAGCCATGTTGATAAAAAATTATGCAACTTGTTGGATGGTTACTTTGAAATGTTTGGACCAAGTTTGACATTTGTTTGAAGTTTTTTTGGACAAATGTTTGGGTTTGATGATCAAAGTTGATTATGACTTCTTTTGAAAATAATATTTTTGTCAATGTTTCCAAGGTTTATTATGTCCTTTGTTTAGGATTCAGTTTTAACAAGCACATAAGACAAGATGTCTATTTGACTTTGACAAAAGACACTCATGTGCATTCAATGATACAATCCTAAGGCTAGCAAGGACAATATTTATTGAATCCCCTTACGCAAAATACCTCATTCAACTGGATAGTTAGAAGCTTGGTAGCACTGGATCCCGTCCACGACACTCACTTGTATGGGCATACCAAGCTTTTAATGCGAGGGGCATCACTTCCCAAGAATTTACTATCTCGAATTGAAGGGCACATGAGAGGTTTCTTTGGCATGCGTGTATCACAACACCCGAGTCAACAAGTAGAAGGTTTTTGGTCTATAAGCACAAAGGTTTTAGTCAGGGAATCTATTTGGGTGGGCATAGATCCGGCAAATTTAATCAACACTATGCCATTCCAACACCCGTTGCTCGCAACTTTCATCCCAAACACGTTTGATTATAGTGGCTCTTAAGAGCTTGGGTTTAGCTTGTTGCCACTTAGGATCATCCCCTCTCACCAATGCATGTACAACAAAGTGCCAGGCAAATTGGGAGGCAGGCCCACTTCTAAGGTTAAAACACACAATCAAAAAAAAAATCAGGCATGGCAAACATAGTGTTCATTAACCTTTTAGAAATAAAGTCTGCAACTACTCTAAAAATTGCAAACACTCGGTTTTGATAAGATCCTTTGACCATGTCCTACAACAAATACGTTAGTAGTGTTGGCATTGCACACTCCAATGAGAATTGAAGGTGATTGAAGGTGTTGTCATTGATGGCAACTTACTAGCAACCTTGTGGATATCGACAGGCACTAGCACCGGCACTGACAGACACTTCAATGATAGCAACAACAATGTTCACCGACATCCCAGCCGATAGGAATAAAGTTTTGTTTATTGTATTTAATTGTAATATCTTTTGTAAGCTGACATGGCATATTGTAATAGACTCATATATTTATGAGGTCTTGTAACTCATTTTGTAATATAGGAGAATAGTGATGGATGGACATATGATGGTAGAAGTGATGAGCGAATATTAAGGCAAATTTTGTATAAGGGTTTATGGTTACTGTATGAGCTTAAACCGGTACTGAACCTGGTATATCAGATGTTGTTTTGTAGCAGTACATTATATTGGATTTTCCTAATCCATTTTGTAGGTCAATAAGACTTTCTTTTTGTGATTGAGCAGTGAGCTCTAGGCAGTTGGCCTTCCTGCATGTGCAGGCCCCTCTTGTAAGTAATATCCATTCATTGGCCAGTGAGTGAATATTGTGGGTCACAAATCCCACTGAGGTTTTTCTCACACTGGGTTTCCTCACTAAACATCTTGTGTTATGGTGTGCTTTCTATGTTGTCTTTACTATTCTTATTTACTGGATTAATTCTTGTTTACCGGCACACTGTTTTGGAATGCAAAATACTTAATAAGGTTAAAGAATCTATTAACCGGTTAGATACTGATTCACCCCCCCTCTCAGTAGCTTTGGGATTATCATCAGTCCTAACAAGTAGTTTGCTAATGAGTCTTTTTCAAGTATTTTGCCATAATGCTGCACAAACCATCAGTAACATAGAAAGCCAAAATGCATAAAATAGGAAGCAATCATCATATTCTAGAAATAAAATTGACCAGTTATACCTTAGG
This sequence comes from Cryptomeria japonica, assembly GCF_030272615.1. Taxonomy (NCBI): domain Eukaryota; kingdom Viridiplantae; phylum Streptophyta; class Pinopsida; order Cupressales; family Cupressaceae; genus Cryptomeria; species Cryptomeria japonica. Next base: position 586,142,048 of record NC_081411.1, on the reverse strand, counting down.
TTTTGCTCTTGCATAGGCATAGTTTCAGGGAACACAAGCACATAAACACCTTGCATAGGTGCAAAAAGGTCTCACATAGGCACAAAAAATATCACACAAGCACGGAAAGGTATCACATAGGCCCAAGAGTATAGGGCACCTACAAAACAAAGAAAATTGATCAATTTGAAGGTCAATTTAACAAAATTGAAACCCTATAAAGCATGTAAACCCTAATTTTGAACAAATTTGACCTATTTGAGTTAGAAATGAAAGTAAATGACAAAATTATGGCTCAATCACAAAGACCCATGATGGATATAAGTATGAAATAGGCCATGCAATCCATAAACCCTAGTTTGCAACAATTTATGATACCTAAAAGCAAGATGCAAAAGTTATAAACTTCAAACCCTAATGACTAGATGTGAGAATTTATGGTCCATTAACCATCCTAATTAGGCTATATGAGTTCATTTTAGCCCTAATTAGACTAATTGCATTGAAATTGTATCCAATTAAGTAAATTAGGGTTCTTTTTAAAGCCCAAATTGAAAGATGTAGGGTTCTTTTTAGCCAATTGTATGCACAAAACTGAAAATGTGAAGATTGTTGTCCATTAACCAACCTAATTAGAACTATGTGGATTTATTTTAAACCACCGTTTATCAAAATTGAAGCCTAATTTAAGATCAAAATCCTTCAATAATGCCAATATAATCAATTTTTTTACCCTTTTAATCCAAAACCCTATTCTCTGCACAAGCGCAGTTCTAGGCCACACAGATGTAGAACAACCTAGCATAGATGTTGAAATGCCCTAAACATGTGTAGGAGTACCCTGCACAGGTGCATAAATAGCCTGCATAGGCACAAGAGTACCCTGCATAGGCACATAAGTCCCAAAACTGCTAAAAAGGGCTCCTTTTCTGTAAATTGGACTTGCAAAACAATCCAAAAGCACTCAAAAGACAAATATATGTCAATTCACATCAGGTTCACCAAAAAATGTAGATAGGAAATCAGGAATTATCAAAGCCATAAATTAGGTAACCACAAACCCTAATAAGATAAGAAATGATCCTATCACATTCAATAAAGGAATGGAAATCGAACATCAAGAGAAATTACAGACTAAAATGTGGATTTTGCCTCCATTGACCTCCATTGTTTCTCTTTCTCCTCCAAATTATGGTGGCTTCAACTACAAGTGCAAAGAGTGATTGAAATCAAGGTTATAAAGTGAAAATGACAGCTTGAGGGTACTCAAAATTGTGGTTGAGATTGATTGAAAAGAGAGGTCAATTTATAGACAAATTAGTGAAGACAAGAAATTAGCATGATTGAAAATGGAAGAAGAAACTTCATTTGAAATTAGCAAATTGGATTAAAAAAGGCATGATTGAATGACAAATTATGACAAATTGATTGACAAGTTGCTATGCGAAAAATATGACAAATTGAGAGAAATTTGTGCTCATCAATTATGACATGATTTAGAGAGAAATTAGCCACTTGATTTATGACAAATTACCCACAAAAATATCTCATTGATTGAATGACAAATTGACCAAAAATAGCTTCATTAATTATGATATGATGGAGCACAAAAATGGGAGAAATTAGTGGGAAAAGTTAGGAGGAATAATTAAAGGAATTTGAAATTCAAAAAATTAGCAAATTAGGTGGAAAAGATGAATTAGGAAATTAGGAAAATAGAAATAAAAAACTAGGTGAAATTAATTAACAAATATTCATTAATTAATTAATTCACAAAGAGGACATAATCAACCAATGAAATGAAACATTTAATTGTGACAAGAGGGACCTAGAATACATGGAAAAACATTTAACCTAAAGAGACAAGTTAGAAGGATTAAATGATTAAATAATTAAACCCTAAAAGAAAGATTAGAAATGAAAAGACAACAATCAGGTCATGACAAAAAAGCAATTGATGTAAAGTTGATTCAATCATGATTAAATGATGAGGAAATGATAATTGATAAAGTGTCGATGTTAATTAACAAAGATTAATGACCAATTGATTGATAATTGACAAAAGGAAAAGATTGATAGATGAAAAAAGAAAAAAGATCAACGACTAATCGATGCAAAATCGACAAAGATTTGATTATAAATTAATCAAAAATTGATAAAAGGTCGAGTTAATGAAAGGTCGAATAACACGATGCTGAGATTGATGAAGATTGATGATGAATCAATCACAAATTGACAAGATTGACTGACAACTGACAATTGAAATAATGGTCGACTTGATGAGGGTCACATGACAAAAGACTAATGAAAAATCTGTCACAAATTGATGAGGAATTGATAAAAATTGATAATGATAAATGATGAGTGATTAACATTAAAAGTCCATCATGATCATGAAATGATAATTGAGAATGGCATTGATAAGACCTAAATTGAAACAACTGACTAGGATCGAATAGGAAGAGAAAGCAAAAGAATGACACGATGTTGACAAATGATAAAGACCAAATGTGAAACATAGAGGAAGTGTTAGTAAAATGCAAAAACCCTAAAATAAGGTCACATAGACATGTTAAAGTATGACACCGCAAGTGTTGAGCATTTTTAGATGCCTACAGTAATAATGGTTCATCTAGCTATAGGCAGCAAAGATCAAGAAGTTGTAAAGGAAATTTCTAATGTATTGTAAATGTGAGATGATCGAAATTCAAAGTTTCATTCATTACTATAGAAAATCATAGGGGGAGAAGTTAGTCTTAGAGGAGTTTGATGTTTCACCCTTTGCCATTGTTGTCAAAGGAGGAGAAATTGGTTGGGTTATGGTCTACAAGTGTGATGACATCAATGCCAAAGGGGGAGATTATTGGCATTATTGTCATTGATGTCAAGTGATGTCAAATGGTTGTAGAATACCAGGTAGTAGTTGTGATGTCAATATGTTGTAGAGAAGCAGGTAGCAGTCATGGAAAACATGTAGGTTATGATGTGCAATTGTGCATAACACATCATGTTATTATATAGGTGTTTCGACCAGATTCATCGTCTCCACATGTTGGCAATAATGAACGAGTCCCGAGTTGGGGTTGAGAGTCATTATTTCTACATGGTAGCAGTTGTTTGGTTCATGTGTATCCATGGGTTTCGTGGTATGTTTAAATGCAGGGAAGAGACCATGTGAGATAACTTCAAGAAGGGCATAGCAAACCCCCCACTATCCCATGACTTGGTTGAGTTGAGACTAGAGGTCTTGCAAGGTAACACAAAAAGAAGCATGGGATGCTTCCCGCCATCCCATGGCATGATGGATGAGTGAAAGGTGGCCATGCAGGGTTTAAAGGGAAAAGGGAGGAATTGGACATCCCCCTATCCCATGTCATGAAAAGTGAGGAGTGATGGTCATGTAGGGCAACACAAGGTGAAGTGATATATGTATCCTGCTATCCTGCAATACTAAGTAAGACAATATGATGGTTTCATAGGGAAACATGAAGGGAGCGATGAATGGTTCCCGCTATCCTACACCATTCAAGGTGGGTATGTGATGGTCATGCAGGACAAGGTAGTGAAGAGAGATCTCGCTATCCTGCACATGCAAATGGATGTAATGAGAATATCACAGGGTGTGTAGAGGTAGAAAGATGATGCATCGCACCAACTTGCATAGGCAAAATAGGTGCATGAAAAATGATGCGAGGAAAGTTAAAAAGAAAAATGTCAATCATCCCACCATCCCGCAGCGATAGAGTTTAAGGAAATCATGACCATTTGAGGTATTTTAGTTGACACAATGGAAACCTAATAAGGATGGTAGTCCATGTGGTATTTGACTATGGTTGACCATGTGACTAGGATGTCATTTTGATGACATTGTGCATGTTGATAGACATAGGGTTTTACATGGTGGCTAACTGACCTTAACCATATGATCTGGATGAGAATATAAAGACATGTGGCTCCCTGGTGAACAAATAATAAATTAGATGCACCAAATTTGGTAATGATAGAAGTAGTTGTCGATCTTTTCAGGGTAGGTCGATAGAGGACATGGAGAATGCATTAATGGTGACTGAGTTGCAGGCAATTTGTGTTGCTTGAGGAAGGATTCAAGATCATTTTAGGCAGAGGAAGATTACTAAACTTAGTAATCTAAGTATAGAGAATGATCACAAGAAATATTGGATGCATTTACTACAAGCAACAAGTATGAGATCAAATTCAGGATAGAGAATAAAATCTCCAGAGGTGTAGATCTCTGAGATAACGAACTTGAATAAAATATTCAAGATTGTAGTAGAAGAAAATCTGATGTGTACAGAGTTGATCTATTCTAGTAGAGTTGTAAATGTGATTCAACATTGGTAGGTGTGGCTAGAGGTGAAAAAATAAAGATATCTCAATGATTCGATAGTAGTAATTAAGAGCTAAAGAGAGAGAGACAGTGCTGTTGTAGTGAGAAAATAGAGCAGACCTGCAAAAGTAGATTGAGTAAGAAAAGAGTATTCTAGAGAGTGAAGTTGTATCAGAAAGAAGAAAATAGCCATATAGAGGAGGGAAGATAAATAGAGGAATGTTGGCAACAAGAATGAAGGAAAATTGAGAAGAGGGGTGAATCGGTTTTCATCAGATTAACAAACTTAACCATCAATGCAAATCAGATCAACTAAAGCAACAAAAAAGATAACAAAATTGATACCACAACATACAACACCAAGATTTTGATGTGGAAAACCCAATTAAGGAAAAATCCATGATGGGAACCTACCCACAATTAGATGATACTCTATAGTAGTATGTGAAAATAATTATAATGGGGAATGCACATGTATTTAGGCTCACTTCCTAGACCTCATTGCTCAAATATAATAACTCGGAAGGCTACAACCCTAAGGGAAGGTTCAGTACCTTACAAAGAAATCTTATTGACTTACAAAATATTTAGACAACAATCTAGAATCAAATGAACTAAGAGAACAACATTTGCAAATCCCTGATGATAGTTCTAGTTAAGCACATTGTCTGCTCTGCAACACTCCAATCTCTGCTCAAACACAATGTTGAAGGATGTAATCACTTGTTCGCACTGTTACCACTCTTTAATAATGTAGAAAAAAACATCAATATCAAATTTACATGATTACATCACCTATTTATACAATTCATCAACCTTGACTACAAGGTCGGCCAAACCCTCCACTCACAATTACAAAATTACATCACACGATACAAAGATTGACCAATGGACCAATACTATAAATCATGATATACATGATATAACATGGACCTAAATCAAATGCTCAAACATGCAACACAATTGGAAATTACGCCAAGAACAACCGCAACATGCTACACCACCAAGAATACTGGATAACATGAAGAATATCACCGGTTCAACAAAATCACCAAGAACGCACACAAGGATCAATGCAGACCATGAAAAAAAATAGGAAACAATTAGGAAATACCAGCAACCATGTTAGAATCATCTATAGCAATTGTACCAACACCACTTATCAAATCTTCATCAATCATCATCTGAGACTCAAGAACACTCAAATAGTAGCAACTACCATGAGGAAAGACAACTTACAAAGCACCAAATCATGAACCATCTGAAATCAAGATACACATGTGTTGGCATTTTTGATGTTTATGTTGTGATTGTCATTGATGGACACACACTTGTATTGAGATCCCCTTTATATGTATGAGCTCATGCTCAACCGGTATTTGTTCCAACCGGTATGTTGTACTCTAGTCTTTAGACTAGTAGTGATTTTGTAGAATGTGTTTTCCCGGTCTAAAGAGGCATGTCGACCCCAAGCAGTTCATAGATCACAAGCAGTATGAGGAAGCAAAGTGGCACAACACATTCTTACCAGTCTTCATTTTTGTCAAACCAGTAATCGGCATTTTGTATGAACCGGTAACACTCTATGATGAGTTACCAACCGACATTTTGTGATGAGTTACCAATCCACCGATTGTTTGATGGTGATTCTTGTGTCATGTTACTGAGTATGTCTAGATTCACTGAACCTAGGAAATTGTAATGTATTCCTATTGGACCGACATGAAATCAGATTCCTTTAAAAGAACATCATGTCTAGGGTTTTAAAAGTTGTTGAAAGAGCTGCGAATAGGGTTTATGTTGAGCTAGGGTTTAAGGTGAAAGAGAAGAGTGATATTATGAGAGGAGATTGAGTTGTAACTGAGAGTGAGATACAGAAGACTGAAGTAATGCTCGAATGCATTAGTTGTGAGCATACTGGATCTAACCAAGCAGTTTGTGCTAGTAGATAGATCAAACACTTGTTGATTACTCACATCTTTGACAAGTTTGTAGCCCTTAACCGGGTAGGCCTCAAAGCCTTTGTAAAATCCTCTAACAAGGTGGTTCACACATGTGAATCTAAAATCCTCTAATAATGTAGTCTTTAATCAGACTTATCTCCTAACAGAGATTGAGATTCCTAATAGGATCTGTTATGGTGAAGAACATTGTAAGACCTTAACCGGTCTGACCTTAACCGGTCTAGTTTCTATTCTGTAGATAGTGACTTGTGAGTTCCATCTCACCGTGGTTTCTCCTAGTTGGGTTTCCACGTCAAATATCTTGTGTTATGGTTGTATTGCTTTTGTGGGTGAATGGTTTATTCACATTTTGGTTTGTATGTGTGATAACTGATTTGATTGTCAGACTGCTTTACTAGTTTATCTCTAGACTGTGTAAGTGTTTTAGTGCAAAGATTTTTGGCATACTAATTCACCCCCCCCTCTTAGTATTCATCAATTGGTATCAGAGCCAACCTTTCTATAAGTTTAACCACTTGGAAAGAGATATGGGAGAATACACATTGAGGGAACTTACTCAATGGCTCACTAAGTCTGAGCAAGCCTATGATGATCTTATGGTCAAATACAAGGCATCTCAAGCAGAAAGAAGAGAACATGCAGAGAGGCTGATGGAACTATCTGAAAGTAGTTCTGAAGATGAAGCTAACATGGAAGCTATGATTGCTGAAGTGAATAAGCTGAATGATTCAAACTCTAATCTGAGAAAGGAGTTGGAAGGACTGACTATTCGGTTTAGTCAAGAGCTTGAGAACCAGAGAAAGGCTGAAGATCTGGTAAAAGACAGAGATCATGAGATCTCCAAGTTGAAACAAGAAATTAGTGCACTAACTGCTTGCCTTCATGAGAGCAGAATGGAGAAAGAAGACATGCAAGGAGAACTAAACATTGCCATCTCAGAAAATGCAAGTCTTATGAAGAAAAACACTGCTATTTCCAAAGAACTCTTTGAATCAAGGGAAATACTAGCTAAGTTCAGCAAAAGTACAGTCAGGCTAGAGAAAAATCTTGAATCATCTAGACCGGCAAAGAATACCAATGGTCTTGGTTTTTCTGAACCTGAGGAAGGAGAATCCTCAAGGACAAATGCTGAAGCATCAAAGAAGGAACTGGCACTCAAAGGAAAAGGTAAGAAAAAATTCAAACCTATTTGCTTTAACTCTCTTAAAGAAGGACACACTGCCAATGTGTGTAAGAGCAAAGCCTACAATAATTTTCCTTATTTTATCAACAATATACCTAGATCCAATAAGTTCAATGGTCATTGTTATGCATGCAACAAGTTTGGGCATAGAGCATTTGAATGCAGGTCTATAATGGATAACACCAAAAGATATCCTCAGAGGACCAAAGGAACTAGTCTTGAATCTTTTATGAACCAGAGCCATAGTCGGTTTAATGTCCTCAATCATCAGTCAAGAAGTGGTGGTCATCAAGCGGAAACTAGATGGAGATAAAGTTGTATGATCTATCATGGTCATGGTCACACTGTTGCAACATGCAGAAGGAAGAATGGAAACATTTACAATGCACCTTGGAGAGCACCTGGACTTGTTTGCTATCACTGCAACAAATTGGGTCACATTGCAAGATTCTACAAAAGCAAAAAAAGTATATCTGATGATATACCGGTCACTCAGGAAGGAGAAATAGATGTTGAAATATTTCAAGAAGACATGAAGAAAGTATGGAAGAAGAAACCAGTATTATTGGAGGAGGAACCGGTTTCTACACCCAGTGTGGAAATATCTGAACTAGCAAACTAAGCCTCAAAGGCTTAGGGGGAGCAAATGGCAAAATGCTTTCGAACGCCTAGTTAACACCGGTAAAAGACCTTAACTGGTATGCTACACCTGTCGCTTGGCAGAAGATCAGAAATGGTAAAGAGGCAAATTAGGGTTTATGCCCTAATATAGGAGCATTAATGATGGTAGGTGAGAGACATGTATAAATGCAATTTTCAAATCATTTCTCACTATCTATTTTTTGAGCGAAGAAATTTTTTCAAGTGCAGAGCAAAGAGAAGGTGATTTGAGCTTAGATTTTGAGGAATTGGAAAGATTTGAAGGAGATTCAAATATAGTTTGCAATCGGCAGTGGAGAACTCAAAGCAGTGATTTGGCATCCGACGGAGAGCGAAGCAAAGCAGAATCAGGAAGCCCTAAATTTGCATTTGAAAGGTATTTTTCATATTCTTGAAATACTCTTCAATGGCTTCCGCATCTCATACCAGTTCAAGCACATCCATTGAGTCAGAAAATTTCATTTAGAGGAAGTCCAAGTATAATGCTTTGTCACAAGTCCCAGCTAGAGTCATAGTCAAAGAAGGAATTTCTAACTATATTGATTGCAAGATAGAAGACCTAGGGTCCTTGGCCATTCATACTCAATTAGGTCTATTTTGCGGAAAGGATAAAAGGATCAAACCGAAGTTCAGTATCTTACAGAAGAAGAAACTCCATAATGCGGTGTATTTTCTGGAAGATTTCACAGAGGATCACATTAGAATCATCCTGAGCAGAGTCCATGGTGACAAGATGTACCTGGAGAGAACGCATGATATCATGCCTGAGGCAATTCATGCAGTCACTGGTTTTTGCAACACAGGGGAAGTACCAGCCCTGGGAATGGTAAGCAAAATGGAAATGACCAAGCTCACCAGTTCGACAAGTGATTCACGAGGTATGATAGTTAATTCTATCAAGGATGAACTGGTAAAATATGCCTACATGGTGGTAGGCTATAGGACATTCTCAGACAGTAGGATTAATTTTGTATCTACTGCAGCGGTAAATGCTACTTACCGGATGATTATAGAGGATAAATCATTTGACTTATGCACCAGTATGCAAAGGCAACTCCTGTCAAATCTCAAGGCAATCAAAAAAGACAATTCACTAAGATATAAATCTGGACAACTACTGGTAGGATTGTTTTTCTATTTCCAAGGCTACTTTCCAGGTGTAGGAGATGTCCAGTGGTCCCCTGACCAATCAGTAACCAAGCAGATAAAGGAAAGTGTGCAAGCTATTGGAACCGGTTACCCTGAGATCCTGAACAAATACTTTGATGAGTTCAGAAGAAAAATGAGTCAGAGGATGCAAATCTCAGGTGACATAGTGAAGAAGTATGAAGATGACATGTGTTTCACTATTCAGGTGGACAAATGTCTAATGGAGGCTGTTGAGCCTAGAATGGAGGAAGTGGAGCCTATGGGCTATGAAGTCATGTATGACATGATGGAAGGGTATGCTTCAACCCTTATTGCCTTGCCTCTTGATCCAAAGGCAAAGCGAACTGGAACCTACTTAGAGAGGATCGCACCAATTGAAGAACCATCGGTGAAGAAGGGAAAAGAACCGGTAGCCAAGAAAGCTAAGGCAGTGCCTACGACATCAGCACCAGCTACCACTGAGACTCCGAAAGTGACCAAGCTATCACCAGCAAAGAAGAAATCAGAGGCAACACTGGAAAAAGTCTTCAAAAGAAAGAGGAAGACTAAGGCAAATGAACCGGACTCCGAAGAAACTGAGTTTGATGAACAGCCAAAGAAGGCTAGACAGACCAAGAAGGTGAAGAAGAATGAACTGGCAACATCTGCATCGATAAACATAGATATCTCCTCTTACAAACCTTTAACACATTGTCAAAGAACAGTAAAGAATATTAGGAGAAAGTTACTTCATGATTTAATTGATTATTATGATGATTTCAATAGTGAGGAAAAAGATGAAGTACTGTAGGAGATTATTCTTTATTTATGTAGAAATGACCAGTCACCATCAGAGATTAAATCTAAGACACTGGATTCATTGTATAAAGCATTGGATAACAAATGGCACATTGCCATTGAAAAGGAACAAGAGATTAGGGAGAAATTTTTTGCACATTACTTCCCCAAACTCTCAAACTCAGAATTATTTGATGTATTAGATCAAAATAAAGGTCTCTTCTTCACAAGGAGAAGAAGACTCTGGTTGTTGGAAGGGAGTGTTGATGATGTAGAAAAGGATACACATCAACACATGGCCCATGCTATCAGTTCACACAAAGCTCGAATGGCAAACCTCCAAGCGGAAAAGGAACTGGTTATTTCCAAACCGGATGAAGTTTTTGATGAGGAAGGAAACCTAGTGGAGGAACCAATTGACACCATAGATGTCGATGCCTTAGATACAGAAGATGTCACTTAGGGAACTGAATAGGGGCAATAGGCTGATCAGGGTGGTGAACAAGCTATGGACACACAACAAGCGGAAAAAGACAAAGAAGAAGAGAAAAAGAAGAAGGATGAAGATGAGAAATAGAGAAAGGAGGAAGAGAAAAAGAAAGAGGAAGAGGAGAAAAGAAAAGATGAAGAGAAAAAGAAGCAAGAAGAAGAAAGGAAAAAGAAAGAAGAAGAGGACAAGGAAGAAAAGAGGAAGAAGGAAGAAGAAGAAAAGAAGAAGAAAGAAGAGGAGAAGAGGAAGAAGGAAGAGGAAGAAAAGAAGGAAGAGGAAGAAAAGAAGAAAAAGGAAGAGGAAGAGAAGAAGAAGAGGGAAGAAGAAGAAAAGGAAGAGCAAAAGAGGAGAGCAGAGGAGAAGAAAAAGGAAGAAGAAGACAAGGAAGAAGAGAAGAGAAGAGAAGTGGAAAAGAAGAAAGTTGAAGAAGCCAAGGAACATGAAGCTGCAAAAAGCTCTCAGGTGGAGACTCCGAAGGCAACCGGAAGTCAACCCTCACTAGTTGATCTCTCTAGTCCTATCGATCTCTAATCTGCAAGTGAGTTAGAACTTATGCAGAGCATCAAGGTTGTTCAAGAGCGCCTTGAGATCATCTGTAGGAAAAAGGAACAAGACATCATTCAGGTAGCTGTAGACATGCTCACCGGTTTAATCCCTAGTACTAATCTTCCTGACATTGATTCATCACTAGCACAACTCAAACTTTTGTGTATTGTAGTGGATGATCAAGTGCAGAGCCTAGAAGAAGTAGCTGAGGCCAATGTAAAGAAAGAGCACCAAAAGGCTCTTAATGTTGTTCTAGTGAAGAAACTGAATGAGCTTAGGACTGAACTATCAAAGGATCAAAAGGACATAAGGAGTGCTTTGGATGAGGGAAACTTGCTACTCAGCAAAATCTATCATCCTCATCTATTTTGTGATGATGTGCTAGCTAAGAAGCAACAACTTCAAATGGACTTATGGTCCTACTTAAGCACATTCAAGACTCCTTACGACTCCTTTGCGGCATATGGGCAAACCGTTCACCGGTTCCAGATCCAGTCAGCCAAGATAGAGCAAGAGATCAACACAAGATCTAGGGATTTGCAGGAACTTCAACTGGTATTACTTCCATGACTGCAAATTCTTTAGAAATGCTATCTCAACCTGGAAGCACTGACAGTCACCCAAGAACTGAGCACAATAGATGCCATGGAGGAACAGGTATCACAAATGTAGACAGAAAAGGAAGTGGCAACCTCCCTACTTGAGTCCTGGTCTCTCTCCATGAAACAATTTTTGTAGGACTACAAAGCGGTTTTTGACAAGTATTATTCATTATTGTCATAAACTCTTTTATATATATGGAAACAAGTTTTTGCAGCGGTACTTTGTCATTGTTAGCAAAGGGGGAGAAGTACATGGTTTTAATTAAAATTTTGATGGTCTTAAATTTTGAAATTTTGATATATCAGGGGGAGAAGTATATCAGAGGGAGAAGTATCCATTTTTTGAAATTTTGATATATGCTATGATATATGCTATATACTCTAATGATTATGCTCTAAATGCAAAATTGCTATACACTCTATTGATTAAGGGATAGTGTATATGCTTAGGGGGAGCAATTTTGTTAGTGGCAAGTTTTTGTTGTAAAACACTTAGATGTCAAAATTTTATTTTCCTAAGCGTTGCCATCAATGCCAAAGGGGGAGATTGTTGGCATTTTTGATGTTTGTGTTGTGATTGTCATTGATGGACACACACTTGTATTGAGATCCCCTTTATATGTATGAGCTCATGCTCAACTAGTATTTGTTCCAATCGGTATGTTGTACTCTAGTCTTTAGACTAGTAGTGATTTTGCAGAATGTGTTTTCCCAGTCTGAAGCGGCATGTCAACCCCAAGCAGTTTGCAGATCACAAGTGGTATGAGGAAGCAAAGCGGCACAACACATTCTTACCAATCTTCATTTTTGTCAAACCGGCAACCGGCAATTTGTATGAATCGGTAAAACTCTGTGATGAGTTACCAACCGATATTTTGTGATGAGTTACCAATCCATCGATTGTTTGACGGTGCTGACACATTGACGGTGATTCTTGTGTCATGTTACTGAGTATGTCTAGATTCACTGAACTTAGGAAATTGTAATGTAATCCCATTGGACCGACATGAAATCAGATTCCTTTAAAAGGACATCATGTCTAGGGTTTTAAAAGTTGTTGAAAGAGCTACAAATAGGGTTTATGTTGAGCTAGGGTTTAAGGTGAAAGAGAAGAGTGATCTTATGAGAGGATATCGAGTTGTAACTGAGAGTGAGATAGAGAAGACTAAAGTAATGTTGGAACGCATTAGCTATGAGCATACTAGATCTAACCAAGCAGTTTGTGCTAGTAGATGGATCAAACACTTGTTGATTACTCACATCTTTGACAAGTTTGTAGCCCTTAATCGGGTAGGCCTCAAAGCCTTTGTAAAATCCTCTAACAAGGTGGTTCACACATGTGAATCTAAAATCCTCTAACAAGGTAGTCTTTAATCAAACTTATCTCTTAACAGAGATTGAGATTCCTAACAGGATCTGTTCTGGTTAAGAACATTGTAAGACCTTAACTGGTCTGGTTTCTATTCTGCAGATAGTGACTTGTGAGTTCCATCTCAGCGTGGTTTTTCCCAGTTGGGTTTCCACGTCAAATATCTTGTGTTATGGTTGTATTGCTTTTGTGGGTGAATGGTTTATTCACATTTTGGTTTGTATGTGTGATAACTGGTTTGATTGTCAAACTGCTTTACCGGTTTATCTCTAGACTGTGTAATTGCTTTAGTGCAAATATTTTTGGCATACTAATTCACCCCCCCCTCTTAGTGTTTATGAACATGAACATCCCAAACAATCCCCCAAAATCATAACTCAAGATCTGATCACACTGGAACTTACCAAAGGAAATACCAAACTCTACAAAGAACTGAAAAGAAAAACCAAACTATAAACTGAATAATATGATATGATCAATTAAGCTTCTAGATCACAAAACCAATACAAAAATATATATTGATACAGGAAATACACCATACACCGAATAATGATCCCAATAAACCAATCTACAACCACTAGAGCCTCAGTAGGAAGAGAAATTCATTCTCATGATATGAGATATTTTTAAGTGTTACAAAACTCATTTGTAACAAGGTTGCATCACTGCATTGTAAACTCTGGTAATTATTGTAAATCTTTGAGCGGAAGCTCAGAGCAGGGGTAGGTTCTCCTTTGAGTAGGTGCTCATAAAATCAGGGGTTGGTTCTCCTTGGGTTTGTGCCCTAAAGTTCAAGGTTTGGTGCTTCTTGGGTCGGTGCCCTAAAATCTATAATCTATTATTTACGATGAGGCTGGATTGGAGTAGTAGACTCTAATAGCTATTCTCACGCAGGTTTTTCTTACATTAGGTTTTCCTTGTATATCTAGTGTTGTGGTTTGTTTTATGTGTGTGTGTGTATTCTTGATTAATTTGTAGTTTCACTATTAGCACACAGTTAAATTTTAAAATACACTGATTCACCCCCCTCTTAGTGTCCATTTGTGTTCTTCAAACCATGGGTGATCTGATAGATGGAAATAAGATTTTTTGAAAAATGAGGTAGACACAAGACATCATTGAAAGTGCCATCCCCAATATCAATAGAACCTTTCCCAATCACACTCATATAAGTGTTGTTGCCCATCAGAATAGGTGACACAAGGCTCAAAAGAAGAGAACATAGACTATGTATAATCCATATGATGAGAAGCTCCAAAATCTAGGAGCGATCTCCCTAATTCACAACTTGAAAAAGCACTAAGAGCTTTACCTTTATTCTTTTCTGCTTTAGAAGCAAGTCCTGCATGACCTTTTACCTTAGTAGATCCTAACTATTTTGAATTGGAAGAAGAAGTTGACTCAAACATTCTAGAAGGAAGATCAATGTTGTTCTTATTAAGATGATGTTTCAGTTTATCAATATTCTTCTTATAACAAGCTTGTTCTTTATTTCCAACCCTCTTGCAATATGTGCAAGTAGGCTTCTTCTTCTTAGATGAATTATTCTGTGCTTGGTCTTTATGTGGCTTTGGCTTTGATTTATTTTGCTTCTTGTTAGAATCATTTCCTAGATTCCTTTGTTTAGCCACCAAATCATGTGGCATAGATGTCTTAATAATCCCTATGGTGATCAAGTTTGATTGCACAAGCATCAATAATTCTATAAATGAACCAAATGATGCATACAAAAAAGAAAATTTTTCCAATAAGTTGAAAACCAACTTTGTATCCTCCTTTTCAATGCCACATTCTTTAAACTATGCTCTTAGCTCATTTTTTCTAGTGGCATAGTCTTGGATTATTTCAAAATTCTTAGGATCTAGATTTAGGAGATCACTTTCAAGTGTGTAACCTCTAATCTTATCAACTAGACCATATAATTTGTCAAGTCTATCCTAGGATTCCTTGATAGTCTTACACTTATAAATGTGAAAGATAAGATCAAGAGATATATATTTTCTCAATGTTCCAAGAGCCATATGACTTTTGATGAGCCATTCCATTTTCAGATTAGGATCATTAAAATATGTGGGTCCTAAAATTGTGCCATTAGCATAATGATTTAGGCCTTTTTCCATTAGTTTACTCCATGCATTAACTTTCCAAGTTGCATAATTATGTGGAGTTAAGAGTGGAAATTTAGGAGAACCCATAACTAAAAAATTAAAGAGCACAAGAAGGAAGAAGGTAGATCAGAAACACAAACACCAAGAGAGACCCCCTTTTTTTACTCAATCAATAATTCCCCCTAGAAAAATATGATGGTTTCACTTTATAAACCAATGCATTTACAATTTTGGAGTTTTTCCACTATTTTACAATGTCCAAATGTGGAATCAAATACTGAAGATACAATGAAATATCATAATTACAACCTCAAACTAGAAAAAATGGATAGTGCTCAAAAAAATATTAACTTTCAAAAAAAGAACCACCTTGATCTGAGGTCATATGTGAAAGTTATGTCTGTTTGAAGTTGCAGAAACTAGGATTGTCCTTCAGATCTGATGAAAAACTTGATTTTCAAGAAAATCTAGATCACTTGATCAAAATTTGATCACACCACTGATAATTGTATGAAATTCAACCCCAAATAAAAAAAAATTACTCACAAAAAAGAGCCCGAATGACTGAGATATTGCCTTCTGAAGTTGAGGTGTCAAATGCAAAACTCCAACTATGAGGGGTCGAGTTTAAAAAAAACTCCTTCACCACCAACTTTAGCTAAACTATTGATAAATCTAGCAAACCACCAAATTTGGTGCAACTGCTACTAAATCTAATGAAATTGCCAAATTCTTTAAACTTCAGCCAAAGTTAAACAACCACCTCTAACTTTAGAATCTTGCCAAGATGGAGATACTACCAAGATGACCACTAAATGTAGCTGGTCTATCAAATCAGGATATTTTTCAGATAAGCTCTGCCAAGTTTAGATAATCACCAACTTTTAGGCACAAAAGCTAAGGTCGCATAGCAACCAAGATTTTTTTTTTAAATAAAAAATTAAAAAAACTTTTGAATTTTTTTTGGGGGGCCTGATGCCTCACCCCGTACCCCTTGAATGGGGTTGCAGTGGGGTATTACCCTACCATGCAATCCTTTAAAGACAATGGGTGGGGTGCCCTAACCAAAGTGGTGGTGAACCAAGGGAAAGATCTTACTGCAAGGTTATATTGTTAATTCGAATCAAATAACAAAAAGACAGAAAACATTCAAATAACAAAACATGAAAAATAATCTTTTATACCTTGCCAAGACACTTCTCTTGTTCCTCTGATTTGGACTCTTGTTGAAGGCAAGAACGCGCACCTTCCTAGCTTGATTGGATTGGTCCAATATGGATAATGTGGTTGGCTCTCCAAGACTATGCACAATGGATGGAAGATGGATGGATGAGGAGGGATGAATTGATGAACAAGGAGGTATGAATTGGCTAAGAGTGGGTGAGTGCAAATTTTGACATAATGTGGGTATGAGGATGATTTCTTGAACTCAAAATAGCAGCATAGACTTACTTGAATTGGATATGAGAAACAAGGGGATGGATTCCTCAATTTATAGGAGGAGAAGAGGAGAAATAGAGGGCTAGGATTGACCCAAGATGAAGGGTCAAGATTTCTTGTGAGCCCACACATGGCCCAAGAGGAGGTGACAAGACAAGTGTGGAGACCAAGAGATATGCCTTAAAGGCATTTATTGTCTCCACAATCCTCAAGGCTTATTGGGAAGACTTTCCAATGTGCCTAGGGAAGAGAAAAGAATAAAATATTCCTTGAGGGATGGGGATGAGGAATTAAAAATTCTTCAAAAAGGATGATCATGGGGATTGGAGGAATAAGGATTAATTAAAAATTCCTTGGAGGATGGGATGCCAAAAGGAATGTGAGATTTTCAAAATCTCACATTCACCTAGGAAAAGAGCATTTCAAAGAGGTGGTTGGATGGAAGGGACAAGGAGTTGACTTTGTGGCTAATCATGATGATTAGCCACTACCAACTCATTAGGAGATGGATTAAAAGAATGATTAGGTAGGATTAGGGTAGATAAGATTTGTAGGAGGATTTGACTAGGAGAGAGAATGAGTGGAGTGTTGACATATGTGCAAAGTATGTTGACATGATGATATTGTATGTTGTCATTGATGTCAATATGATGAAGAGTGAACCAGTATATTGAAGTAAGCACTTGCAAGAGAACCTATATATGTGAAAAAGTGAAGTGGTATGGCTGTCCAAGTGAACCGGTATGTTGAAATGTGAACCGGTATATGTGACAAAGTGAAGCAGTATGTTTGTCTAAGTGAACCGGTATGATGGAATGTGAACCGGTATGTGGAATGTTTTGTATCAAGGTTTTATATGGAATGTTTTGTATCAAGGTTTTATATGGTTGGTAGTCTTAGCTTCAGGGTTTCTGATTGAAGTGTTCTATGCTTATGTGATTCAACCGATGGCATTGTGTGTTGTGATAGCATTGTAATAAAGAATAGATTGTGTTGCCACATTAGCTCTATGCGCGTGAAGGATCTTGTATGAAGGAGATTGATCCTATCTACCTCAGGAATGTGTGAAGTCTCTGCAAACAGTGGAGAATGCGTGATGGGTTATTGCCTCCAAGAAGTGGTGAAGAATGAACGATGGAGAACATCTTGAGATATGTTCAAGACTGTTGTAATCAATGCAATATGATCAATCGTTAGGATTGAACCGACTGAATTGCTTAACCTAAATGTTTAGGGTTTAGGGTTTATGCTACCGACCTATCTGTTTCCTATAAGGTCGATGTTGTTTTTCATGTTGAGGTTGTTGGCAAATGTTGTGTGTGTATCTAAGTGCAAAGATACATGATTCTTGCCAGACTAGATATATCTGCATTGGTATTGAGTGTTATTACCAGATCTGTGTAATACCTGTTGACCTCTAACCACTTCAACAATTGGAAAATCCCTTAACAAGGTAGCTTTAACCAGCTTGCTGTAAATCCTTTAGCAGGGTGACTCAAAATCATTGAGTTCTAAAAATCCATTAACAAGGTAACCTTTAACAGGGTTTAACCCTTAACCAGGTATTTTAGCCATCCCTAGCAGGATCGGTTCCCAACAAAACCTATTGTAAAGTTTTTATCCGGACTAGGCTCCTAACAGAGTGGACTTCAAAAGGGTTCAAAGAACAGCTTGTGGGTATTCATCCCCACTGTGGTTTTTCTTAGTTGGGTTTCCATGTAAAAAATATGTGTGTTATGTGTGATGCTTTTCATATTATGCTTTGTTATTCTCTGTTAAGTGGTAAAGCATGTTGAACCTATAAGTCTTTACATTTCTATTACAGTATTACTATTGTATGCATATGGGTGAAGTGGAAATAAGATGTTAGATTGTGTGGAAAGCTGAGTTACTGGTTTATGTCTTTCACTATGCTTAACCGCTAGTAATCTGGTTTAGACTAGTGTTATTTCTTGCCAGTCAAAGGGAAGGGTTCTCAGTCTAGCTGGTTCAAGGAATACCATTTTTATCAGTATTGATTCACTGCCCCCTCTCTGTACCGATTTGGTACTAACTATTCATCATTGATTCATCAATTGGTATCAGAGCATCCTCCAAGTCCTCTATGTTGTAAGCTTAACCACTTAATGTAATGATCCTACTCTAATGATGAAGAGGGAAGGTCCAAAGTTCAACATAGACAACTTTAAAATATTGAAGGATAGAATGAAGATATACATCAGAAGCATGGGTGCTCAACATTGGAGCTATGTTGAGAATTCTTATGTTATCCCTACCGGTACTCTCATCGATGATCAAAAGAGAGAGATTCAGGAGAATTGGAAAGTCATGGAAGCCCTAATTAGTAGTTTATCTGACATTGAGTTTATTGATGTTCAAGACAAAGAGAATCCCAAAGAAGTATGGGATTCCCTTGAGAATATCTATGGCGGTGATGAGCATGTGAAACAAGCTAAGGAAGAAAGCCTTAGGGGAATGTTTGAAGACATGTGGATGGTTGAAGGAGAGACCATTCAACAATATGGAATAAGAATCAAAACTGTTGTTGGAGATATCAAGAGTGCAGATGGTAAAATGGAAGATTCCACTATTGTTAGCAAAGTTTTGAGATCCTTATTACCAGTCTATGCAATAAGGGTTGCTGCTATTCAGGAGTTGAGGTTTGTAGACAAGACAAAGGTATCCCTGGACTCCATCATTGCAAAGTTAACAACTTATGAGATAAATAATTATGATGGCAGTATTCAGAAGACTGAATCAACCTTTAGAGCATCTGTTGCACCATCTAGAAAAGGCAAAGAAGTTAGTATTGGTGGTGAACCAAGACAAAGTAGAGAAATGGATGATGAGGAGATCCTAATGGAATTTGAAGCTCTTCTTGCCAAGAGACTTCCCAAGGGAACCGGTAAATACAGAGGTAAGCATCCTTTGAAAAGCTTTTCTTGTAACCGGATAGGACACATTGCTATAAACTACCCTAATGGTGACAACAAGGATAAACCAGAGAGGTTCAAGAAGTTCAAAGGAGGAAATCAGAGAAACTATTTTGTAGTAGTTGATGAAGGTGCCACTGATGAGGAATCAAAAGATGAAGAAAATGAAGATATTGTGTTTGTAGTTGTCAAGGCAAATGTGTCAGACAAGAAGGCTCTTGTCTCCCGCTTTGATAATTCCAATGAGTGGATTATTGACAGTAGCTGTTCTCACCATATGACTGGTGACCGGAGTAAGTTTCTATCTCTGGAAGAGTATGATGGTGGTGTGGTTCGTTTTGGTAATGATGCACCATGTATGGTAAAAGGAAGAGGGTCCATCTCTCTAAGTGGAAGAAGCAGTGCTGACAATGTGTATTGGGTAGAAGGTCTAAGGCACAACCTTTTGAGTGTTGCTCAACTGAATGATAATGAACTCACTCTAGAATTCAAAAATGGAGCGCGCAAAATCAAAGGAAATAATGGTGAACTGATGGCTATCGGTATGTAGACCAAAGGTAACCTATTTTAGTTAAATGCTAATGTCAGTAAATGTCTTATGGCTAAGTTTGAGGATAGCTGGTGTAGCATCATAAATTGTACGCACTTGCTAGGGTGGTACAATTTCACACCTAGTTTAGCACCCGCCTTGGCACATTTTGCATTTGGCATTGCATTTCCCCTTTAGCACTTAATTAATTAAATTAATTAGGTCTAAGGTTCTATTTTATCATCTCCCATATCATAAAGTTGGGCCCTTTTAATTAAAGTGTGCCCCTTTCATTTTATTCCTCTAATACATCATTTAATCAGAAACCCTAATTAGGTCCTATTTTGAACTTGGGGGCTTGATTTCGGGGGTCAAAACATCTCGAAATCACCTGTAACTTCGGGATTCACTCTAAAATCATCATATCTGATGGCCCTGAAAATTTGGTGAAAAGTTGTCGAGACCATGGCACCTGGCGTGCACATGGTCCCGGACATTTTTCTCAAAATTTTAGGAGCGCAATCCAATCATAAAATAAAGCTTAACCCCAAGATATTGGTGGGAGATTTAATCTCTAGGTCGGCCAAAAGTTGAAATTAAGACCTAGGGTTTCATATATAAGAGCTCTCTTTCTTCATTTGAAGGGATCCTAATTTTTGGTTTCAAGGGCCTTCTATGCAGTGAAAGAGAATATCTTTGAAGACTTCAACAACATTCAACATTCATCAATTTCATTCATCCATTTAGGGCTTTGAAGGTAATGAAGAACAATAAGGGATCACCGACTGAAGATTGGCTTGTACCCCTCCCTTGGGGTTGGGTATGATTTCATGTTGTTTTCATGTCTTTCCATAAGCCTCATTATATCATTTGTATTCATGCTTTAGATCACTTTGCATCTTGATTTGGAGCATTTACATTATCATTTACAAGCAATTAGGGTTTACTTTCTAGGTTGCTCTAGTTTGCTTACTTGCATTTTAGGATCTTGCACACACACAAGGTCTGCACACACATTAATTTTTACAATACAACTTGGCTATTCATGGAGGTGGAAATCACCAAAGCAGGGGTTTAACTAAGGCAAAACCCTATATAGCCGCCTACAACCCTTTTCAGATATAAGAGCAGGTTTCAGGATTCGGACGACGTCGCAAGTTGCAGATCCGACGGAAGCAGACTGAGACGGAACAACACACCAAATTTTAGAGCAAAAGACCAGGACAGGGGCATGGGGCACCTTGGTCCTGCCAGGACAGGGGCGCTGGGTGCCCTGGTCCCTAGGACAGGGGTGCTGGGCGCCCTGGTCCTTCTGTCAGACAGCAAGTTTCAGACAACTTTTCAAGTTGCAAAACAACAGTTTCAGGAGCAGTTTCAGGGGCAGAATCAGGACAGTGGTGCCTGCGCCCCTATCCCAAACATTTCCACTCAGATTTTAACCCCAGGTACACATCTACATTCTCCTTTTATCCTTGTGTTTACAGCTTTTCATCACTTAATCTCAATCTTGCAATCTTGTTACTAGTTCATACTTGCACTCTAGGGCTAGTAGTTGAACTTGCATCATTTTATCTTTCAATTACAACAAAGGAATAGAAACCCTAATAGGTAGCCCATGGCTCTCTCTTTCACAAAAACAAGTAGCCAATTGTGTGATACCTCTAGGCTCTTTCGTATTCCACAATGTGTGTCAAAAGGTAGGATTAGGACATGTTAACCTAGTCTCGCTTTTTTCCCCTACACATTTTGGTGAACCCGACGTGAAACTCCAATCTTGTCTAATTCTGATTTATGTTTTCAAATTGGAGTATTTATGCTATTTCAAATTCAAATTTGTATTTACAAGTTTTAATTTCTTGCAAAATTCAAAAATTTAGAGGAAATTTTTGCTAAAACCCTAATTTTTTCAATTCAAAGTTGAACTTGTGGATAGCTTATTTGGGATCAATAATTTCAAATCTGATTTAGGAACTCATTTGAATCATAAATTTCATTTTCTAAATCTACATTCTAAGTTCTTGCATTGGTTAAAATTATACATTTCCTTCTATTTTGCATGTGTTATCATTTGAAAGAGGAAAATTGTTGTCATGATGCATTCATTTCATAGATGTGATAATGGGTTAGCTTCCCTTGTTTCAATTTTTCCTTCTCCTAAAGAACCTCCCCCCCTCTATAACAAAATTTTAGTGCCTAAAAGAGTTGCTACCAATCCATTTGAGACTCTCCCATGCTCTAAGGATGAAGACTTTAAGAGTGATCTTGACAATTCTCCTAAAATGTGCCTTTCCTATTTAGCTATCCTAAAGGAAGAGAATGATACCATAAACACCTTTCTTAATGTTACTTCACCCTCCCTACATGATGCCTCTCTAAGAGAAAAAGTATTGATGGACATTGACTTATTTTCTCCTAAAGTTGGTCCTTCCAATGGGGGCATGTTAGTGCAACAAGAGGTTATGAACACTTCTTTCAAAGATCTCCTTCCTAAGCATGAATCTTTGGAGAAATATGTTCATGTTCCTCCTAAAAAACACTCCCTTCATGAGGATCCTTTTGTGCAAGAAGATGATATTATCCCTACATTTCCTAGTGATGGCATTTCCTTTTCCAACAAAATTCTCACTAGAGATGATGAATTAATGATAAATGCTTACCCTTCTCCTAAAGTTTGTCTTACCCATAAGCATCCCTTAGAGAAAGAAGATGAAATAATAAGCAATTTCCTTAATTCTCTCTCCCCTAAAGATTGTATTGAACATATTTTGAGGAAAGAGGATGAGTTTAACACATCTATTGATGCTCTAAATCCTAAGGATGAGGAATTAATAAACAATGTTATCTCCTCTCTCAAAATTGACAATACTTCAAACATTCCTTTCAACAACTTCACTATTTGGGATGAACCATTAGCAGAAGGTGTAGATTATTCTCTACCCCATGAGAGAACCCTAGCCAAAGGGCATGAAATCAAGATTGAAAACTCCCTTGATAGTTTCTCACCTTCCTTGAATCTCAATTATTCTCCCTCTAAAAATAAAGCATCTCCCTCTCCTCAACTTGGTTCTACTCATAAGGAAACCCTAGTTCAAAACAAGATGGTTAACATCTCTTTCAAAGATCTCCATCTCAAAAGTGAGACTTTAGAGAGTAATGTTGATCCTTCTCCTAGAGAGTTTATTCCCCATGTAGATCCTTTGATGATAGAGGATGATATGACCTTTCCTAGTATTACTCTTCCTACTGGAACATCAATGCCTACTCCTTGTCTCTCTCCTAAAATTGATTTAATCCGAGATAAGATTTTAGTGCAAGAGAAGACTATCAATAATTCTTCCAACACTTTTGTTCATTCCTCTAAACCATCCTCAATCAATTTGATACATGTGAATGAAACACCTAACAAACCTCTCTTCACTATCCAAGGTGCTTGTCCTTCTCAAAATTCTCAACCTTTAAATAAGCCTATCTTAGTGGTTCAAGGTGGTTATGCTAATGATTCTTTTTTCACTCCTAAGAAACCTATTATTACTGTGCAAGGAGGTTATTCTACTAAGAGCCCTTATGAGTATGCTAAGCAACTGACTAGAGAGAGTTATCATGCAGTTGCCCATACCTATAACACAAGAAACAATAGGCAACCTAATCCTCCTTCAGTTATCCCAACTTCGCTTCCTCCTTCCCAACCTATTCTTCCTCAAGTTCCTCATATTTCACAAATGCTTAGTAAGGAATATGATCTCATAGAACAACTTAAAACTACTCTAGCAAAGATATCCCTTTGGGATTTGATCCAAACTTCTTCCACTCATCATGGAATGTTACAAGATGCCTTGAAAGATTTGAATGTTCCTCCACCTAATACATCTAGTAATATAGTGTCTTTGGTTAACTCTGTGATGAATCCTAAAGCTCAAATTGTGTTTACTCAAGATGAGTTGCCTACTAGCGAAATTCAACATCAATATGATCCCTTGATGATTGTGGTTATCATAAATGACACTGCTATAAGATGAACACTGGTGGATAATGGTTCTGGCCTTAATGTGTGTAGCATTAATCTATTGCATAAGATGAATGTGGATACATCCCTTGTTGAGCCTGACTCTCATCCCATTTGAGGCTTTGATAATGTGGCTAAGTCTTCATTAGGTATTATCACCTTACCCATCACAGTGGGACCTATTACTTTGCCTACTCCTATCCATGTTATGTCGGGAAATCTAACATACAACTTGTTATTAGGGAGACCTTGGATTCACAGTATGCAAGCTATCCCCTCTACATTGCATAGACAAGTTAAATTTATTAATAATAATAAGACATATACCTTGATAGGTGATACTAATTTTCAAGCTTGTTTGCAAACATCTACTTCCAAAGGTAGTTCTTCTAAGCCTTCCTCTTCTAGTGATGACTCGTTAAACAAGATACCTATGGATGAATCATTACCCTCCGATAATCAAAATTCTTTGGATGAGTCTGAAGTTCCTGAAAAAGATTCTTCTCAACTTGAATCTACACATGAAAAGGCTTTTGATCCTGAGAAGGTTCTCGCAGAAGACGATTGGGGATCTCTTGATTTCAATCCCACCTTTGTAGGTGAGTATAGGGTTCCTCCTAGAGAGCTTAAAGTTAAAAAGAAGGAAGAAACTAGAGATCAATCAGTCTTACCTGAACCTATGAGCAATAATTTTGTGGCCGCTTCTTCTCCTCACACCTCTAATTCTGAAGAATTTGATTCTTTATCTTATGAAAAACTACCATCCCTCTCTGATTTAGCATCCCTCTATGGTCGTGGTTTTCATATTTTGGCTAAGAGTGGCTATAGTGGAAATGGTTGTGGCACAAATGAACAAGGAATTAAAGTTCCTTTAGAACATAACATGCATGAATATTCATTTGGACTTGGATATAATCTTTCTAAGCCCACCAAAGCATCTAAAAGACCATCTCTCAATGTGAATGCTATATTTAGTAGTGATGATGATCTCACTTCAACTAAATCATCTTCTACTTCTATCAACTCTCCTTCCCCTCATAAGGAAATCTTGGTGATGAACAAATCTCTTTATGACTCCCCTCAAATTTCTAAATCCACTTATGAATCTTTATCTCCTATTCATCACAAAGTCCTTTCCTCCAGGGATAAGGCTCTAATAAATTACACTCATCTTTCTTCTAAGATTTCTCGTAACTTTCCTTCTTCAATTTTTATCATTTTATACATGTTTTTGATCTCACTTATAGTTGAACATTTAGCATGTCATATTCAAATACCTCATTCAATCTGTCATGTCTTTAAATAACATTAATGGCTATTATGTTGCTCATCATTATGTGACATTGGTAGCTCATTTACTGGGGGCTCATTGTCATTCATGATGGTACAATTTCAAGTGCAATCATATTTTTGACGCAACATAATAGCCTAATTTTTCTATGTTATCTCTTGTTCCTATGGGGTAATAGTGTGGAAATATTGATCATCTTTTCTTTAGAATCCTCTTTTCCTAGATATGGGAGAAGATGTGTATTCTCTTTCTTATCCTACCCACTTCTTATGAGGAGCATTTTACATACACTAAGGTCTTGCTTGCATGAACTTATGTGAGTATGTAGTACATTTTGCTTATGTCTAAATCTCTCCCTAGAAGATTGTGTAAGTCCTTCTCATTGTCCTTATCCTTGGGAGGCAATGATCTTTCCTTATTTTTATCTAAGGATCCACTTTTTCCTATTTCGTGGATGGTGTGAACTTTATTACTTGATGTTATTCCTTGTATGCATTTTTTGTTGTTTGTTCAAGGATTATCTCTTACAAGAGGTGTAAGTCCTTGACTACAACCTCTTTTGCACTTGGTAAAATATATCCATAACGAATTCACTCTCCCAATTGGGTTAAAAAAATCGTCATCCTTCATTAAGAATCACTTTCACCTCACAAAAGAAGGAAGTATTGCATTCTTATTCTCTTCTTTGTTGTGTTAGAATTGAGATTTAGTCCTCTTTCTTACCAAATGATTCTCCATTAGTTTTTGATCTCATATCAAATCTTCTTGTGAGCATTTGTTATTAATATTCTTTAACAATTCGAAGTGGTTAACATGATACCCTGTTTCAACTCACTAAAATTAGCAAGCCGAAATAGGGGGGGGCATATAGCTACCCTCAAATTTTCATCACCTTCCTTAGTAAGTATTAGGTGATTTTGTGATCTAACGTGTGTTTTGTAGGGTGCAGTTCCTAACTATGTACTGAAGATACCGCTGGGGGCTTCGTTCGACAGACTTATGGATATATCCTTTTTCAAATAATGTTTACTTTTCTGTACTTTAGCTTGCATATGCACATAGTGTTCATATGACCGCTAAAGTGGGGGCTAAATGTAGCATCGTAAATTGTATGCACTTGCTAGGGTGGTACAATTTCACACCTAGTTTAGCACCCGCCTTGGCGCATTTGGCATTTGGGATTGCATTTCCCCTTTAGCACTTAATTAATTAAATTAATTAGGTCTAAGGTTCTATTTTATCATCTCCCATATCATAAAGTTGGGCCCTTTTCATTAAAGTGTGCCCCTTTCATTTTATTCCTCTAATACATCATTTAATCAGAAACCCTAATTAGGTCCTATTTTGAACTTGGGGGCTTGATTTCGGGGGTCAAAACATCTTGAAATCACCTGTAACTTTGGGATTCACTCTAAAATCATCATATCCGACAGCCCTGAAAATTTGGTGAAAAGTTGTCAAGACCATGGCGCCTGGCGTGCACATGGTCCCGGACATTTTTCTCAAAATTTTAGGAGTGCAATCCAATCATAAAATAAAGCTTAACCCCAAGATATTGGCGGGAGATTCAATCTCTAGGTCAGCCAAAAGTTGAAATTAAGACCTAGGGTTTCATATATAAGAGCTCTCTTTCTTCATTTGAAGGGATCCTAATTTTTGGTTTCAAGGGCCTTCTATGCAGCAAAAGAGAAGATCTTTGAAGACTTCAACAACATTCAACATTCATCAATTTCATTCATCCATTTAGGGCTTTGAAGGCATTGAAGAACAATAAGGGATCACCGACTGAAGATTGGCTTGTACCCCTCCCTTGGGGTTGGGTATGATTTCATGTTGTTTTCATGCCTTTGCATAAGCCTCATTATATCATTTGTATTCATGCTTTAGATCACTTTGCATCTTGATTTGGAGCATTTACATTACCATTTACAAGCAATTAGGGTTTACTTTCTAGGTTGCTCTAGTTTGCTTACTTGCATTTTAGGATCTTGCACACACACAAGGTCTGCACACACATTACTTTTTAAAATACAACTTGGCTATTCGTGGAGGTGGAAATCACCAAAGTGGGGGTTTGACTAAGGCAAAACCCTATATAGCTGCCTACAACCCTTTTCAGATATAAGTGTAGGTTTCGGGATTCGGATGATGCCGCAAGTTGCAGATCCGACGGAAGAAGACTGAGACGGAACAACACACCAAATTTTAGAGAAAAAGACCAGGACAGGGGCATGGGGCACCTTGGTCCTGCCAGGACAGGGGCGCTAGGTGCCCTAGTCCCTGGGACAGGGGTGCTGGGCGCCCTGGTCCTTCTGTCAGACAACAAGTTTTAGACAGCTTTTCAAGTTGCAAAACAACAGTTTCAGGAGCAGTTTCAGGGGCAGAATCAGGACAGTGGCGCCCGCGCCCCCCCTGTCCTGAACATTTCCACTCAGATTTTAACCCCAGGTACACATCTACATTCTCCTTTTATCCTTGTGTTTACAGCTTTTCATCACTTAATCTCAATCTTGCAATCTTGTTACTAGTTCATACTTGCACTCTAGGGCTAGTAGTTGAACTTGCATCATTTTATCTTTCCATTACAACAAAGGAATAGAAACCCTAATAGGTAGCCCGTGGCTCTCTCTTTCACAAAAACAAGTAGCCAATTGTGTGATACCTCTAGGCTCTTTTGTATTCCGCAATGTGTGTCAAAAGGTAGGATTAGGACATGTTAACCTAGTCTCGCTTTTTTCCCCTTCACAGTTGGATATGGCATAGGAGACTCTGCCTTGTAAACTTTGACAATATTGTGAAGGCCAGTAAGATCAAGGCAGTTAGAGGATTGCCTATGCTAAGAAAACTAGAAATCCTTTGTGTAGAGAGTGTCAACTAGGGAAAATGTCTTCCTCAACCTTCAAAGGTAAATCTTTCACTGTAGACAATTTACTTGATCTTGTGCATACTGATTTGTGTGGTCCTATGAAAACTAGGAGTGTGCAAGGAGATAGGTATTTTATGATTCTTACTGATGATTTCTCAAGAATGATGTGGGTCACATTCTTGAAGGACAAAGTTGAAGCTTTTGGAAAGTTCAAAGCCTTCAGAGCACTTGTAGAAAAAGAAAGTGGTAAGAGGATTATGTTCTTAAGAACTGATCAAGGAGGAGAATTCACTTCTGATGAATTCAACCAATAGCGTGAAGAGAATGGCATCAAGAGGCAATTGTCTGCTCCCTGGACTCCACATCAGAATGGCCTAGTAGAGAGAAACAACCAGACTATGGTTGAAGTAGCTAGAACTATGTTGATCCAAGGAAAGGTTGCTCGCACCTTTTGGAGAGAAGTGGTGAGCACTACAGTCTACACAATGAACTGGGTACTCATCAAAAAGGGTAAGGAAAAAACACCTTATGATTATTGGACCGGTAAGACACTAGTGGTAAGCTACTTTAGAGTGTTTGGTAGTAGATGTTATATCAAGAGAAGTGAACATCAAAGCAAGTTTGATGCTAAATGTGATGAGGGAATATTCCTAGGATATTCCATAAAGAGAAAAGCTCTCAAATGTTTCAACAATAGGACTTAGAGAATTGTTGAAAGCATCAATGTTATAGTTGATGAAACCTTTGAGAAATCTAAGGAAACTGGTAGTGAGCAAGTAAGAGATGAACTGGTAGTAATGTTCTGGGAACCGGTTGCAAAATAGCCAAGCACCAGTAACAGTGCTCCTACACCGGTGGATGTTGATGCTGATGAAGATGAGGATGAAGAAGAAAATCAAGAGGAAACAACTAAGATCATTCCTAGGTATCTAAAGCTGAATCATGATCCAAAGCAGATCATAGGAGACAAGGATGCATGAATTCTTACAAGAAGAAAGATCAAAGAAAACTCTTGCATGATCTCTGAATTTGAGCCTAAAACATTCAGAGAGGCACATAAAGATGAAGACTGGATCAAGGCGATGGAAGAGGAACTTGACCAGATGGAAAAGAATGGTACATGGTCTTTGGTACCTAGACCGGAGCATAAAAATATCACTGGCACCAAATGGGTTTTCAAGAATAAGCTGAATGAAGATGGCTCAGTGGTTAGAAACAAAGCCAGATTGGTGTGTAAAGGATATGGCCAAGAAGAAGGAGAAGACTATGGAGAAACCTTTGCTCCATTAGCCAGATTGGAAGGAGTTTGTATGCTTCTTGCATATGCAACATTCAAGGGATTCAAAGTATATCAAATGGATGTAAAGTCTGTGTTCCTGAATGGAATACTAGAAGAGGAGGTATATATAGAGCAACCAGATGGGTTTTCCCTATCAGAAGATAGTGACATGGGGTGTAGGCTACATAAGGCCTTGTATGGACTAAAGCAGGCACCTAGAGCATGGTATGAATGCTTGCACTCCCATCTTGTGAAGATTGGATTTGAGAGAACAAGTGAGGATAGTAATATCTACCTGAAGTCAAAAGGAGATCAAATTTTGATCTATGAGGTATTTGTTGATGACATAATCTTTGGAGGAGATGACAAGATGAGTCATGATTTTGCAGATGAGATGAAAAAGGAGTTTCAGATGTCACTTATAGGGGAGATTAAGTACTTCATTGGACTACAGATTCAGAAAATGAAAGATGGAATCTTTATCACTCAATCCAAATATGTCAAAGAGGTGTTGAAGACCTTTGGCATGGAAGATAGCAAACCGGTTGATACATTGATGGTGACTAGTTGTAAATTATACAAAGAGGATTACTTAGGGTTGGTAAATGAGAAAGAATATTGATCAATGATTGGTAAATTGCAGTATGTAGTACATAGCAAACTAGATATTGCACATGCAGTAGGCATTACTGCACGGTTCCAAAAAAGCCCAAGAGAATCCCACTTCGTAGCAGTCAAGCGGATTCTAAGATATTTGAAGGAAACTATTGACTATGGATTATGGTATCCATACAGTAATGATTTCAACCTGAAAGTGTTTACAGATGCTGACTAGGCTGGTAATGTGGATGATTAGAAGAGCACAACCGGTGGTGCATTCTTTCTTGGTGGAAGACTATTCTCATGGATGAGTAAGAAATAGAGCTATATCTCTCAGTCTATAGCAGAAGTGGAGTATGTTGTAGCATTTATGAACTGCACCAAGACAATTTGGATGAAGCATGTATTAAATGGCTTCAAAGTTCCTGTATCTGAACTAGTAAGTATATTTTGTGACAAAAAAGTGCGATTAACATCTCCAAGAATCCAGTTTTACATTCTAGAACCAAGCACTTTGAGCTTAAATATCACTTCTTAAGGGAAAAGGTTCAGAACAAAGAAGTTGTAATGGAACATGTTTCCAGTAAGGAGCAGTTAGTAGACATATTCACCAAGCCTCTATCAAAGGCTACCTTTACCTATTTGAGAGGTGAATTAAGGGTGTTGGCCCTTCAAGAGGTGAACTAAAGGTGTGTGCTCCATGTCAGTCAGGACTTACATTGATATATTTTTCTCAAGATTGGTGTGTTGAAGGATGCTACTCCTTAGGGGGAGCAACATAGTAGAACATAGATGGTTATGCCTTCATTTTGAAATTGTTTTCAAAGGGGGAGAAGATGTGAAGTGGAGAAGATATCTGCAGTATTGGGGGAGAAGATGTAAAGCTCAAAGATATCTTTGTATATTGCCATCAATGCCAAAGGGGGAGATTGTTGGCATATGTGCAGAGTATGTTGACATGATGATATTGTATGTTGTCATTGGTGTCAATATGATGAAGAGTGAACCGGTATATTGAAGTAAGCACTTCCAAGAGAACCGGTATATGTGAAAAAGTGAAGCAGTATGGCTGTCTAAGTGAACCGATATATGTCACAAAGTGAAGCAGTATGTTTGTCCAATTGAACCGGTATGATGGAATGTGAACTGGTATGTGGAAGGTTTTGTATCAAGGTTTTATATGGTATGACTACCGGTTGGTAGTCTTAGCTTCAGGGTTTCCGGTTGAAGTGTTCTATGCCTATGTGATTCAACCGATGACATTGTGTGTTGTGCTAGCATTGTAATAAATAATAGATTGTGCTGCCATGTTAGCTCTATGCACGTGAAGGATCTTGCATGAAAGAGATTGATCCTATCTACCTCGGGAATGTGCAAAGTCTCTGGAAATGGTGGATAATGTGTGATGGGTTATTGCCTCCAAGAAGTGGTGAAGAATGAATGATGGAGAATGTCTTGAGATTTGTTCAAGACTATTGTAATCAATGCAATATGATCAATTGTTAGGATTGAACTGACTGAAATGCTTAACCTAAATGTTTAGGGTTTATGCTACTAACCTATTTGTTTCCTATAAGCTCGATGTTGTTTTCCATGTTGAGGTTGTTGGCAAATGTTGTGTGTGTATCTAAGTGCAAAGATACATGATTCTTGCAAGACCAGATATCAGAATTGATACCTGCAGAGTGTGAGTGCAGAAGGAAGGAACTGAAGTGGATCTGCATTGGCATTCAGTGTTGTTACCAAATCAATGTAATACATGTTGACCTCTAACCACTTCAATAGTTGGAAAATCCCTTAACAGGGTAGCTTTAACCAACTTGCTATAAATCCTTTAACAGGGTGACTCAAAATCATTGAGTTCTGAAAATCCTCTAACAAGGTAACCTTTAATAGGGTTTAACCCTTAACCAGGTATTTTAGCCATCCCTTAATCAGGTGATCCCTAGCAAGATCAGTTCCTGACATAACCTATTGTAAAGTCTTTAACCAGACTAGGCTCCTAACATAGCAGACTTCAAAAGGGTTCAAAGAACAGCTTGTGGGTATTCATCCCCACTGTGGTTTTTCCCAGGTAGGTTTCCATGTGAAAAATATGTGTGTTATGTGTGATGCTTTTCATATGATGCTTTGTTATTCTCTATTAAGTGGTAAAGCATGTTGAACCTGTAAGTCTTTACATTTCTGTTAAAGTATTACTAGTGTATGCATATGGGTGAAGTGGAAAAAAGATGTTAGATTGTGTGGAAAGCTGAGTTATCAGTTTATGTCTTTCACTGTGCTTAACCGGTAGTAATCTAGTTTAGACCAGTGTTATTGCTTTCTTGTCAAAGGGCAGGGTTCTCAATCTAACCGGTTCAAGGAAAACTATTTTTATTAGTATTGATTCACCCCCCCCCCCCCCCTCTCAATACTGGTTAATTTGGTACTAACTGTTCATCATTTATTCATCATGGAGGGAATTAAAAATTAGAATAATAATGATAAGTGAGTTTAGGGAGCTTCTAGAAGAATTCATTAGGTTAATGATGGATTAGGAAAAAGGTGATTTGTAGGAATCACCTAGATTAATTAATTAATTGAAATTAATTTATTAAAAGGAGGAATTTGAGGAGAATTAATATTAGGAATATTTAGAAGAATAAAGGTGGATTGATTTATTAAATAAATTAGTCAACATACTATAGTGACAACATTAATTATATTTAACTAATATTGAGGAGGAATATGAATTGGCACAATTAATAAATTAATTGTGCAAATAACTTAAAATAATTATTTTTAAGTGTCTACATCTTGCCCCTCTTTTACGCAATGACAAATTTGGCAGTGGGTAAAAGATAGAAGAAAAAAAGAAATAGATACCCCAACATAAAGCGTGGGTGGTGTATGCCCCATTGAGAATTTTTTCAAAATTTTTTGTAAAAAAATTGACGAAATTTTTTTTCGAAATGAAGAAGGAAGAATTAAGGTGAAAGAGATGAATGAAAAAGAAAGATAGAGAAGATGAATAAAATTAGAAGAGGAAATAGAGGGAAGGAGACCAGGAAGGGAATGGGCCCACAAGGGGGTCTATATAAGCCACAAAGGGCCCCATGAAGAGTCATTGTTACACACAAGCCTTGGAGCAAATCAGAGCCTAGAAGAAGAGAAGGAGAGATGGATCGTGTTCCCACATGTGAGCGCCATGCCAAGAGGATCCAACGGTATGAGAGATCCATAGGCTATAGACCACTGATATGTAGGACTATCCTCCTTTTTGAATTTTTAGGTTTAGGGTAGAATTAGGGCTTAGTTTAGGGCTAAACTTTGGCGAGGTGGACGCGTTGATTGTTGTTTCAGCACGCACACCTATAGGGTATCATGAGCTTTAGTGAGTGCAAGCACTTGTGAGTGAAAGGGGAAATGAGGGGGGTTTAGTTTCGGGCACTGCTATTCAGTGCGTGCAGTCACGCTATTGTGCGGGTGCTCGAGGTGGAGGAGTTTTAGGGTTAGGTTTAGGGTTAGGAAAAGGTGGTGCGATGTGGGAGGTTGCGCTAGCGTAGGTTAGGGTATGGTTGGGTGGGGGGAAAAAGTCATCTAGCATGAGCACTCACGCTAGTCTCCTCTAGGGTCCCTTAGGGGAGTCTGCTAGTGCGTGCGCCAGTAGAATGGTGCAAGAACTATGGTTTTGGCATGATCACTGAGTGAATAAGCACATGCACTATGGAAGGAAAGAATTACAAATAGGCTTTAGAATTTTTGAGGTGGGTGAAGGTATGGGTGTACTAGGGGGTAGAATAGGACTCAAGGATGTGGAATGATGAATTGGATTGTTGGATACAGACTGAGTTGGGGTTGTTGGCATCAAGGGAGCATTGGCTAGCTACCATGAGATTATATCGATGGTTGTAGTCAGATGAGTTGGAGATCTTAGCTATTGTGGGGTTGCATTTTGTGGGTAGGTGGTCAAGGATTCGAGCTCATACTATGATGATGACAAATTTAGTTGAGAGGTGGGAGAGTAGATATAACACCTTCCATCTACCTATTGGCAAGGCTACGGTGACTCTTCTAGGTGTATGGAAGATCTTGAAGATCCCCATTCACGACATCAACCCAAAGTACCATTTAGATGCAATAGATTTTTACCTGTAGGAGGTTTGTGAGTATGAGGCCATGCTGATGCTGGATAGGAGTAGGATGCATATGGGTAGGGTGATGGGTATCCGACATATACCTCATGTGGTACTTGTGATTTGTGGATTTTTGAGTGGACGGATTCTACCGAATCTTGAAGGGCATGGGTTTTTGGTTAGATGGAGCAGGTGCCTTTATTTCATGGTACATGATTGCACCCAGTATGCCTGGGGAGCCATGCTATTGGCTTAGTTATATCATGATATGCATCTAGTGGTATACAGGGAGTATGATCTGTTAGAGTGACACTTCTCCATATCTAGGCTTGGGAGCATATTGTGGTTACTCGGCCACTAGGTGTACAGGACAGACGGGGTCATCGGCCATATATAGGTAGGTATAGGGGCCTGCTACATTATACCTAGATAGGATCCATATGGTTTTGGCACTACATTTTTTATGAGATTATACAGTTTACATGGTGGCCATTTTTGGGTTGTGATACATGGAGGGGGGATTGGCAGCTACACTGGGCTGGAGTAGAGATGTGGATATTCAGCAGGTCTGTATATATCATGGAATCCTATGCACCTTACAAAGTAGGGAGATAGTTTGGCCTAGTCCAGGACATAGTTGGAGACATACCATTATATCCTTAGATGACACGAGAGGTGAGATTTTGGGGCCCGACAGTGAGTCTATTAGAGGGAAGGATCAATTTTTAGACAGTATTATACTTGGTTTGGGATGAGAGGCTCAGGGCAGGAGAGGATCTAGGGATGACAGGAGGATACAGGAGCTTGTGGGAGGGACATTTTCCAATGTGCCTTACCATTCCTGTGGTTCTAGAGGATGATGTGTTGTAGCTGGCAGTAGATCAGATAGTCGATGGAGAGGATGATGGACCGGGTGACAGGGTTGTGGTTACAGTAGGGCGAGGTGCTATCGGATAGCAAAGGAGGGTTAGGGTGGTATGGAGGAGAGATCCCAAGGTGGGAGAGGGAGAGGCAGGAGCAGTACTAGTAGGAGAGGTCGTACAGGGAGGAGTTGGTGGGGAGAGGAGGCTGTACCCATGGATATTCCCCAGGCATAGGTGGAGGGAAGGGGAGGAGAATCATAGGCTAATCTTGACAGAGTCTAGCGTGAGAGGGACGCGACCCAAGCAAGGATTCACTCCCTCAAGGATGAGATACAGATAGAGAGAGTTGGGAGGGAGAGCTTGGAGGTAGAGATGGAGTGGTTACGGTGAGAGATAGAAGATTTGATAGAGAGCTTGCATACAACAAGGACAGAGGTAGATACTCTAAGAGAGGAGAGGGAGGAGTCTGAGTGGATGCTAGAGGAGGCACAAACATGGACGAACATTGAGGATTTATAGGATGTTATTCATCGGCAGTATGATGAGTTAGAGGAGTTATGGGGCCAAGCACAGAGGGTAGAGGTAGATGTGACACGACTGTGGGGGGAGAGGAATGCAAGCCATCATATGTTGGTCCCTCCAGGGCTTGGGCAAATGTAATGTGACATGATGTAGCAGAGGGATAGGGAAAAGAGAGTATTTTAGGAAGTAGGCTACTATAGGGGGCTATACCATGGAGCAGTACCTACGGCACATCGAGAACCCTTGTACACTAAGAGTGTATGATCCCATAGGACACAAAGGAACCCACACAAAGCCAATAGATAGGTGGATCAGTGGGTTTTAGGCACCTAGAGGAGGTGGAGCAAGAGGATTAGGGGGAGGAGGTGTGGAGGAGGGGGTTGGAGAGACATGAGGGGAGATCTAGCTCCATTTTGGCTTATGCATTATATTTTGACCCTTCGGGGTGATCATTGTATTATGACAAACATATTCATCTTTTTGAGCTTATATGCATATTTATGATTTGCAGTGGTGGATGATGTGTGTACTTTATTATGATGGACTCTATTTATTATTTTGTGATGTGATGCATGGATGATGATTATGGATATATTATGCTAACCTATTTGTGATGCAATGTGGATGCTTATATATGTATGCTTATGATATGTTGCTGACATGTTTATGGATGCAGGATGAGTGATCATTTTTTTGATGTGTATATATGTTATATATGAAGATGTATAATGAATATTCAATGCAATAGTAGATGTAGATGCAAATTATTTATGATGAATGATTAATTAGCCTAGATGCAATCTATATGAAGAATGTATGATGAATGCAATGCTACTTACATAGATATTTCAATGTAAATCATCAATGCTATGCAAATGATGCGATCTAAATGAATGATGAAATGAATGAGTAATGTAATGTAATCTAAGTGAATGAATTAATGCCATCTAATATGAATGGATAATGCAACTTAAGTGATGTATGCAATGAAATCTAAATGCAATCTATGTGGTAAATGCTTGTGAAAAATGATAATCTAAGTGAGTAGTGTAATGAAATGAATAGGTAATGTAACCTAAATGGATAGACAATGGAATCTATATGAATAACGCCACCTAAGTGGATAAAATGAATGGATAATTCAATGAGGGAATATGCCAGTAGTAATACAATGATCTTAGATAGATAATAGAAGAATATGGAATAGTAGGGGGGATTGAGGACTCCATGGGGTTATTAGATTAGGACTTTATGGAATGATGGTGAGAGTTGTGCACAAAATATGTGGAGAGCCAACCTAGTTTGATATTGCCCTAGGTAACCCACACCACTAATTATAGGAACCAAGATGCCATGAGAAACCCAAGGCATGGACTGACTCACATTCAAATGGGAATTCCTTAGACACAACTATGCAAGTGTTGAGGAACACTAATAAAAAGTTGTGGGTATGTGAAAGGAAACCCTCAAACACATCGATACCTCTTGCACATGAGATGGTAAGTGTTGATAATGTTGGTATTTTGGTATGGTTTTGTCATTGATGTCAACACCTACTAAAACACTAGCACTCTGGAGATCTAGTAGCATTCACCGGCAAGCAAGTAACTATTGCACAGTTACTAGTATATAGTTCACCGGTAGGATATAATGATCACCGACACTTGGAATGATATGGAAGACACTTGGTGATGTCGAAGACATCATATGGATAATTTGTTTTGAAGAATTAATCATTGGTATATTCATATTTGCATATTTTCTTTTACCAACAAATAGGTCCAAGGTTACCTAGGGTTACACTGATAGGTTTATCTTTTCCAGATCAACATGGCACGCTATGGAGATGATTAATTATTGTTGTAAATGCATTAAGCTGAGAAGTTTAATCGGTTATTGCATCAGATATTATATTGTTTGTAAAATATTTTTATTGTAATATCTTGTAGAGCCGACCTACTAAAATTGGTCTTAGGTTATGGTATAAATGTAAGATCTTATTTGTAAGATCAAATGTGGAATGCGAAAAAGAATTGTGAGAAGGTATATGTGAGATTAAGTAGAGCTATACACGAAGACATCATTTGAAGGTGAAGTTAGGTTTTTGTGGAAGCATATCAGCATTACATCGGTACTAAATCTAGCATATAAAGATGCTATTTTGTGCAGTACATTCTTATTGGATTTAACCATCCAACTGTAGTCAGTGTGACTCCCATTTTGTGATTGAGCAGTGAGCTCTAGGCTATTGGCCTTTCTGCATGTGCAGACCCCATTTATGTATACTTACTATCTGTAGTAGTATCATCTGATTGTGGGTAAGGTTTCCCACCGTGGTTTTTCCCCTTACAGGGTTTCCACGTACAAATATTGGTGTTTTGTGTTGTGGATGACTTTATGTTTATGTTTCATGCATTAATCTTTACCGATATAGCAATTAACTATTAACACTATCTACTGGCATACCTAGCTGGTTTAGTGGTATTAAGCATTAAGTTGGTTAAGTTTTTTTTGGTTTGAATTTAGTTGACAACTGATTAACCCCCCCCCCCCTCTCAATTGTCTCTGGGACCTAACAATTGGTATCAGAGACTAGTCCTCTTTTTGCATAAGTTTTACAACTTGAGGAGATCCAATGTGTACTAATTATTTTAGGTTGGACAGTCCTAAACTTGATGGAACCAACTATGGCATATGGAAGATCAGAATGGAGACACATCTGAATTGCATTGGCAAAGATATCTAGGATGTTACAAAGAATGGTTATGCTACTCCTACTCAGAGTTAGCCCACTCCACCCAACTTGACTAAAGATGAGGAAAATGATTGTAAAGCAAGAGAAGCACTTTTGAGCACTTTATCAGATCAACAAATCATGGGACTATCAGATAGGTCTACTGCTAAAGCTATTTGGGATCATTTGGAAACACTGAATGAAGGAGATTCCACAATCAAAAT
The DNA here is from genome assembly GCF_030272615.1 of Cryptomeria japonica. Lineage (NCBI taxonomy): Eukaryota > Viridiplantae > Streptophyta > Pinopsida > Cupressales > Cupressaceae > Cryptomeria > Cryptomeria japonica. The sequence goes on along the minus strand of NC_081411.1, from coordinate 586,103,474 downwards.
TGCAAAACTTGAAAGCTTCCAAGTCAGGTATGAACATCTAAAAATGGAAGAAGATGAAAGGATTTCTGCTTTTATGGAAAGAGTTAATGAAATTGTTTTGGGTATTAAATGTTGTGGAGGAACCTTGAGTGAGGATGGAATTGTTTCAAAAATATTAAGAGGATTGCCACTAGCATATAAAATGAAGGTTACTGCTATAAATGAGTTGAGAACAATGCCTAATACATCAGTAACTAGGGATACATTCATTGGAAAACTTTCAGCTTTTGAAATTGAGGAATTTGGTTGTGTTGCTACTATAAAGACAGATTTGGCCTTTAAAGCATCAACATCATCTACTCCATCATTTGACAAATCAGATTGGAAAGCCTTTTATGCAAGAGAACTTGAAGAAACTAGGAAGGAGAATGAAGAACTTGAAGAACTTGAAGCGCTATTTGCAAGGAAAATGCCTAAAGGTCCAGTTGGAAGTAAGTATGAAGCTAAAGCACCATTTAAATGTTTTAACTGCAATAAGATTGGTCATATGGCTTTGAGATGCCCTGATAGAAATGCTAGATTAAGAGAAGAAGCTAGAAGAACATACAAGCCTAATCCTGAATATCAGAGATACAGATTTAAGAAGAATAGAGACAAATCTTGTTACATTGCTGATGAAGGTGTGATTGATGATTTTGATGAGGATCCGGCAGAAAATGGATGGGTTTTTGTTGCTATAACAGAAGATCAACTGACACCTACTGCTCAACTAGTAGAACAAGCCCTAGCAGCTAAAGTTGAAGTAAAGGATGAATGGATCATTGACTCAGGATGCTCACATCATATGACAGGAGACAAAGGTAAATTCTTGAACTTTCAAGAATACAATGGTAGTTTAGTAAGATTTGGAGATGGCAAAGCCTGTTCAATCAAAGGTAAGGGTACAATAACTCTTGATGGTAAGCATAACACTGATAATGTCTACTATATTGAAGGATTAAAGCATAATCTTTTGAGTGTTTGTCAATTGGTTGAGAAAGGATTTCAGTTACAATTTAAGAATGGAAAATGCAAAATCATGAATAGAACTGGTTTAGAAATTGCAACAGGTAATCAGACTAGAGGCAATATCTTTCATTTGAATAACAGTGAAATGACATGCTTAATTGCACATATAGATGAAAGTTGGTTATGGCATAAGAGAGTCTATCATGTAAACTTTGATTGCATGGTAAAGATCAGTACTTCTAAGGCAGTTAGAGATCTACCTAAAATTGTGAAACCTCAGAATACAATATGTAAAGAATGTCAATTTGGAAAGCACGTTAGAGCTAGTTTCAAAAGTATTCCAGAAAAATCCAATAATGCTCTGATTTGATTCACATTGATTTATGTGGTCCAACTAGAACTAAAAGCTTACAAGGTGATAGATATTTCATGCTAATTATTGATGATTATTCTAGAATGTGTTGGGTTACTTTTCTCAAAAAAAAATCAGAAGCACTTGGAAAGCTCAAACTGTTTAAAGCAATGGTTGAAAATGAAACCGGTAAGAAAATCAAATGTTTAAGATCAAATCAAGGAGGTGAACTCACATCTAAGGACTTTAATACATTCTGTGAAGTGAATGGAATCAGAAGACAACTATCAGCACCTTGGACACCATAGTAGAATGGAGTTGTTGAAAGGAAAAATAGAACTATCTTGGATGCAATAAGAAGTATGTTATCTGAAGAAAATCTACCACATGTATATTGGAGAGAAGCAGTCAGCACAATGATCTATACATTCAACAAAGTTCACATCAAAGGTGAAACCGGTAAGACCCCTCATGAACTATGGTTTGGTAATACTCCTACTCTTAAGGATTTCAGAATTTTTGGAAGTAAATGTTATATTAGAAGAGATGAGTATATTGGCAAATTTGATCCTAGAAGTGATGAAGGAATATTTCTTGGTTATTCATCTAAGAGCAAGGCATATAGATGTTTTAACAAGAGATTGCAGAAAATTGTTGAGAGTACAAATGTAAAGATTGATGAACAATTCAGAGGAACTTCAAGGTATATAGACTTTGAACTGGTAACAGAAATTATGACAAATAAACCTACACAAAATCCACTGGTACAAAATGAAGATCCAGTTACCCCGGTACCATAAGAGGATTCCACAGTAATTGAAGAGCAACAGCAAACTAAGACACCCTGGTATGTAAAATTGAATCATTATGAAGATTAGATAATTGGAAACAAATTTAAAGGAGTTATGACAAGAGAAAGATTGGAAAATGTAGAGGTATGTCTTATTTCTCAAATTGAACCATCATCTATTAATGAGGCATGTGAAGATAAATTTTGGATTAAAGCTTTGTAAGAAGAATTAGAACAAATTGAGTAAAATAATACTTGGACATTAGTTCCCTTGGTGTTAGGCAAGCGTGACTGAGACATTAAGCCCACCAAGATACCAAACAAATGTAGTCACACAAGCACAATTTAGACCGTGAGGCCCTACTTAGATGTTGATATGAGAAAGAGTTCAAGGGTCATCACTTCCCAAGTAACTACAATTCCCACGTAACCCTTCCTTCAAAGCTTTTTCTCATCAAGTATTTATTTATAGTGAGTTAGAATGCCAAGGTATTCTAGCCGTACTCACTTTGGGTCATTCCCTTCTCACAATTGTCACTTGCTTGCAAAAGAAAATGGTTGGGAAGGCAAGCCCTCTAAAGGTAACACACAATCAAAACATGAGAATGATATCGAAGATCTAGATTTTTGATCACCCTAAGAAGGATGAGAGCATACTCTCCTACTCCAATGTCAAACTCAACAATCAAAGAAAACATACATTCATTCCATCCTATTTAGAAATCATACTAGGTGCCTAATTATGAATCACAAACACAACGTTTAGTTGTAATCCAAGGCAACCTACAAAACCACCAAGTTAGAAGTTTGATATGTGTGGTCTTTGACTATCGAATCTGCATAAAATTCATTAGTAGTTTCATCTTTGTCTTTGCCATGCGTAATGCCAAGGTGCTGCACAAAGAATTAGTACCATAAAACCAAAAAGTAGAAACAAAATGCAAAACAAATCAATTTGCAAGTAAAAACATTGCTTTTTTTGCCTCTATTTCTGGCCTTACATAGATGCAGAATGTCTCAACATAGGCATAGAATGCATTACACAGGTGCAGGATGTCTTTCTTACACAGGCATAGGATTACTCACACAGGCACATGATTGCCTACACAGGCATAGGATTGCCTACACAGGCACAGGATTACTCACACAGGCGCAGGATTACTCACACAGGCGCAAGATTGCCTACACAGGCGCAAATCCCTCCTACACAGGCACAGAAGTGTCCAGAAAGCTCTGGGTTGCCTTGTTTCTTGAGTTTTTCACCTGCAAATCAACTCAAAAGCACTCAAAAGCATGGTTAGGGGGTTAGTTCACGTCGGGTTCACCAATTAATGTAGATAGGAATCTGGAAATCATCAAAGCAAATAGGAATTTGGACTAGTTCAATCACTGAAACTAAAATGCAGTGATAACAAAACCTACAAACATTCAATAAAGATATGGAAATAAAACATTCAAATCAAATGCAAACCATCGCAAATGTGAATGTCTCCTCCATAATTCTCCATTGTCCTTCTTTCTCCTTCAAATGGCTTTGTTTTGTGGATCTCACCTACAAGTGCATAAGCATGATATGAAAGCAAGATTGACAAGACAAGATGACAACGTAAGGATACTAGAAGCATGATTGATTCGACTAGGGATCAGGGATTAGGGACTTGATTGAAGAAATTCATCCAATTTATAGATAAATCAGAGAAAAGACAAGATTAGCATGACATTGATATTAGAGGCAATTGATTTCAAAAATGGCAAAATTGAGTTGAAGAAGGAAGGTTATGACACCTTCTATGTCATGAATTATGACATATTGCCAATGCAAAGATTAGAGGACTAGAAGCTTATGACATCTTTCTATGCCAATAGTATGACGCATGAGAAATTCATGCTTCCACCGAAGCACAAAAATAGGGAGAGACTAGAGAGAAATTAATTAGGTGGAAATTGAATTTGACAAATTAGAAAATAGGTGGAAATTAGGAATTAGGAAAATTAGAAAATTAGGAAATTAGGAATTAAGTGAATTAATTAACCATTTTTCATTTATTAATTTAATTCACAAAAGAGGGAGGAATTAATTAGCCAATTAAATGAACATTTAATTGTGATGAGAAGACTTAGGATAAATAAACTATTTAACCTAGAGGGAGAAATGACAAACAAGGTTAAATGAATAAATCATGAAACCCTAGAAGATGAATTAGAAATGCAAGGATGACAATTAGGTCTTGACAAAAGATAATTGATGCAGGGTCGATTTGATCATGATTCAGACTGACAAAGGACCAATGTTGATAAATGATTGAGATTGGTTTGACAAAAATGAATGACAAATTGACCAAGATTGACAAGGAGATCAAATTGAAAAGCATCAATTGACATGATTGAAGAGGACAAGGATCGATGATGAATCGATAGCAAAAATGACAAGATTGACAAGGACGATGATCGACCAAAATCATGACTGGAGATTGTTATCGACAAGACCTAATTTGAAAGCGAGAAAAATGAGGAATGCAGAAGAAGGACTCAATGCTCGCAAATGATAAAGACCAAGTGTGCAACATAGGAGAAATTTTAATGCGACGTAAAAACCCTAAAATAAGGCAATGCGCAAATGTTAAAGTACGATTCTGCAAGCATTGACCATTTTTAGGTGTCTACAATGATCTTATGGTTGATTTGATTAACTAAACTATTTCTGATAAGGCATGATAATCAAAAGCATTAAGAAATGAACCATTAGCATATGATAAAAAATTTGGATGTTTACAAGTTAAATGTTATTTACTATTAAGTTGTTGTAATAGTCAACCGGTATTCTTATGAGTATTGATCTTTACAGTGGTATTTCATTGATAAGTTTACTTTGTATGTTTGAGTTTGAGTTTGGGAAGTTTGTATCAATTTTTCTATTTACTGATTCACCCCCCCCCCCCCCCTCTCAGTAATCTACTAGATACTTATTCTTTCATCATACCATCAAAGTGGAGGGTATGGTCTGCAAGGAGTGAATCCATGGGTGACCGAGAAGAATATTGTAAGGGAGATCAAGATCTACAACTTGGCAAGGGGTTTCAATTGTGATAGGGCCCACTTAAAGAGGTAAGGTGATCATGCCTTTAGAAACTCTTTCTGCATCATCATATGCTTTTATTGTGATTCTTCCTGATGTATCGACCAGGTCCTCAGAAAGTCCCAATTGTTTTATTAACTTGTATGTACACAAATTGAGTTCAGATCCACCATCTATCAGGATATGTTTGACCTTGTGCTTCTAAATAAGGGCTTTGATGTGCAGTGGTTTGTTATGGTCTTCATCTATAGGAGCATCATTGGAAGTGAACACAAGGTGTTGTTGGGCAACAAGGTTTACAATGAGAGCTTGAAATTGGGCAGCATTGATATTATCAGGAATGCAAGACTCAAGGAGGGCTTGTTCCAAAATTTCCTTATGGATAGGGGAAGTACTGAGAAGTTCTAGGATGGAGATTTGGTGGGGGTCTTCCCAAGTGGGTCAAGGAGGTCATATCGGTGGATGGAAGACATGGGGGGAGGGTTTGGTGGAGGAGGGGCTCCTTGAATAGTGACTCTACCTCAGCTGGTGGTTACATTGCAGTCATTTTGAGAGTGGGAAGAGGAAGGTGTAGCACCTTGAATAACTATCCTATCAGGGTTAGGTCTTCTTTCGGAAGGGGGAGGGTTAGCTCCCTAGATAGGTATGATGTTGACATGGTTGTCTACAGGCTCAATGAAACCTACTAAAAAGTCAAAGCCTATTATATGATTAGTGTAGTCATAGTTCATAGTGTTAGATGATGAGCCTTTTCCTTTATCATGTTTTGGGAAGGGTTCCTAGTACATTTTGAGTTTGTCATTGCTATTACCAGGTTTTGAATTTGCTACCTTAATATCACCTCTATCAATGAGATCTTGTATGTAGATTTTAAGCTTCATGCACTTTCATGTATCATTCCCCTTGATACGATGATACTCACAATATTCATTCTTATTATACCACCTAGCTTTGGGTTGATTGGGGTCGAATGGGCGAGTAATTGGGAAGACCACTATGCCGGCTTGGACAAGATTTTGAAACACCACTTCAATGAACTCAACAAGAGGAGTGAAATCTCTTGGAGTCCTATTATTGGATCAAGGTGGTCTCCCCTAGATTGAGACATTGTTATGAGGCTTTTGAGATTGATTTTGATTATTTTGATTATTGAATTGGTGATTGGTGGCAGTGGGCTTTGGAGGAGTGATCATGGTCTGGACCCATTTTGTATCAGTCACACCATCATTGACTACATTCTTATTTTTGGACCATAATTTTGGTTTATCATTACGATAAGAGGAAGAATTTTGACTTGATTTTTGTTAATGTTTCAAGGTTCCTTCCTCTAACAAGACACGTTCGAGGGCTAGGCCCTTATCAGTCAATTTTTGGAAACATTTAATACATTGAGATGCTAGAGGCCTTGATAGTTTGGGCACCAGATTCTTTTGAAATAATTCAATTTGGTGTTGTTTTGGCATGTACCATTGGAATTTCTTGATGAGATGTCACCATCTTTGCAAGAAGTTAGCAAAAGTCTCTCCAAGCATTTGCTTCATGTTACAAAGGTCCATCATGGAAACGTCATTAGCCATGTTGTAGGCATAGTGAGTCACAAACTTCTCTGCTAAGTCCAGGAAGGAGGTAATGGAACCTCAAGGTAAGGATGAGAACCATGCAAGAGCATCTCCCATGAGACTCTTAGGGAAGATCCTCCGAAGTTATAAATCGCTATAATAGACTTCTTGACATAGGATGTGAAACTCACAAACATGGTCTCGGCGGTCCCCTTTGCCCTCATACTTTGTTAACTTAGGGATCTCAAACCCTGGTGGGTATGGTGCAACTGATATAGATGGGTCATAAGGAAAAGGATAGAATTCCTTAAACAAGTAAGATTTCCTTTTGTTAGTCCCTTCCTTCAAGTCTTTGATAATGTTTTTCATGTCCTGAATTTCTTTAATTAGGTCTTGTTGTGGATTTTGGACATAATGAATTGATATGCCGAGGAAGTGGGGATGTGAGATGTGATGGAAGGTCCACCACCACTAATGTATTGATATGATGAGGAAGCGGGGATGTGAGATGTGATGACCGATGTCATGGGGACTTGACTGACAATTGGTTGCGACCCATAAATTATTGTGATAGGAGGAAGTGAGGCTCAAATCAAGGTAGTGACATTGTTGATAGGAATAGAGGATTGTGGAATAGAAATGTATGGTCAAGTAGAAGAAGATGGTATAGAGGCATGTTGGAGAATAGATGAGATCGGATTTGATAGTGGCATAGATGCTAAGAAGGAAGAAGGAAAAATGGAGACCGTAGGGACAGACACTAACCTAACGTGAAAACTAACCTTCTAACCCTTCTACTGTGTATTTGAGTGCTTCTAAGTTGATTTGCAGGTCAGAAACTCAAAAACAGGGCCGTGCAGGGTATTCTGAAGACTTCTGCACTTGTGTGAAGCATCTTGCGCCTATGTTCAAACATCTTGCGCTTGTGTTGAAGACTTCTACGCTTGTGTTATACATCTTGTGCCTGTGTCATGACTTCTGCGCCTGTGTCAAGTCCAGAACAGAGGTAAAAAATGCAGTTTTTACTTGAAATCTTTGGTGTTTTTGCATTCTGTTTTCTGTGTTTTGGATTTTGGAACTAATTATTTGTGCAGGATCTTGGCATACGCATGACAAAGACTACAAATCAAACTACTAACATGTGTTATGCAGATTCGATGGTCAAAGACAACAAATCAAACTTCTGACATGTGTTTTGCAGGTTGCCTTGGAGAAACAACCAAATTGTGTGTTTGAGATTTTTAATTAGGCACTTAGTGATTTATAAATAGGTGGAAATGAACCTTTTTTTGCTTTTTTTGTTAAGTATGACATTGGAGTAGGAGAGTATGCTCTCATCCTTCATAGGGTGATCAGAAATCCAGATCTTCGATACCATGCTTGTGTTGTTGATTGTTTGTCTCCATTAGAGGGCCTGCCTTCCCGACCACTTTGCTTTAGCAAGCAAGTGATAATCATGAGAAGGGAACGACCCAAAGTGAGTACGGATAGAATTCCTTGGCATTCTAACTCACTATAAAAAAATACCCGATGGGCGAAAGCTTTGAAGGAAGTGTTACGTGGGAATTGTAGTTACTTGGGAAGTGATGCCCCTTGAAACTCTTTCTCATATCAACATCTAAGTAGGGCCTCTTGGTCTAAATCGTGCTTGCGCGACTGCATTTGTTTGGTATCTTGATGGGCTTAATGTCTCAATCATGCTTGCATGACATCAAGGAATAACCCTTCGAAATCCTTACCCTTGGAATCTTCATGAACCCCGAATTGCTATCAAACTACTGAATTTTCATTTCTAGTACTCTTGAACTTTTTGCTTTCAATTGTGTGAGCACTTGTAGGTGAGATCCACAAACCCATTGAAGAGGAAAGAACAAAAATGGTCAACACTTGCGAGATCATACTTTAACATTTGCGCATTGCCTCATTTTAGGTTTTTGCGTCGCATTAACATTTCTCCTATGTCACGCACTTGATTTTTATCATTTGTGAGCATCGAGTCATTCTTCTACATTCTTCAATCATCTCGTCTTCGAATTTGGTCTTGTCGATAACATTATCCAATCATGATTTTGATTAATTTTACCCTGTCACATCAATGTGCCTATTCATTTGTCATCATTTTGGACATCGTCAATCCTAATTAGGGTTTTGTCCTCCTGTCAATCTTATCAATCTTATCATCAATCTTATCATTTTGGACATCGTCAATCCTAATTAGGGTTTTGTCCTCTTTTCAATCTTATCATCTGGCGATCGGTTTATCAATCTTGTTGTTTTATGATCAATTTGTCATCGATCGTGGTCATTTCCAATCTTGTCATCTTGCAATCCATTTTGTCATCGATTCGTGTCCTTTTGTCAATTTTGTCATTTTGCGATCATTTCGCTATCGATCATTGTCTATCTCAATTAGTCAATTTGGATCAATTTGTCATTGTTCCTCGTCAATTGGCGCATTTATCAAATCATTTTGTCGCATTGGTCATTTATCAATTCAAAATCATGACATTAATTATCTTCAATCAAGACCTAATTGTCATTTTCGCATTTCTAATTCGTCTTCTAGGGTTTTATGATTTAGTCATTTAACCTAATTTGCCATTTCTTCCTCTAGGATTACTAAATTATTTATTAATCCTAAGTCTTCTTATTACAATTAAATCTTTATTTAATTGGCTAATTATTCCTCTTTGTGAATTGATTAATAAATGAAAAATTATTAATTAATTCACTAATTCCTAAATTCTAATTTCTATCAATTTCTAATTCCTAATTTGTCATCAATTTCAATTTCCTATTTTCTTAATTTCTAATTTCTTTTCCCTCCTATTTCATCTCCTAATTCTATGGGAATGACATTTCAATTTGTCATAAATTGTCATAATTGACAATCAATCAATTTGACATAGAATGTGTCATAATTTGTCATCAAATTGTCAATCAATCAAATTGTGCATGGAAAGTGCATAATTTGTCATAATTTGTCATATTGATTTGCAATTTCCATTTGAATTGCATTATGCTAATCTTGTCACTTATCCAATTCTTCTATAAATTGGATGATTTTCAATCAAATCAAAACCCTTCGAACCCTTCGAATCCTTCAAATCCTTTGAATCCTTCAAATCCTTCATGAATCCCGAATTTCTGTCAAACTACCGAATTTTCGTTTCTAGTACTCTTGAGCTTTTTGCTTTCAATTGTGTGAGCACTTGTAGGTGAGATCCACAAACCCATTGAAGAGGAAAGAACAACAATGGAGCCGCATGGAAGAAGCATCCGAATTGTTATATGGTTTGCATGATATTTTCTTTTAGATGCTTTGTTTTCATACCTCTATTGAATGTGCTTTGGAATTAGGTTCATTTCAATGAGTGTTCTTTTGATTAAGTTATCATGTCTTGTGTTTTGATTGATTTACCTATCTTGTGATGATCCCTAATTTATATGCTACATTAATTGGTGAACCCGACGTGAATACTAACCTTCTAACCATCTTACTGTGTTTTGGAGTGCTTCTAAGTTGATTTGCAGGTCAAAAAACCCAAAAACAGGGCCATGCAGTGCATTCTGGACACTTCTGCGCTTCTGTAAAGCATTATGCGCCTGTGTTGAAACATCTTACGCCTGTGTTGAAACATTCTGTGCTTTTTTTATACATCCTGCGCTTGTGTTCTAACTTCTGCGCCTGTGTAAAGTCCAGATCAGAGGTGAAAAATGCAGTTTTTACTTGAAATTTTTTATATGTTTTAGTAAATTGCAATTTTGAGGGTCTTCGGTGCATTTGTGGACAAATATGGTGCTCGAAAACAAGATGAGACAGATGTTTCCAAAATTTGGTTCTAGATTATTTGAATACCTTTCCAACGCATCAAACGGTTTGTAATTCGGAGCTAGGATGAGAAAGTTATACCTTCTCAAAGTGGACTGAAATTTTGATAGTTTTCATAAATCAAATCATCTGTGCTTTGGATTTTGGGTACTAATTATTTGTGTAGGATCTTGGCATACGCATGACAAAGACTAAAAATCAAACTACTAACATGTGTTATGCAGATTCGATGGTCAAAGACAACAAATCAAACTTCTGACATGTGTTTTGCAGGTTGCCTTGGAGAAACAACCAAATTGTGTGTTTGAGATTTTTAATTAGGCACTTAGTGATTTATAAATAGGTGGAAATGAACCTTTGTTTTCTTTGATTGTTAAGTATGACATTGGAGTAGGAGAGTATGCTCTCATCCTTCTTAGGGTGATCAGAAATCCAGATCTTCGATACCATGCTTGTGTTGTCGATTGTTTATCTCCATTAGAGGGTCTGCCTTCCCGACCACTTTGCTTTAGCAAGCGAGTGATAATCGTGAGAAGGGAATGACCCAAAGTGAGTACGGCTATAATTCCTCGGCATTCTAACTCACTATAAAAAAATACCCGATAAGCGAAAGCTTTGAAGGAAGTGTTACGTGGGAATTGCAGTTACTTGGGAAGTGATGACCCTTGAACTCTTTCTCATATCAACATCTAAGTAGGGCCTCTTGGTCTAAATCATGCTTGCGTGACTACATTTTTTTGGTATCTTGATGGGCTTAATGTCTAAATCATGCTTGCATGACATCAAGGAGTAATGCTTAACAGAAATCCTTACTACATACCTTGTTTTTAGAGGCCAAAAACCCTTCTAGTTGCTTGAGAAGGACAAATTCGGATACTTGGAAGAGATACTAAGTTCGCCATGGGGAGATTCCATGGGGACTGATGCTTGGCTGCCCTGAGAAGTGAGTGTCGTGGAGGGGAGCCCATGGGGTCAAGCATCTATGTATTCTCCTTGAATCCCATAATGAGTCTACCTCTCAAGTACCTAATGTCTTTGCCTACCCTAGGGAATGTGGAAATGAGCATGATTGTCTTGAGTCTAAATTGCAATATCTTGTATTCTTTGATTGTCAAAAGTTGAATCCCATTTCAAGAACAAACACATTAATATAACATAAAGTTAAGCACAAGAGACATTCATCCAACAAACATTCAACAAGATTCAAAGATCATCCTTCAAGCATGGTTATCCAACATTGGTCAAAAACTTGTCTCAACTCTTATGTCACTTACGTTTAGGTTCATCCTAGTTTGCATTTAGCAAAGTCATTGTCAAGTATCAAGGTTAGGTTTCATCTAAGTTATACTCTTTTGCATATCAATAAAAGTCATCCATTTGCATATGTCCTCTTGCATTAAAGTCATACCATTGTCATACATTCATATTTCCATACCCTAAGTCTCTTCATTAAGCCTAAGTCATTGTCATATCATATTAAGATCATTTGCATATTAATTATCCTTTTGCATATAGTGTCAAACCTAGATCTTTTCATACTTGAGTAATCCAAATCTTTGATAAACCCTAAGTCATTGTTGGGAAGTCTAGACATTATCAAACTTTTGTCCTTTTGTCATCAATATCATTTCGTCAAACCTAGCTTAGTATCCAAGCATATAGGGGAGACATTGTCATCTTGTCCTTTGCCATTTAAGTCCTTTTGTCCTTTGAGGTCTAGACATCATTCCAATATCCTAAGGGTCTCTCTTAGATTTGCATTCCAAAAGTTTGTCAAAATCTTCAAAAACACCAAAAACATAGATTGCATTTTCATTTATTTAGGTTGCATTTAATTGCATATCATACATTATACTTGAAAAATTCCAAAAATATTGCATTTGCATAGTGACATGTCTATTGAAACAAGGTTCCAAGCACCAATGATGCAACAAAGTTTGACATATCAACCGACAATGCAATCAAATTTTAATCCAAGGCAATCACAATTATATCCAACCCAACAACAAGGCAATATCGGTCAAACTTATCATGATGATTTAAATGTCCAAATACAAAAACTAGAGGAGAAACTAGCTCAAGAAAAGGAGATATTGGAGCAAAAAGTGATAAATAGTGAGAAGATAAGATCTCAAATGTCCAAAATGTTTCAAAAATTTCCAGGTCAAAATCCAAATTTTGAGCCAATTAATGTAAGATCTCTTCTTGAACGATCAGACATACTAGCTCTCCTCTCCCAAATAGAGATGATGAAACAATTACAAGAAAGGAGACAACATCAATTTCAACATTATGTGCCTCCACAACAAGAACAAGAAGGTGTTTACTATCAATCATATTTTCAACCATCACAACCAATGACACAACCAATTGTTCAACATATGCAACCAACACAACCAATGGTTCAATTTCAACAATATGTCCAACCAACTATACAATGTCAACAAATGGTTCAACCAATGGTGGAATATCAATGTCAACAACCACAATCACCAATTCAAAAACAAAACTTGCAACATGCACCAAGCCGAATTTTGAACATGTCAAACCAAAATGATCAACATCTAGTTCAATATCAGAAAATGACATCAAATCAAAAACAAGTTCAAGTTCAATCAACATATCAATGTCAACAACTGCCACAAAACATTCAAAAACAAAGGTTGCAACACACACCAACCCAAGTTTCAAACATGTCAAACCAATCTGATCAACATCAAGTCCAATATCAAAACATGACATCAAATCAAAAACAAGTTCAAATTCCAAGTCCAATCATGTCAAAACCTAAAAAGAAGGGTGGCCTTATTGCAATGCTCTTAAGGAAATGACTAAGTGAGTCTTTTGAGGAAGATAAAGATAATACACTTATGTCTAGCAATGCCTCATCCCCCCGCAAGAAAATTGACTCTCCAGTGGCATCTATCCCTACACCTTTAAAAGTTTCACAAGAACCTTCCATATTGTCCTCATTAAACAATACACCCAAGGCTGCAATTATCCAAGAGCTATCCATAATTGATTGCCAAGATAATCCAATTCATGATGCACATCCTTGTCATGTTTCAAAAATACAAGACCCAATGCCACCATGCACTTTATTGCCATTACCTGTTTTAGAGGACCCCATTTGAAGTCCCTCTTCCTCATGTTCAAGCATTGATTCCTTGCCAGAATCCATCGCAAATGTTCAAAGTGCATCCCCTTCATGCCAAAGCATTGATTCCTTGTCAGAATCCTCCATGCATATCCAAAGTCCAACCTCATGTCAAGAGGATAATTTAGAGCATGAAGAAATGAGTCCTAAAGCAAATCAAGATCAAGATCCTGAAACCTTATCACCCCATCCAATTGTTGACCAAGATCCCATTTCCCTAGACACTCATAATGATTCCCCTATTCTTGTACATCCTATCCAAAGTCCTATTGGTACTCCATTCCCTGGGCAAGATCAAGATATCCCAGTCCATTCGATCCCAAAGGATCCCATTCCATTTAATGAGCAAAATGTCCTTTCAAATCCCATTGACATTCCACTTCCTCAGAAAGATCAAGATATCCCTTCCATCCTTTCTGATGATCCCATTGAAAGTCAAGAGAAAAGCACCTTTAAAGAAGATTCCAATGATCTTCCTCCTTGTCAAGATCAAATCATTCCTTCAGATCCTCCACAAGATCCACTTGTCCCTCCATCTCCACGTCCTAATCCCGCATATCCACTCCAAGATTGCATTTCTTTTGATGATCCCATTATTTCTTCCATTCCATCTCTTGAAGAGCCTATCATTGAACCATGTCTACTACACAATCCTAGTCCCCCTCATGATCCTAATCCCCCTCATGATTCTAACATGGCAGTGCAAGATGTTCATGAACCCCTGACATTAACAATGGGTTCTTCCACTTTGGTCCAATCCGATCCACTTCAAGATCTCATTATTTCTCTTATATCACATCCACCTCATAATGAACTCGCGTCTTCTTCCCAAAGAAAAGAGTATCCTACAAGTCAAGATATTGATAAAGGCAAAGGAGTAGACCTTCACAAGCAAGAACCCTTCCATATCAAAGAAAATATTAAGGGTCATGGCCTCAATAAAATCACTCAAGGCGTTGGTATCCCTTCAAAGTCAAAATCCAAATGTCCACCTTCCCCATCATCGCTTCCATCCATTCTAGGTCCCTATATCCCTCTATCTCCTATGCAACATCAGCAAAGGCACACATCTTGGAGAACCTTCCATCCATCCCACATGCCTCCATATCATTCCCATCCACACCGACATTCATTCCCTCTTCCAAGCAATTTGAATGCCAAGTACAAGCATCAAAGTCATAAGTCTAGCAATCCACACGTATTCAAGGATCAACATGTCCAATATAATCGACATGTCAAAACAAAGAACAATATGATCTATAAACAAAAAGAAATATCCAAAAGGCCACAAAGTCCCACTGAGCAAAATAAAGCAAAGTCAAAATATATATGGGTTCCTAAATCCCTTGTGCAAGCAATGCACTCCAAGGAACCACAAAAGCATGAAAAATCAAAAACCCTGTGGATCCCTAAGAAGCTCCTTGAAGCACAAAAAGAACCATCCAACTTGGCATCCAAAATTGCTATTCCTCCATCCAACCCTCTCAAATTTGTTCCTCCATCACCTTCTTCATCCATTTTGGGCCCTTATGTCCCAAAATCCCAAGCCTTTCCTCCATCAAAATCTCAATATCCAAAATACATTTTTCCTCCATTAGTCCATCACCCCTCAAGGTGTGTGCCAATGTCGATCTTGCCTTCATTTCCATCCACTCAAGCTCAATTCTTCCAATACCCTATCCATTATCCAATGCATATTTTCCATCCTTCGATCCCTTTGATCCCATCCTTTGCATAAATCCTTGCCTTAGTTTCATCTCTTTTTCCATGTCCTTATCCTACCAACGTCTTTGAGCATACTTTTAAAGGTCATGGTCCATTTTTTTCAACGCTACTATCCAAAAAAAAAAAAAAGACGCTTGAGTCCTTCTTCCATCCCCTATTATGTGTCCATCTTCTTCTGAAAAAGTCAAAATACAAAAAAAGAAAAAAAAAGTGAAAAAAAAAAAAAGAAAAAGAAAAAAAAATAATAAAGAAAAATAATTCGTCCACTGGTGAAAACCTGGCAAACAGGCGCCTTGGGCAAGTACGGTGATGAAAACCTGGCAAACAGGTGTCATGCGTAATTTATGAACTTCTTGCACACCACACTTGGGGGCAGGTTTCCTCCTTCATATCCTATTGCCCTTCATTATCCTATCATATCATGTCATACTCCTCCATTATCCTATTGTCCTTCATGTCCAGTTTCCCTTTCCACTTTTGATCTTGACAAGGCTGACGATCTTCATGAGCATCATGCATCTTGTTTGCAGCTTTTAGTCTATCATAGCTTTTGGTCATTTATCCATTTGCTTATTACAACCTTTCATCCATATTCCCTGTCTTATTGTAACTTTCTGCCACTATCCCTTAGCCTATCCTGACCTTCAGTCCATGTCCCTTATCCATTCTTGGTCTTGCTTATCCTATCCATATCTTATCACTATCCATACACTCATTTTCATTCCTTGATCTTGATCTGACATAAGGACGTAAAATTTAAACATGGTTTCAAAAACCTCTTGACATGTCCCTCATGCCATGTTCCTGCTTTACATCGTCATATCCAGTCTCTTGTCCCATCACACAATAGCTCTTGGAAATTGCATTTGCGTTGTCTCCATAATAAAAGGCCTTTGTCTTCCCTATATCCACCATCATTTCAGCAAGCCTATTTATCCGTTTGTCATATTCCTTGCCTTGCTAGACACTGGGGGCAAAAATTTGAAAAAAGTCATAAAAATTGAATAATGTCCTGAAGAAAGTCATAAAAATTGAATAATGTCCTGAAAAAAGTCTTAAAAATTGAAAAATGTCCTTAAAAAAGTCTTAAAAATCCAAAAATGTCATGAAAAAATCCTAAAAATTTCAAAAATGTCCTGAAAAAATCCATAAAAATCATATAAAGTCCTGAAAAAATGAACACAAAAAAAATTGTAAAACTCCAAAAACCAAAAAACACGCATTTTTGCAATAAAGTATTCCCTTTGTGCATCGACAGCTCACTGAGTATACATCCAACGACTCGCAATCAAACACTGTGCTTTAATGAAATCATGTTTTAACCAGATGAACTTTTCAATCAAAACCAAGCATTCAAACTGATCCAAATTGTCTTATCAATCGAATATCCGCATTAAAAATCATTTGTCCTTGTCACATTATCATGGGTCTTATACAGGGTGTGGTATACTCGAAACCAGACTGTGTCCTATCTTAGACGGGGTACCACATTTTCCTGAAACCAGACAGCATGATCGTCCTATCAGCACGTTCAACTTTTGACAATAAAGATCAAGATGTTTGTTTGATTTGCTTGAATTTGTGAGTCTTATCTTCTTATTGATTTATCTTTGGCTTTGATCATGTTCCTATGTTGCTCGATGAGGTCACTGAGTGATTTAGAGTGACCAGGATGGCTCATGGTCTCTTTCTTTGATTGTGATTGTCGTTTGTCTATGTTGTGTCTGTCTTTCGCAAATCGGGTTGCATTTCAGCTCTGGCCTTCAATGCCATGATGCTATGCATCCATTTTGCTAAATAAAAATAAAGGTTCTCACCTACAAAGTGCATTACTGAAGGCAAGTTTTCATCATCTCTAACTATCTTCTATCTCATTTCTTCTTACTAACACTTCTTCCGTCCGGTCGGATAGTCAGTTCGGTCTAGTGCTCCGATATCCATGCACATATGCTACATCCTGCATTCATTTGGTTAGTACATTTGCATTCCATCACATATTACATCAAGCATTTTAGCCATTTCATTTCATAAATACATCCAAAGTACATAAAAATGCATCCATACATGTTCATAAACTAGTGCATAAGTCATCCATACATGCAAATAAACCTCAGTCATAACATATTGCATCCATCATATCGATGCATATCATATCACATATCATAATAATGTCAGAGTACAAAATCGGACTGTCTGTCCTAAGTATGACCCGCAGGCTGACTACAAAATGGCAAACTACATAATGTCCACTGTCTGCCATAAGGAGTACGTGCCTCTGTCACTGGGTGCTCCCTCTATCCTCCTCATCCCCGCAATGTCCCGTAAGCCATCAAAATTCATGAAATTCAACACATGGGTTTTTGAGATACATACCGCTGCTCCTGCGTCCTCTGGTCGTCTGAATGTATGTACACATTCCCCAAGGTGATCTACCATTGGAATGTTCACCATCTATCTGCAAGTGTCCTTGTCCAGAGCAACAAATCCTCCTCTTTAGCTAATGCAAATGAGTCATTTTCACCCTCTTGGTCTCATTTATAGCTCTTTGTCATTGCATAGATGGACATGCATCCTCTCCATCTTATGTTGGTCGCGGTCTTGTGCACCTTAAATTGATTGTCTATCATGCATCCGATCTCCGATTGTCAGTCTGTTCGATTCTATCATTTTTATCGATCAATTGGCCTCTTTTCTGCATGTTTCCGGCCAATTCCTCGAGGGGGCATGCATATGTCATTGTTATTGTCTGGGGCATTTTCGTTATTGTTCTTTGAAACAACGCTCAGAATCGCATTGTCTCAAAGAGGGGCAAAATGTAGACACCCAAAAATGGTCAACGCTTGCGAGGTCATACTTTAACATTTGCGCATTGCCTCATTTTAGGTTTTTGCGTCGCATTAACATTTCTCCTATGTCACGCACTTGATTTTTATCATTTGCGAGCATCGAGTCATTCTTCTACATTCTTCAATCATCTCGTCTTCGAATTTGGTCTTGTCGATAACATTATCCAATCATGATTTTGATTAATTTTACCCTGTCACATCAATGTGCCTATTCATTTGTCATCATTTTGGACATCGTCAATCCTAATTAGGGTTTTGTCCTCCTGTCAATCTTATCAATCTTATCATCAATCTTATCATTTTGGACATCGTCAATCCTAATTAGGGTTTTGTCCTCTTTTCAATCTTATCATCTGGCGATCGGTTTATCAATCTTGTCATTTTACGATCAATTTGTCATCGATCGTGGTCATTTCCAATCTTGTCATCTTGCAATCCATTTTGTCATCGATTCGTGTCCTTTTGTCAATTTTGTCATTTTGCAATCATTTCGCTATCGATCATTGTCTATCTCAATTATGTCAATTTGGATCAATTTGTCATTGTTCCTCGTCAATTGGCGCATTTATCAAATCATTTTGTCGCATTGGTCATTTATCAATTCAAAATCATGACATTAATTATCTTCAATCAAGACCTAATTGTCATTTTCGCATTTCTAATTCGTCTTCTAGGGTTTTATGATTTAGTCATTTAACCTAATTTGCCATTTCTTCCTCTAGGATTACTAAATTATTTATTAATCCTAAGTCTTCTTATTACAATTAAATCTTTATTTAATTGGCTAATTATTCCTCTTTGTGAATTGATTAATAAATGAAAAATTATTAATTAATTCACTAATTCCTAAATTCTAATTTCTATCAATTTCTAATTCCTAATTTCTCATCAATTTCAATTTCCTATTTTCTTAATTTCTAATTTCTTTTCCCTCCTATTTCATCTCCTAATTCTATGGGAATGACATTTCAATTTGTCATAAATTGTCATAATTGACAATCAATCAATTTGACATAGAATGTGTCATAATTTGTCATCAAATTGTCAATCAATCAAATTGTGCATGGAAAGTGCATAATTTGTCATAATTTGTCATATTGATTTTCAATTTCCATTTGAATTGCATCATGCTAATCTTGTCACTTATCCAATTCTTCTATAAATTGGATGATTTTCAATCAAATCAAAACCCTTCGAACCCTTCGAATCCTTCAAATCCTTCGAATCCTTCAAATCCTTCATGAATCCCGAATTTCTGTCAAACTACCGAATTTTCGTTTCTAGTACTCTTGAGCTTTTTGCTTTCAATTGTGTGAGCACTTGTAGGTGAGATCCACAAACCCATTGAAGAGGAAAGAACAACAATGGAGCCGCATGGAAGAAGCATCCGAATTGTTATATGGTTTGCATGATATTTTCTTTTAGATGCTTTGTTTTCATACCTCTATTGAATGTGCTTTGGAATTAGGTTCATTTCAATGAGTGTTCTTTTGATTAAGTTATCATGTCTTGTGTTTTGATTGATTTACCTATCTTGTGATGATCCCTAATTTCTATGCTACAGAAATGTATGGTCGAGTAGAAGAAGATGGTATAGAGGCATGTTGGAGAATAGATGAGATCGGATTTGATAGTGGCATAGATGCTAAGAAGGAAGAAGGCAAAATGGAGACCACAGGGACAGATGTCGCGGACGCTATTGATTGGGGTTGAATGATTGGTGTGGGCACAATTGATTGAGTTTGAATAACAGGTGTGATGGTATGGGTAGGAGAAAGGTCTCCTTGTGGTTGTTGACCAAGAGTGGATCTATCAAAATCGGGTGGGAATTGAGCTCCATTTTCAAGGAGAGTCTTTAGAAGTGTTATCACTGTTTAAAAAATGGGTGTTCTTGTCCCATAATTGGCTAAGTCTATGAAAATTTTGAGTCTTATATGGCCTTGTTACTTCTAATTGCTTTAGGTCCGAAGAAGGTTTAGGGTTTAAGTCTTAATTGCTCCAATGTCTAAGAAAAGCCTTCTCCTTCTAATTCTGTGTTACTTTATTCACTTAAAGAAGGGTCCGTTTGTCATGAGAAGTGTCTCCCCTACTTTTCTTATTTCTTCCTAGGCGGGTCTAGCAACGCATTATTTTTCTAACTCTTTCCTAAGGTTTTCATTTTTAATCAGGCCCTTAACCAGTGAGAACGTTCCTTTTAATCTAAAGGCGTGCGTGATTTCGCAGCCCTAAGATGCCTGTGAGTTACCATTCATGAAATGGCGAAAGGCCGAAGTGGGTCCAGAATCCAGCTTTTCGCTAAAGATAAAGTCTGATCAAGTTCCATTTGATCAGACGGCCCGCACGGTTTCGCAAGATAAAGGTGACCAAGATTTAACCTTCGCAAAATGGTGAAAAGGAAATTAGCTTCGGCATCCAGCAAAGACTACCATAAATACCGATCAAGTTCCTTTTGATCTGACGACTCATGCTATTTTGCAAGCCAAAGATGCATGGGTTTTATGCTTTACAAAATGGCGAAAGGGAAAGTTGCTCCATGAGGTGGTAAGGATTGAAAGTAAAGATCGATCAAGTTCTTTTTGATCGGACGGTCCATGCCATTTTGCAACCATAAGGTGACTGAGATTTAACCTTCGCCAAATGGAAAAAAGGAAATTGGCTCAGTATCCAGCAAAGACTACGGTAAATATCGATCAAGTTCCTTTTTATCGAATGACTCATGCTATTTCGCAAGCCAAAGATGCATGGGTTTTATGCTTCACAAAATGGCAAAAGGGAAAGTTGCTCCATGAGGTGGTAAGGATTGAAAGTAAAGATCGATCAAGTTCCTTTTGATCATACGGTCAACACCATTTCGTAGCCCTAAGGTGACCGAAATTTAACCTTCGTGAAATAGCGAAGTGACATGGCAGCCACTTGGTCGGTGTCATGGCAGAACAGATGGATTAGACCGCTGATGAAAAGGCAAGTTGTCAGATGCACGTGGTAGACCTAAAGTGGATCCCGTGGAAGTTGTTCAATGAATAAAAGATTGACATGTTGGTTTCCTTTGCCAGTCGGTTGCCAGGTTGGATGATGCTAAGTCAAAGGGCCCATGTCTACTGGTTAAGTTTGTTAAAGGGCAGGTATCTCAAGAAAGATCCTACGGTGGGCACTATTTCTCAGCCCAAAGATGAAAGGTAATTATCATTCACGAAACAGCAAAAACCGCTAGCCTTAAGTGCTTGGTGCATGGTTAGTGGGGTTAACCGCCAGTCACAGAATAGAATAAAGACCGATCAAGTACCTTTTGATTGGACAGCCTATGCGGTTTGGCTGGGTGAATGTGCACGATGTTTAGCTTTCACAAAATGGTGAAACAAGAAAGTGATAGAAACACACACATTTTGTGATCCATTGGAGTGAAATTTTTGAATTCATTCGTGAATTCAATTCTGAGGTGATGGCCAAAGCATGTGGTGTTAATGTCATAGTTAAGAACTATATTTCCATATGTACGCTCACATCAATTGAATGTAGGCATCATTTCGAAGAGTTGTTGTGAAAAAGCTAGTGCAGACCAGAGTTCTTCAGGCTGAGAACAGGTTTTCTTGTATCTTGTTTACTAGTTACTTGAAAGTTTTGATTGAATTGTGGTTTTGTTCTGTTAAAGAATTGTTGTGATTAGTAATTGAATTACTTGCATATCATTGAGATGGCACCTAGAAGGGACTTCACAGGGAAAGTTAATTAAGAGGAGAGAGCAATTTGTGATGATTTCCTGGAATAGTTGTCTATGTCAACAAACGTAGCAGCTAAGGTTAAAGAATTAGTGCCCAAGGCTCCTCGCTTGAGAATAGGAGAAGGATTATATGACAAGGGTAATTGGCTAAGAGACCCACAGATAGGGTTGTCTTGTTTGGGTTTATTCAAGGTTGGATTTAGTATGAGACACTCCCTAGCCCCAATGAACAGTATTTGGGAGTTAGATGTAGGTAAATTGGTGGTTCCTGGAGTGCTCATGGATGTGGATCTCCTAACTTAGATTGGACACAACTATGACCCTGTTACGAAAAGTGTTAGGGATATAAATGGAAAAACCCTCATTGAAATAAATGATGATGAGTTCAGAAATGTATTTGGGCTCAGTGAGGTGTCAATTTATTTGGAGCCCATTAATTTTAAATCACTGGCTCAGGTCTACAGTGCATAGAGGAATCACCTTAGAAATGGTCCTCTTAAATAATTCTTTGTTAAAATAGGTGGATTAACTGTTGTAGGACTTAATACTATGGAGCCTTTCTCCTTAAATTTGTTCACTCTTAGAGCCAAAGGATTATACTGGTCACTCTGCAAGATTTTTGGAGAGGATGCTAAAGTAAACATGCTGACTCATTCCATGTTAATGATAGCTCAAATTTTAAATCCTTCTCTGGCAATTACACTTGATTATGCCCCTTATATTACTGATGCAATCCATGAAGGCTTGATAGGGATAAAGAATGGTAAGGTGGATAGGCCTTTTGGATGGTACTCCCTTCTCATGCATCTGTTTCTATTCAAGGGTGGTGATTACTTTGCCAATGGAATGGATCTGGTGAAAGAAAAGGATGGGGAGAAAATGCTAGTTCAATTATGGAGCATAGTGCTATCATGCGATAGGGAATATGCTAGCTACTTAAATTTTGATAAGTGCTTTGCACCCAAGATCAGAATTATTTTATGCTCAGAGAATCCAAGGGTCCCTAAAGCTCTTTTGGAGTTTCTTAGGCCAAAGGTGTTTGCTGAAGGAATCAAAATTGTTCACAATTGGGGTGACATGTACTTGTACCCTATTTCCATAGTTTTTTAGAGTGTATGGTTTCAGAGGCACTCCATTTTTGCTGCCATATAAGGTCCCACTGAAATTAGGAATTGCAGAAATCCTTAGGTAGATTGGGAGTGTGCAAGAGGAAGAGCTATCTAATAGAGGAAAAGGGACCATTTTCCCTACACTAACAATAGCACATCAGTTTGTGATTACTAAAGGTGGGTGGAAGTGTTTTGAGGAGTTATTTCAACCATATCGGCTATCCACTACAATGTCAAGGTTTCTAGACCTTGAAGACTTCGTTAACAGTATGTTCAGGAAGAGAGCAGTATGCAAAGGCAAACCTCACCAATTCCAATTCCCTAAAGAACTCATCATAAATGAGTTTGATTTGGATGCACAATAGCTAATGAAAGAAAAGTGGGTGGCCTACATGAAGGCTCTAGATTTTGTGCACCAATTTGACACTAGCTATGACCCCTTATCTAGTTTTCACCCCTTTGAGGAAAAGGCAAAATTCCTAATTCTTTGTTTTGAAGATGTAATGAAAACATTGAAAGATAAGAGGGAAGTAGTGATTAAAAACAACCCTAAGAAGGCAAGACTAGTTCTAGCTAGGTCTACATTTGCTAAAGCTATCCCTCCTGGTGACTATGTGCTACATAGAAAATCCATGTATAGTGTGTTGGTGCCAACAACAGGGGAACCTTCTACTTCAAAAGGGAAGAGGAAAATACAAGATTTCATTGACATTCAGGAATCCCCAAAGAAGAAAAGGGTGGGAAAGGAAGTGCAATCTAATGAGCCCTTGTATTCCCCATCTCAATCCCCTATTCATATAGGAGATGAGAAGGCAGTAGTTGAGCAATTGTTGTAGTTAGGGATTCTTGGGGAGATAGCCTATACCTATGATGAAATAGAAGATGGAATGCCTCAAGAGCCAAAAGATGCCGAGATGAACATAACCACCAATGAGTTCAAAGGTCAGGAGCTCGATCCTACCATTAAACAGGCCTGTGAGAAATTCTTAGTTGATAGCAACTTTGTTACCTCAGGAGCTTTCATGCAATTTGTGTGGAAGTAGAATATTGATAAGTTTAATGTCAGATGTGAGAAGAGGAAAAGTGAGCAGCCCCACAAGGATGCAACTATGGTGGAGGAAGAAATTAAGCAAGAAATGGTCACTAAATTTAAGACCATCACTCCTAAGAAAGGACGGGAGATGGTAGCAAAGGCTGGTGTACTCATCCTCCCTGAATGGGATATAGTAGATGCCTTGGTTCTAGAAGCAGTCAGGAAAGAAACCAAGCCTATGGAAGGAGTAACCTTCAGCAAGGATAATGCTACTTTGGTCATGTGGTCTCTGAAAAGAGATGAAAATAAAAAGAAAAAGAATACCCTTGAGTCAAGCTACCTTGGAGGTATGATAGTGAATAGAGTGCAAAATACAGGAGTGGTGGAGGCTGCTAGCATAGTCTAAGAGGTTGCAAAGTTCAGTGTTGCAGTGGTAGAGAAAGAAGCAATGGAAAAGGTAGCTCTTGAAGCTAAGTTATATTTTGTCTTGAAAGATTACAATGATGCCAAAGGAGAGGTAATGAGCCGAGACACTATTATTGTTAATTTGTGAAGCCAATTGGTAGGTCAATACCATCGAGGTGAGTCCTCAACATTGATGATTTCTTCTTCTCCTACACAGCCTCCCTCTACTACCCCTATCATTGAATTCCCACCTTCTCCTACACCATCTAGTTCCCAATCAGTTGAGATCACTCCTCAGGAGTTGGAGAAGGTAAAATAGGCTCAAACCCTATTTGAAGATAAATATGAAGAGAGAGTGAGGGACACAATTTTGAGTTTTGCTAACACTATAGGATCATCATTGGTGTATAATAATATGAGTAAAGTTTTGGATATGTGGAATGAGCTGAATGGAGACAAGGTTGTTCTAATGCCTATTTTGGACAAGTGGAAGCTTACGAAGGAGGACCTAGAACTCATATGTGTATCTTATGATGAGGCAGGGTTTGACCCCATTATCAAATCCACTTGTGACGTGACAAAGGATCTGGAAAAGTTAGCAGAAGAAGTAGATAATGCAGAGAGGAAGATCAACTTGTATAAGAAAGAGTACACTAAGCAAGTATTTGAGTTATTCCAAGGGGGTTTTTCCAATCCAAATCAATTGAAGGACAAACAAATATGGCTTAATGAATTAGGAGTCAACCTATCATTAAGGATAAAGGGAATCATTAATACAGATGATACTTCCCTATTTGTCAGGATGGTTGAGGAGATAGAGAAAATTAAATCACACTATGGTTTCCTAAATTCAGAGGTCAATAAAATGAGGAACTTTTGGAAGAGATTAGCCAAGACAAAAGGGAAAGTTTTTAACTTCTCATGGCTTGCTGATGATGTGTACTAGGAGTGGAAAAGAAAGTATACTGTGCTAGATGCAGAGGTTCAAGAAGAAGCCACAAAATGACAACCGTAGGAAAGGGGCTGTTAGAAAGTGGAAAAGATTTGATACTTCTTGTTCAAACAAGAAGTTTGTTGTAACAAATCTTTTGAAAATTTCTAAAGCTTGTATGCATCCATGCTATTATAAATGGATACCAGGACTAGTAAAAAATGATCGCGAGAATTTGTAAAGAAACTCTGCAGAAATTTATCTGGGTTTTGTCTATGATCATAGAGAATATTTATGAGTTTTGTAAGATTTTTTCAAAATGAATATCAATATACAGACCATAAACTTTCAAGCCTAGAATTTGTGTTGTCTTCTAGTGTGCTTTCAAATATTTACTCGTTTCATTTGGGTAATCTAGGGTTATTCAACTGAACATGAATTGTAATGCAGTCTTTATAGATATGTTTCTTAGCTTTCTTCTTTAGGAGAGGAATTAAATATGCGAGGAATATATCTGTCAATATGTTATTTTGTTGGAGACTTTGAATCTGATGAACATTGTCTAGTCTAATAAGGAAAGACTCTTATATATGTCAGGCATGTATGGGGTTGATAGAAGCCAAAGTGATGATATGTATGGAGATGTTTAATTGTGAAATCCTTGTTTAATTTAGATGACTCTGTGGCCTGAATTAGGCACTGGTATTAGTTGTAGTTCTCTTGCTAGATTTCTTGTAGATCATTACTAAACATGAGCATAAGATTTCTTTCATTATTTCAGTTTGTGTTTGAGGCAATAAGATTCACTAGTTTTGGACTTGTTTGCTGTGGATCTATTTAAAAAGTGTGAAATTATTCACAAAAGGTATACCCACATGAACTTGGGATAAGTTCAAAGTGTAGAAGGTTCTTGAAACTTTGTCATATGTTGCTCTGAGATTCTTTTTCTTTGATCTCTTTATTTGTAGACAGAGTTATTATTTTTCTTATAAGGGATAAGAGGGGAATCAAAATTTGAGAACAACAAAAGTGGTGACTCTACTGGGGAGAGTCATAGTGTGTATCTAGATACATATTGGCACTTGGATTAGTTCAAAATATTGTTTGGATATCTGTGTTCAAAATTGTTTGTCTGGCCTTTGATTCGTGTTTTCCTTTCTCTTTCTGAAAATTTTCATGATTTTGATTTTTAAAGATCGACATATTTTCTATGTAAATCTTGTTTCCATATTTCCCACAGTCTTTGTGGGTGGCGACTCTGATAATCTTAACCAGTCCTTTGAAGTAATTGAAATTATTTAAGGAAACAAGAATAATGTAGGGATGAAAAAACACTAGATCTTTCATGAAGAAGCATCCTCATGAGACGTTGCAAGAAGGATTACTTGAACAGTCACGTACAGGTTAGAAGAGATCAGTGGTTCATGAAGCATCAAATGCTGCTTGGGTGCAAAAAAGCACCAATATGGGTAAGATATCTGAAAGATCTATTTATGCAAATTCAAATTCATCTTCTCGTGAATCTGAGAATGATGTTCTAGGTTTCCATTCTGGCTTATTTGGGAATGTAGAAGATGTCCATTTTTCAAATCAAAGGATATCTCATGCTAGTTTTTCTAGGAAAGACAGAACTAGTTCAAACATAGTCAGAGATTTTGTACCTAGAACAATTGATGGAAACATCAGTTTAATTGATATTGATCAAGTCAATATCTCAGACTCTGAAGAGATCTTCCCTAATGAAGATAAGGTATCCTAGGAAATAGAGGACCTGAACAAAAGAGTCCATCATTTGGTCTCCTTAAGAGCACAAAAAGAAACAAATAAGGAGAGAGAAGTAAAAGCAAAGTTGATGGAGAGAGATAGACTCCTAAGACAAATTTCTGACCTCGAGTTGCTTGCCCAAGAAAAGGCTAAGAGTGAAGATGAAGGTCCTATGATTAGAGAAATCCTAATTCCCAAGGCCAAACCAGCATATAAGTCAGTAGTCCAACCAAGTAAGAAAGTTCTTAGTGACCCACAGCCTGCTAGAAATGATGTTGATAAAGGAAAGAAGAAATTCATGGAAGATGGATCTGGATCTAAGACTACAGTAGAGATCACAGGCTTTCAGCACATGAAAGGGAGATGGAGAGGATGAGAAAAGATAAGGAAGATTTACAAATGGAATTAGAAAAGGCTGAATTAGAAGCAGCTAGTCAAGAAGTCAAAAGGAAGATTAGCTATCTGAAAGCACCTCCCATCACATTTCCTTTAGTAGATCATAATAAACCTGTTCCTTAGCAAATCCCACTCCCTCCTGTTAAAATTCAGCCAACTCTGCCTGATAGCACTGCAATAGCCAATCAAGCCTCTGGTACTAACCAAGGTAACTGGATCACTCTAACTCAGAGCCCTAATGTAAGAATGAACATGGGTAATAACCATGCTGTTAACCCATTCCAGAGAAGACCTATTAACTTAGAACTATATAGGCAACTCTTTTTTGATGGAATCCTAGGGTACCCTAACCATGTTCCTAATGAGTTAAGAGATAGACTTCATAAGTTTGCTGGAAATATTAATGCAATTAGTGCAAAGGAGCACTTAAAGTCTTTTGGTGACTTGATTAGTGATTATGAAATTGTGAATGAAGACATCATCATGAAATTATTTGTACAGTCCTTAGTAGATGATGCAAGAGACTGGTATAGAGGTCTTCTTGTGAACACCATTGGGTCTTGGGAGGATTTTAAAAATTTCTTTCAGGAACAGTATGGTGATAAAACAAATGTGAGCTTCATTCTTAATGAATTTAACAATATTAGAAAGTCTGATAATGAAAGTCACTGATTTTAATGCTAGATTCCAGAAAGCAATGCATAGATTGTATCAGGTAATGAGATTAGATGACAACATGTGCCTGAACACTTATTACAATGCATTTGATTCCAAAATGCCTTATATTTTGAGGGATAAAAATCCAAATAGCCTTAGAGATGCATTTAGAATTGTTATCAATATAGAGAGCAATAGAAAAGCATCTGGAAAAGTAGGAAGAAGAACTGATGGTAGGCTATGGCAGGAAACAAAACAACAACCTAATAAAGTTTCTAAAGAAGAAGATAAAATAGAGAAGTTAGTAACTACTATGAAAGATCTGACTGACAAGGTGAGCAAGAATGATAAAACCCATTATAACTGGCAAGACAGACCTCCTAGGTTGTATGGTATGCCTTACAACACCACCTGGAAGGATGGTAAACCTCAGAATGAAAAGCCAAAAAATATTCAGAGCCAAGATACCCCTGATCCTTTAAAAGGAAAAAATGTTCATAACATAGAGAACACTCCTTGGTGTATTTCTTGTTATGGGCCACATTCTCCTCATCAATGTGCTATAGCTCAAGCCCTTGAACAATCCATGAGACAAGAGGCTGAGCCTGATATTAATATGTTTGAAACTATCATAGAAAGTGATGAGGAGTCTTTACAAAGTGAATTTGGTGATTGTGATGTGCTGGATAGTAAAAGGTCCTACCAAAGACAACTAACACTTGATTGGAATCCCACTTTGAATATGGTAACAATCAAAGATGAAGAAGTTCATCTCAGGAGGCATAGTGATGAGGAAGTAAAAAATCTCACTAAGGCTACCATAGCCAAAGCCAAGCACAATTACAACTTAAGGAGAACTAAAAGGGATAGTGATCAAGGTGAACCTGGTTCTATGTTTATAAAAGAGGTATCCTAGAAGAAAGCAGCAAGTAGTGCTACTTTGCCTCAAGCTGGTCAAGAAAAGAAAGATCAAGTTAAAGAAGTACCCAAGGGTACAGATAATAAAGCTACTAATGATACACAAGGAGCTGCCACAACAAAGAAGGCAAGTCAGCCTAAGGTAGAAAGAGCTAAAGCTAATACTAAGTTGAGTAGTAATTCCACATTTGATATGGCTCGGGCTCTTACCCAAATGAAAGTTACTATCCCATTGATAGAATTATTGAGGATAAAGAAACATAGAGAAGTTGCTTTGTCTTTATTTTCTAACATATCTGACAGTAACACAGTTCTACATACCGGTTCAATTAAAGATGGAAAGGATTAGGATTTCCAAACCCCAGAGGTATATGTTGGAACAACTATTACCCAAGAACCCTCATAGGTTGATCCTTTTTATGTTGCTTTGTTAGTGAATAACTGGTTGATCAAAAATTGTATGATAGATTCTGGTGCAGCAGCTAATGTAATGCCTTATGGTGTTATGAAAGAATTAGGACTATCAGTGAGTACAGTATATGGGAAATGCTATGCTATGGATAAGAGAGAAGTGCCTGTGATAGGTACAATGAGAGATGTTGAAGTGAAGACAGCAGCATTCCCTGAAGTGACATATAAGATGGATGCTATTGTAACTAACACCAAGCCTCATTATGGCATGTTATTATCTAGGCAATGGGCTGCAATAGTGGGTGGAAATGTTCAGTTGGATTTGTCATATGCTACCATCCCAATTAATGGGAATCAAGTCAAATTGTATAGAGAACCATGTGCCCCTAGGGTAATTGAGAAAGTAGATACTAACATGCTCAACTGTATGATTGATGTGGATCTTGATAATTTTAGATTACAACCAATATTACCCCAATTGAAGAATACTAACTCCATTGTGACTAAATTAGAATCTCAACAACATGGTTTGTGGAAAATGTATTTTGATGGAGCTTGTTCTAAAGAAGGATCCAGAGCAGGAGTTCTCTTTGTATCCCCATCAGGTATGACTTTCAAGTATTCTTTCTTGTTAGCCTTCCAATGTACAAATAATACTGCTAAATATGAAGCCCTGCTATTAGGGCTTGAAGTTGCAAAAAGGCATGGAATTCAATTGTTAAAAGTATTCGGAGACTCAGAATTGGTTGTCTCTCAAGTTAGGGCCAAGTATGCATCTAAGAATGATA
Organism: Cryptomeria japonica; assembly: GCF_030272615.1. Lineage (NCBI taxonomy): Eukaryota > Viridiplantae > Streptophyta > Pinopsida > Cupressales > Cupressaceae > Cryptomeria > Cryptomeria japonica. The sequence continues at coordinate 586,073,020 of NC_081411.1, read as the reverse complement.
GATTGAAAAGATACAAGCATGTAGTATGGGATGTCATTGAGCATTTTAGTGCATTCTCTATAAATTGGATAGTAAGATCCAAAAATATCATGGCAGACTTCTTAGCAAATGTTGCATTAAAGAATGATGATGCAACACTAATTGGTATATCCACAATTGAAGTAAAAGCTAGGCCTGCCATTCCTAACAATGTATATAATTGGCAAGTGTTTGCTGATGATGAAGATATTCTCAGGTTTATACAGTGTATTGATGACTATGATGGGCAAAAAATTGACTGCAATGCCTTCGTGGAAGTGGTTGACAACAAAGAAACTATATTTGGGAATGACTTGGTTCAATTAGAGACTAATGAAATACCTAAAGGGTTGGTAGAGCTTGAAGGTATGTTAAGTTATAGTGACAGTCATCTGCACCAGCAATCAACCACTAAGCTTGATGAGTTAGAGGATGTAAACTTAGGGACATAATCATCCCCTAAGTTGGTATATATTGGAAAAAGGTTGCCTCCTCATGTCAAAGTGAATCTTATTAATTTATTAAAGAAGTATAAGCATGTATTTTCTTGGTCTTATGAAGATCTAAAGGTGTATAGATAGGATTTGTTTTAGCATGAAGTCCCTTTGCTTCCAGATGCTATGCCTTTTAGACAAAAGCAAAGACCTATTAACTCCCTGCTAGAATCAAAGATGCAGCAAGAACTAACCAAGTTAAGGGAAGGGGGAATTATTAAGCCGATAAGGCATTCCTCATGGGTCTCAAATTTGGTCCCGGTGAGAAAGAAAAATGGGGACATAAGACTCTATGTCGACTTTAGAAACCTGAATGTTGCTTGCTTGAAGGATAATTATTCTTCTCCTAATATGGAAGCTATGTTGCAAAGAGTGACTAGCTGTGACGTATTGTCAATGATGGATGGGTTCTTAGGGTATAACCAAGCGTTGGTAAAGGAATCAGAACAATTCAAAACTGATTTCACCACCCCTTGGGGAACTTATGTGTACATCAGAATGCCTTTTGGTTTGAAGAATGTTGGAGCTACATTTTAGAGGGCAATGGATGTAGCTTTCAAAGAATTTATCAATATTATCATGGTAGTATATCAGGATGATTTGACATGCTTTTCCAAAAGAGCGGATGACCACTGTGGACATTTAGAATAGGTTTTAGTAAGGCTTTGGAATTTGGGGTATCTTTAAATCCTAAGAAGTGTCATTTTGTTGTTATTGAAGGAAAGTTGTTAGGGCATATTGTCTCTAAAGAAGGAGTAAGAATAAACCCTGAAAGAATAGAGGCAATAAACAATGTGCTTGAACCAAAGAATGTTAAAGGTATCCAATCTTTCTTGAGCAAAGTTAATTTTGTTAGAAGATTTATTGCAAATTTTGCAGAGATAGTCAAGCCCATTGTTAAACTGCTTAAAAAGGATACGAAATTTTGCTGGGATCAAGAAGCTTCAAAGGCTTTTACTGAGATCAAAAAGGCTATCCAGGAGGCACCAGTATTGAAATCCCCTGATTATAGTAAGCCTTTCTCTTTGTTTTCTTTTGCTTCATATCACACAATGGTTGCAGTCCTTTTGCAAAAGGATAATGAAGGATATGAACACCCCATAGCCTTTTATAGCAAATCTTTACAGGTTGCATAACTAAAATATGAAATCATGGAGAAGCAAGCATATGCTTTGGTAAAAGCTGTCAAAGCTTTTAGGCCATATCTTGTAAATGCACAAGTAGTTGCATATGTCCCACATGCTGCTGTCAAAGACATCTTATCCCAGTCCGAGGTCATAGGTAAGAGATGCAGATGGATAGACAGAATCTAGGAGTTTGATTTGGAAATAAAGATCACCAAATTGGTGAGAGGTTTAGGCCTTGCCAAGCTCATGGATGAGTCAAACCTTCTTGATGTTGAAATAAATAATGTTGAAGTTGAGAACATCCTGGTCACTAGTATTGAAAAACAGCCCTGGTACTCAGAGATAATACATTTTTTAAGGGATGCAACATTTTTAGAGGGAATGACACATAATCAAAGAAGAACTCTGAAGTTGAAGTCACATAAATATTTCCTTGTTTGGGGTGATTTGTTTTGGAGGAATAGAGATGGGGAATTACTAATGTGTTTGGATGAATCCCAGGCTAAGAGAGTGTTAACTGAAATGCATGATGGAGTGTGTGGAGGTCATTACTCTACTAAGACAACTGCTAGTAAGATAGTTTGGGCTGGGTACTATTGGCCTACTTTGTTTAAAGATGCCCATGAATATGTTAGGAGATGTGACCCATGCCAAAAGTTTTCATCCAAATTGAAGTATGAAGGAGCTTTACCCCTCAACCTAGTCACAGTTGAAACCCCTTTTGTCCAATGGGGCATTGATTTTATTGGAGAGATTGTTGAGAAATCAGGAAGAGGTCATAGGTGGATTATAGTAGCTATTGACTATTTTACTAAATGGATTGAAGCTATACCCACTAGGAGAGCCACAAGTAAGGTTGTTATTGACTTTCTGATGGATAATGTTATAACTAGATTCAGAGTCCCTGTAAAACTAGTAATGGATAATGCCATGAGCTTCAGGTCAGTAGAGTTTGTTGAATTTTGCACTAGTCATGGAATAATTATGTCTTACTCTTCACCTTATCATCCTTAGGGTAATGGGCAAGCTGAATCTAGTAACAAGAGCCTCTTGAATATTATCAAGAAAATCCTGGAAGAGAATAAAAGGTCTTGGGACCAAAAGTTAAAATTGACTTTATGGGCTAACAGGGTTACTATCAAAAAGGCTATTGGGGTCTCACCTTTTGAATTAGTTTATGGCACACAATCCAGGGTGCCTATCAATAATTTGCTTCAAGTATATAAGTTCCTGCGAGCTAAGGACATGGAATTATCTTAACCTATGGAAGACCGGATGATTCAGATAGTGGAAGTTGAAGAAATTAGAACTCTGGCCCACAAGAGGAATCTAAAGATCCAGTTGCAATCCAAATACTTATTCAACAAGAGAACCTCATTGAGAAAGTTCCAAATTGGTGATGTAATCCTTCAATGGAATGCGAAAGGACAGGATAAGGGAAAGCATAAAAAATTTGAGTCATTGTGGATCGGCCCCTCTGTGGTTTGTGATCTGAATGGAAAGGACTCATATTTTTTGAAGAATATGAATGATGAAGTATAGGAATTTCCAGTGCATGGAAAATTCCTAAAACATTACTTCTCTTGATGTCCATGCATAGTAGGTCCTTGTTTGTATATATTTAGGTGTGCTTTAAGTTGTTGTTTTTGGGCTTGTGTTTGGTCTGTTTCTCCAGAGAGTTTCTGAATTCTTGTGTTGATCTTGTGATCAACCATCCCCAGTCAAAGCTGCTATTATCCCTATTTAGAAAATGGGTGTTCTTATCCCATAATTGGCTAAGTATATGAAAATTTTGAGTCTGGTATGGCCTTGTTACTTCTAATTGCTTTAGGTCTAAAGAGGGTTTAGGGTTTAAGTCTTAATCGCTCCAATGTCTGAGAAAATCCTTCTCCTTCTAATTTTGTGTTACTTTATTCACTTAAAGAAGGGTCCATTTGCCATGAGAAGTGTCCCCCCCCCCCCTTTTCTTATTTCTTCCTAGGCGAGTCTAGCAGTGCATTATTTTTCTAAGTCTTTCCTAAAGGTTTTAATTTTTAATCGGGATCTTAACCAGTGAGAAGGTTCTTTTTAATCTAAAGGCATGCATGATTTCACAGCCCTAAGATGCCCATGAGTTACCATTCATGAAATGGTGAAAGGCAGAAGTGGGTCTAGCATATAGCTTTTCACTAAAGATAAAGTTCACTCAAGTTTTATTTGATCAAACGACCCATGCAGTTTCGCAAGATAAAGGTGATCGTAATTTAACCTTCACGAAATGGCGAAAAGGAAATTGGCTCCGGCATCCAACAAAGACTATGGTAAATACCGATCAAGTTCCTTTTGATTGAATGGCTCGTGCTATTTTGCAAGCCAAAGATGCATGGGTTTTATGCTTCATGAAATGGAAAAAGGGAAAGTTACTCCATGAGGTGGCAAGGATTGAAAGTAAAGATCGATCAAGTTCCTTTTGATCAGATGATCGGTGCCATTTCGCAGCCCTAAGGTGACCGAGATTTAACCTTCATGAAATGGCGAAAAGGAAATTGGCTCTGGCATCCAGCAAAGACTACGGTAAATACCGATCAAGTTCCTTTTGATCAAATGGCTTGTGCTATTTCGCAAGCCAAAGATGCACGGGTTTTATGCTTCATGAAATGGTGAAAGGGAAAGTTGCTCCATGAGGTGGTAAGGATTGAAAGTAAAGATCAATCAAGTTCCTTTTGATCAGATGGTCGGCGCCATTTTGCAGCCATAAGGTGACCAAAATTTAACCTTCGCGAAATAGAAAAGTGACATGGCAACCACTTGGTCAGTGTCATGGTAAAACAGATAGATTAGACCATTGACAAAAAGGCAAGTTGTCAGATGCACGTGGCGAACCTGAAGTGGATCCCGTGGAAGTTGTTCGATGAATAAAAGATTGACACATTGGTTTCCTTTGCTAGTCGATTGCCAGGCTAGATGATGCTGAGTTAGAGGGCCCACATCTACCAGTTAAGTTTGTTAAAGGGTGGGTATCTCAAGAGAGATCCTACAGTGAGCACTATTTTGCAGCCCGAAGATGCAAGGTAATTACCATTCTCGAAATAGTGAAAACCGCTAGCCTTAAGTGCTTGGTGCATGGTTAGTGGGGTTAACCACCAGTCACAAGATAGAATAAAGAACAATCAAGTTCCTTTTGATTGGACAGCCCGCACAGATTCACTGGGTGAATGTGCATGATGTTTAGCTTTCATGAAATGGCAAAAGAGGTCTAAGCCTGTCGCCGGATGAAGAATAGTCAATAAAGTAAAAGTCGTGCAAGTTTCGCTGTATCTAATGGTTGGCATGATTTCGCTTGATGAAGAAGCATGGATTTTAGGCTTCACAAAATGGTGAAACAAGAAAGTGATAGAAAGACAGACATTTTGCGATCCATTGGAGCGAAATTTTTGAATTCATTCATGAATTCAATTATGAGGTGATGGTTGAAGCATGTGGTGTTAATGTCACAATTAAGAACCCGATTGCCGTATGTACGCTCACATCAATTGAATGTAGGCATAATTTCAAAGAGTTGTTGCGAAAAAGCTGGTGTAGAGCAGAGTTCTTTAGGTCAAGAACAGGTTTTCTTGTATCTTGTTTACCAGTTACTTGAAAGTTTTGATTGAATTGTGGTTTTGTTCTGTTAAAGAATTGTTGTGATTAGTAATTGAATTACTCACATACCACTGAGATGACACCCAGAAGGGACTTCACAAGGAAATTTAATTACTAGGAGAGAGCAATTTGTGATGATTTCTTGGAACAGTTCTCTATGTCAACAAATGTAGCAGCTAAGGTTAAAGAATTAGTGCCAAAGGCTCCTTGCTTGAGAATAGGAGAATGATTATATGACAAGGGTAATTGGTTGAGAGACCCATAGATAGGGTTGTCTCGTTTGGGTTTATTCAAGGTTGGATTTAGTATGAGACACTCCCTAGCCCCAATGAACAGTATTTGGGAGTTAGATGTAGGTAAATTGGTGGCCCCTAGAGTGTTCATGGATGTGGATCTCCTAACTTAGCTTGCACAAAACTATGACCCTATTACGAAAAGTGTTAGGGATATAAATGGAAAAACCCTCATTAAAATAAATGATGATGAGTTCAGAAATGTATTTGGGTTCAGTGAGGTGTCCAATTATTTGGAGCCCATTTGTTTTAAGTAATTGGCTCAGGTCTACAAAGCATAGAGGAATCACCTTAGAAATGGACCTCTTAAAGAATTCTTTTTTAAAATAGGTGGATTGACTATTGTAGGACCTAATACTATGCAGCCTTTCTCCTTAAATTTGTTCACTCTTAGAGCCAAAGGATTATATTGGTCACTCTGCCATATTTTTGGAGAGGATGTTGAAGTAAACATGTTGACTCATTACATGTTAATGATAGCTCAAATTTTAAATCCTTCTCTGGCAGTTGCATTTGATTATGCCACCTATATTACTGATGCAGTCCATGAAGGCTTGATAGGGATAAATAATGGTAAGGTGGATAGGCCTTTTGGATGGTACTCCCTCCTCATGCATCTATTTCTATTCAAGGGTGGTGACTACTTTGCCAATGAAATGGATCTGGTGAAAGAAAAGGATGGGGAGAAAATGCCAGTTCAATTATGGAGCATAGTGCTATCATGCGATAGGGAAGATGCTAGCTACTTAAAGTTTGATAAGTGCTTTGCATCCAAGATCAAAATTATTTTATGCTTAGAGAATCCAAGGGTCCCTAAAGGTCTTTTGGAGCTTCTTAGGCCAAACGAGCTTGCTGAAGGAATCAAAATTGTTCACAATTGGGGTGACATGTACTTGTACCCTATTTCCATAGTTTTTAGAGTGTATGGTTTCAGATGCACTCCATTTTTGCTGCCATATCAGGTCCCACTGAAAGTAGGAATTGAAGAAATCCTTAGGTAGATTGCAAGTGTGCAAGAGCCAGAGCTATCTAATAGAGGAAAAGGGACCATTTTCCCTATAGTAACAATAGCACATCAGTTTGTGATTACTAAAGGTGGGTGGAAGTGTTTTGAGGAGTTCTTTCAACCATACTGGCTATCCACTACAGTGTCAAGGTTTTTGGACCCTGAAGACTTCTTTAACAGTATGTTTAGGAAGAGAGCAATATGCAAAGGCAAATCTCACCAATTCCAATTCCCTGAAGAACTCATCAAAAATGAGTTTGATTTGGATGAGAAATAGCTAAGGAAAGAAAAGTGGGTGGCCTACAAGAAGGCTCTATATTTTGTGCACCAATTTGACACCAGCTATGACCCCTTATCTAGTTTTCACCCCTTTGAGGAAAAGGCAAAATTCCTAATTCTTTGTTCTGAAGATGTAATGGAAGCACTGAAAGAGAAGAGGGAAGTAGTGATTCAAAACAACCCTGAGAAGGCAAGACTAGTTCTAGCTAGGTCTACATCTGCTAAAGCTATCCCTCCTAGTGACTATGTGCTACATAGAAAATCCAAGTAGAGTGTGTTGGTGTCAACAATAGGGGAACCTTCTACTTCAAAAGGGAAGAGGAAAATACAAGATGTCATTGAAATTCAGGAATCCCCAAAGAAGCAAAGGGTTGGAAAGGAAGTGCAATCTAATGAGCCCTTGTATTCCCCATCTCAATCCCCTATTCATATAGGAGATGAGTAGGCAGAAGCTGATCAATTGTTGTAGTTAGGGAGTCTTGGGGAGATAGCCTATACCTATGATGAAATAGAAGATGGAATGCCTCAAGAGCTAGAAGATGCCGAGATGAACATAACCACCAATGAGTTCAAAGGCCAGGAAATGGATCTTGCCATTAAATAGGCCAGTGAGGAATTCTTAGTTGATAGAAACTTTGTTACCTCAAGAGCTTTCATGCAATTTTTGTGGAAGCAGAATATTGATAAGTTCAATGTTAGATGTGAGAAGAGGAAAAGTGAGCAGCCCCACAATGATGCAGCTATGGTGGAGGAAGAAATAAAGCAAGAAATGGTCACTAAATTTAAGACCATCACTCCTGAGCAAGGAAGGGAGATGGTAGCAAAGGCTGGTGTTCTCATCCTCCCTGAATGGGATATAGCAGATGCCTTGGTTCTAGAAGTAGTCAGGAAAGAAACCAAGCCTATGGAAGGAGTAACCTTTAGCAAGGATAATGCTTCTTTGGTCATATGGTCTCTAAAAAGACATGAAAATAAAAAGAAAAAGGATACCCCTGAGTCAAGCTACCTTGGAGGTATGATAGTGAAGAGAGTGCAAAATACTGGAGTGGTGGAGGTTGCTAGCACAGTCTTAGAGGCTGCAAAGGTCATTGTTGCAGTGGTATAGAAAGAAGCAATGGAAAAGGGAGTTCTCCAAACTAAGTTAGAGTTTGTCCTGAAAGCTTACAATGATGCCAAAGGAGAGGTAATGAGTTGAGACACTATTATTGGTAATTTGAGAAGCCAATTGGTAGGTCAATACCATCGAGGTGAGTGCTCAACATTGATGATTTCTTCTTCTTCTACACAGCCTCCCTCTACTAGCCCTATCATTGAATTCCCACCTTCTCCTGCACCTTCTAGTTCCGAATCAGTTGAGATCACTCCTCAGGAGTTGGAGAAGCCAAAATAGGCTCAAACCCTATTTGAAAATAAATATGAAGAGAGAGTGAGGGCCACAATTTTGAGTTTTGCTGACACTATAGGATCATCATTGGCATAAAATAATATGAGTAAAGTTTTGGATATGTGGAATGAGCTAAATGGAGACAAGGTTGTTCTAATGCCTATTTTGGACAAGTGGAAGCTTAGGGAGGAGGACCTAGAACTCATATGTGTATCTTGTGATGAGGCAGGGGTTGACCCCATTATCAAATCCACTTGTGACATGACAAAGGATCTAGCAAAGTTAGCAGAAGGAGTAGATAATGCAGAGAGGAAGATCAACTTGTATAAGAAAGAGTACACTAAGCAAGTATTTGAGTTATTCCCAGGGGGTTTTTCTAGTCCAACTCAATTGAAGCACAAACAAATATGGCTTAATGAATTAGGATTCAACCTATCATTAAGGATAAAGGGAATCATTAATACAGATGATACTTCCCTATTTGTCAGGATGGTTGAGGAGATAGAGAAAATTAATTCAGGATGGTTTCCTAAATTTAGAGGTCAATAAAATGAGGAACTCCTAGAAGAGATTAGCCAAGACAAAAGGGAAATATTTTAACTTCTCGTGGCCTGCTGATGACGTGTACCAGGAGTGGAAAAGAAAGTATACTGTGCTAGATGTAGAGGTTCAAGAAGAAGCCACAGAATGACAACCGCGGGAAAGGGGCCATTAGAAAGTGGAAAAGATTTGATACTTCTTGTTCAAACAAGAAGTTTGTTGTAACAAACCTTTCAAAAAGGTCCAAAGCTTGTATGCATCCATGCTATTATAAATGGATATTAGGACTAGTAAAAAATGATCACAAGAATTTGTAAATAAACTCTGCTGAAATTTATCTAGGTTTTGTCTGAGATCATAGAGAATATTTATGAGTTTTGTAAGATTTTTTCAAAATGAATATCAATATACAGACCATAAACTTTCGAGCCTAGAATTTGTGTTGTCTTTTGGTGTGCTTTCAAATATTTACTGGTTTCATTTGGGTAATCTAAGGTTATTCAACTAAACATGGATTGTAATGCAGTCTTTATAGATATGTTTCTTAGCTTTCTTCTTTATTAGAGGAATTAAATACGCGAGGAATATATTTGTCACTATGTTATTTTGTTGGAGACTTTGAATCTGATGAACACTGTCTAGTCTAATAAGGAAATACTCTTATGTATGTCAGACATGTATGGGGTTGATAGAAGCCAAAGTGATGATATGTATGGAGATGTTTAATTGTGAAATCCTTTTTTAATTTAGATGACTCTGTGGTCTGGATTAGAAACTGGTATCAGTTGTAGTTCTCTTGCTAGATTTCTTGTAGATCAATATTGAACATGAGCATAAGCTTTCTTTCATTATTTCAGTTTGTGTTTGAGGTGATAAGATTCACTGGTTTTGGACTAGTTTACTGTGGATCTATTTAAAAAGTGTGAAATTATTCACAGAAGGTATACTCGCCTGAACTTGGGATAAGTTCAAAGTGTAGAAGGTTCTTGAAACCTTGTCATATGTTGCTCTGGGGTTCTTTTTCTTTGATCTCTTTATTTGCAGACAGAGTTATTATTTTTCTTATAAGGGATGAGAGGGGAATAAGAATTTGAGAACAACAAGAAGAGCACTAGGATTGTGTTGGATAAATTTCTCCAACATTTCTTGATTATAAGTCATCTAAGAAATTTTGTACTTTCAGAGAGAGTTCATCTTGGGCAACCATATTAGGATCTTGTGGTTGATTTTGACTGCTAGGTTGCACATTTTGTGTAGGATCTTATGTAGGGTCTTTATATAGGACACTAATGTCTGGCATACAATATTGTTGTTCGGCCATCTTTTTCTTTTGATATCAAGTTCTAACCATACAAGAATAACCTTAGAAAAGATTGATTGGAGAAGGAAGAAATTTGATGAAAGGACTTAGCAAGGATCTTGGATTTTGGGATCAAATTTGGTAAAATTGGATTTGGTTGATTGGTAGAGTCCTTGGATTAGGACACGGATTTAATTAAGATTACACTTTATTCCTTGGATGAGGATTTTAGGTGGGAAATTTTGATGAAACCACAAGCAAGATTATGACCAAGTTGGGTAAAATTTAGATCTTGGAATGATGATCAAAGTCTTTCTTCTACTAAGGGTTGACTAATGACCCTAAGAAAAATAAAGACATGAGATAAGAGTCTTGATTGGCTCAAAGGGTAAGGCAAAGGTACTTGGAGAGGATTCTTCTTCAAGAATAGAGCCAAGTGATTAACTGATTAAGGATGAGGTCTAAATGAAACTTCACAAGGCATAAAACCTTAATGTGAGGTTAAATTGGATTAAAGGATGATTTGATTTGGATTTGAGAATTGATTTGATAATTGAAGGTGATTGATTTATGGTCAATTGATGTGGTAAGTCCTTAGGAAAAGATTGAGGATGATCGATTGAAGAGAGATGGTAGTGATGATTAGAAGAAATTTGATGACTAGGCTATCCTTGGCATGAACATGACTCAATAGATGATTGGTTTGGATGGCAAGTTGTATGAAGGGATACAACCACCTTGATTATGATGATAAGTGGTGTTAAAAGACAAACCTGAACCTTGATGGAGGGCACAGACTCTTAATTCATCACTAGCATCAAACGCATTGCTATGACCATGGACGTAATCATGGTAATGATGCAAGAAGGTCCTATGTTTAAGCAAGAGTTTGTGGTTTGTGTACCAAAAATTCTGAAGCCTAATAAGTTGTACTTGTGTGAGCTTCTTCTTCTTGATAGGTCAGTGGATTGACTTCTTGGGATGCTTATACAACTTGGGTTTATGAAACATGAGACGGATGGAGTTTTGACGCAATTGGGACTTTGTGTGGAAGACTACTAGGATGTGACTTGGGTATGATTATGATTGCAATTGTGACTAGGACTTTGACTTGAATGATTGTGTTTTTTTAGAAAAGTGTTTTGTAAAGTGTTTGAGGATAATGATGTGTTTAGTCTACTCTTGGAAAGTAATTATCAAGCTAAGAAAACACAATAATCAAATGAATTTTCACTCAAAGACACTCATGCTCATATACAACATTCTTAGGGCTAGCAAGGACAATAGTCATTGGATCCTAATTAGTTTCCTAGCTACACATACCCAGAGCAGACACTTAGATGCTTGACCCCACTGGCTCCACTCCATGACACTCACTTCTCTGGGGCAGCCAAGCATCAATTCCCATGGAAACTCCTCATGGCAAACTTTGTGTCTCTACTAAGGGTCATAAAAATATGGGCGGCTTCGAAGGTCCCACCTCGTGCACCAATGACTAGAAGGTTTTTGGCAACTATGCATAAGGTGTTTAGTATGGCTTCTCATTAGGAGCTACCCTTTGCAGTTGCGCAAGCGCAATTGAGGCCTATAGCCCAACAAAGCACCAAGAACTTAGCAGTCACGCAAGCGTGATTGAGATCTCTAGGATCCTACTAAGCACCCAATGTGAGAGTGAACTCTCATATAGCCCCAACCATTGATTCTTTTGATCTCAATGGCCTATTTATTATAGTGAGTTGGGAACCCCAGATCTAGGTGTACTCACTTGGGTCATTCCCCTCTCACCGACTCAAAGAGCAACTCGAAAGGGCAGGCTCACTAAGGGTAAACATGAAAAGCTTGGAGGGTCTGGATTTTGATCATCTAGTAGATGAGAGCATACTCTCCTACCTTTACACTTTTCACAAACATGAAAAATAATGATTCATTTACCCCCTAATTAAGTCTAAGTACCTAAAAAAAAAAACACAAAGTTTAGTCGAATCTCCAAGGCAACCTGTAGAAAATCAGATCAGTAGTTTTATGTTTTTTTAGGTCTTGGACAATCGGATAAAGCTGCAAAACTCACAAAATGTAATTAGTAGCCACAGATATGCAGGAATAGTGCATGCACTGATCTGCAGTCAACTGCACTGAAGCACCTGCATAGGCGTTGAAATGCCTGCGTATGCACTAAAGTGGGCTAAAAGCAAAAAAAAAAGAAATGCAGAAAAAAAATAATATAGAGACTAAAAGAAATTGTCGATTTATACCTAAGCGATCGCGCAGGTCGTATTCAGTCGTACTGAAGTGCCTACACTCACAGTAAAATAGAAAAACTCCGAAACAAGTTAGTGGTTAGAAAAATTTAAATTTTTCAAATTTTAAAAATGAGCAAGATTTAAATAGAAACAATTGCGCTAATATAGGTTCAGTTGTGCTGAAGCACGAGCGTACGCGCTGAATTAGGTCAGTACATACAACTGTGTTTTAGAATTCAAAATTTGAAATTAGGTGGGTACCTAGTAGAAAACCTGTGCTATTTGCAGGTCGCTTGCGTTGAAATGATGCTACCAAAAAGAAAAGGGTACCTAAAGGAAAACTAAGTAATTTTTTTTTCTTTTTTATTTTTTGGATTTTTTTTTTTTTTTTATCTTTAGATGTTAACAATAAAATAAAAAGAAGAATAAGAAAGAGGGAATATTGTTAGACTAAGGAGAAAAATCTTAAGAGCGGACACGTTGTTCCCAAAGCGCTCGCACTGATGTGTAGACCTATAGGGGAGCGGTAAAATAAATTTGAATTTCTAGCGCTCATCCTAATTCGTGTGCACATGCACTAAAAACTATGTCACTCATGCTGAACCCAAGCCAGTCGCACTGATTTGCAGATGCTTGTGCTATTCTAGTACCTACGATCAAAAACTCACAAAAATCTTGAAAAATATTAAATTCTAGGGATGTGGGTCCCATCGAGCCCGCCAAAATGAACCAAGGGAAAGATCTTACTGCAAGGTTAGATTGTTAATTTGAATCAAAGCATAAAAAGACACAAAACATGAAAAACAATCTTTTATACCTTGCCAAGAGACTTCTCTTGTTCCTCCGTTTTGGAATCTTGTTGAAGCCAAGAACGTGCCCCTTCCTAGCTTGATTAGATTGGTCCAATGTGGATAATGTGGTTGGCTCTCCAAGATTGTGTACAATGGATGGAAGATGTATGGATGAGGAGGGATGAATTGATGAACAAGGAGGTATGAATTGGCTAAGTGTGGGTGAGTGCAAATTTTCGCATAATGTGGGTATGAGGATGATTTCTTGAACTCAAAATAGCAGCATAGACTTACTTGACTCAGAGATGAGAAACAACGGGATGGAGTCCTCAATTTATAGGAGGAGAAGAGGAGAAATGGAGGGCTAGGATTGACCTAAGATGAAGGGTTGGGATTTCTTGTGAGCCCACACATGGTCCAAGAGGAGGTGACAAGACAAGTGTGGAGACTAAGAGATATGCCTTAAAAGCATTTCTTGTCTCCACACTCCTCAAGGCTTATTGGGAAGACTTCCCAATGTGCCTAGGGAAGAGAAAAGAATAAAATATTCCTTGAGGAATGAGGATGAGGAATTAAAATTCTTCAAAAATGATGATCATGGGGATTAGAGGAATAAGGAGGAATTAAAAATTCCTTGGAGGTGATGTTATGATGAAAGAATAAGTATCCAGTAGAATACTAAGAGTGGGGGGTGAATCAGTATATTGAAAAACTAATACAAATTTCCCAAACCCAAACTCAGTCACACAAAGTAAACATATCTCAATCAAGATCAATATTCATAAGAATGCTTGACATCAACCAGTTTAACTGTTATGACAACTTAACAGTAAACAACTTCAATCTTTTAAACATCAACAATGCTTAATCATAACTCAACATATTTATCTCTCAATGCTTCTAGTTATCATGCCTTATCAAAAGTTAATCAAATCAACAAATAAGATCATAACCATAAAAACATTCACCACTTGACACAAATGTTTATACATGGAAAACCCAAATAGGTAAAAACCACGGTGAGATGAGACTCACAAGGATAGCTATCTGAACTCTTTTGAAGTTCGCCTTGTTAGGAGCCAAGCCTATTAAAGGTTTACAATAAGTCTTGTTAAGAACTAATTTCGGTTAGGAATCACCCGGTTAAGGGATTTATGAATATGTCTTGATGAAAAGCACAATACCCTGTTAGGAGTAACCTCACTGGAGGATTTAAGAATCCAAGCTAATGGACCACCTTGTTAGAGAATTTAATGAGTAACCAAGCTTGTTAAGGGATTTAACTTCTGCTATAATTGTTAGAAAACAACAAGTTTTCTTGATCTATCTGAGTAGCACTACATTTGCTTGATCAGATCCTTTTAAGCTTCAATGTGCCTTTACTCAAAGTGCAGATCCATTCACTGGCGAGGCAACTACACACTCAATAGTTTTCTGCCAATCTTGCCAACAACCTTTACAAACAACTTCATCGACCTTAAATACAAATCAATTAGGTTGAAAACACAACAAAAACCTAATTCTCATCATCGAGATTACAAACAAATCGGTATAATCTTGACCATTAGAAATCATGACAATCTCTTCACATTCTTCAAAAAATTCCAATCGCTCCATGATCACCGCTTCATCAGGCTTTGTAACTCATCACGCGTTGTGCATTAGATGCAATCCACTTTGCTCCTTCCCTATACAATAACCAAACATGCCAAAACAATTTGAACTTATCCTCATACAATGATCACACGTGTCTCCATCATTACTGCTCATCAGATAATAAACCAACAAACTTGATCAGTTAGGGTTTAACAACTGAGAGGGTTTACTGGTTACATTGCATAAAAAGGTTTAACCTTTACACCGATTTACTAGCCAATATTAAAAACAACAATATCAACAATAACATGAATACCATTACCAGTTAAATTGACATCAATGACAACATATCATTAATGCAATCTATATGCAAAATGCCAACAAACTGCAAATACCAATAGGAGGATGGGATGCCTAGAGGAATGTGAGATTTTCAAAATCTCACATTCACCTAGGAAATGAGCATTTAAGGAAGGTGGTTGGATGGAAGGGACAAGGAGTTGACTTTGTGGCTAATCATTATTATTAGACACTAGCAACTCATTACGAGAGGGATTAGAAGAATGATTAGGTGGTATTAGGGTAGATAAGATTTGTAGGAGGATTTGACTAGGAAAGAGAATGAGTGGAGGGAATTAAAAATTAGAAGAATAATGATAAGTGAGTTTAGGGAGCTTCTAGAAGAATTCATTAGGTTCATGATCGATTAGGAAATAGGTGATTTGTAAGAATCACCTAAATTAATTAATTAATTAAAAGGAGGAATTTGAGGAGACTTAATATTAGGGATTTTTAGAAGAATAAAGGTGGATTGATTTATTAAATAAATCAATCAATAGACTATAGTGACAACATTAATTATATTTAATTAATATTGAGGAGGAATAGGAACTGGCAAAATTAATAAATTAATTATGCAAAGAATTTAAAATAATTAAAATAATTATTTTTAAGTGTCTATAGGTGGCGCTAAGGGTCCAGAGACCAACTTGGTACCTGTGTACCTCCTACAAGTATGAGCCTGTTGTTGCATGCAGGGCTCAACAAGGGTGTCCTGTCGAGTACCCAAAATAATATTATTTTTTTCAAATTTTTTTAAAAGTTTATTACAATATAAATAAACTTTTGAAAAATAATTAAAAACTTGCAAGATTGTTTTTTGAATAATATTTTTTTTTAATGCAAGGAAAAAATATATTACATATTTTTTTGAATTAAATTTCAAATTCGTACCATATTAAATGCAGGGGGTAAAATTTTGCCGCAAATTTGACTTTCACCCAGATATAGATTATTTTTTATATCAAAATTTATCTATTCAACATTCTAGACTCAATGACGATGTTCTTTTTAGCTTAAAATGCACTTAGCAAAAGCTCAATGCTGAATGTCTCCTGAATTCGAGAAGGGGCATGTAGATCTGGAAGCTCTAATACCATGTCAGACTCATGAATGGACTCAATCTCCTAGGATCACCTGTAAAACCAAGATCAACCTTCTACATGAGAGAAATAGACAAGATGGGATGTTGTAATATTGTGCAATAACAGAATAATGATATTAGTACACTCCAAATGATACAATATGGATCAACACTCCCTTGTATAGACTGAGTTGATATGAACTCATCCAAGTAGCTCTGAATTATTTCATAAGGGAGAGGTGAATGTTGATTATATAGGAAAATGTGAGCATATAATTCCAAGAGGAATAATAACTCCCAAATAACCAAATTAGGTGGGAGTTGTGCCTACTTGGAAAATGTCAAACATGTGGAAAACCAACTCAAGTAGGGACAAACAAATGGTAATGGGGAGGTGGAAAATGAGTCAGAAAGAGGATGTGACATTCAACCACCCAAATGTTGATGTGAATGACACATGTAAATGTAGGAATATGCACCGTGTCCTCATATAAACCATCCTAATATAACCTAAGTATGCTTAATAATGTGTAGGAAAAATAAATATAAAAGACCTACACTAACATCTGGCAGTGAGCCATCTTTGTAAAAATCACCTTAACTGGTGTCATCCTAACAAGTGTTTTCATATTAAGAACCAACATTCTCCATAGTTTTTCCCTTCCTAGTTTTTCCATGTCATATCTAGGGTTTCATGTGTATGTCATTTCATGTTTATACCTGCTTTTGGTTGAGTAATATGAGATTAGTTTACTATCTACTTTTGTGGGAAAGTAAAATAAATTTTTAGTTTACAATTGATTCACCCCGCCTCCCTCTTAGTTGTCTAGGATATTCAACAACCTATGTTTCAAGTTGTACTCCATTCACCATCCCTTGTCATTAGTTGGAAGATTCCCTAACCACCCTTCTCAGTCCCAATTGAATACTTTGAAACCCATTGGCCCTTCCTCCTTCAGCTACTTCATTATTTTCCTCCATGGTGATGGACCTATCATGATAGAAGGACATGACCAAGCTCCTAGTTGGATACTTTATCCACCCCTTATTATTCTCTTGGGAGGATCCTGATATGTCTCTAGATAAATACAACCTCTTTGAGGGACCTTATATCATTGATGGCTTCCATGATAGGTCAAAATTTATACTAGAATATTTTTCATCAAGGTTTATGCTAATTTCCATGGTAAATGGTCCACTTGGAGAAACTCTAAAATATTTTCACAATTGGGTACTATTCCATCTTATGGATATTGGTGAACCCCTTACATCTTGTTCTCTATATCATTTTGATGCTATCTACAATCTCTACTCTCATGCAATGGTAGACCCCCATGGTATGACCTCTTCATTTCATAGTGTGGGTTTTTCCAACTGATGTACTAGAAAATCCTAAGAATGACCCTATTTCTATGCATAGATGATTGGAATCAATGGCCAATGAACAAGGATTTGGAAGCCTTCTGCACTTTAGGTTCTACAGGACCAAGGCAGGTATGCCTATATTCACACCACTTTCAGATATTTCACTATGACAAGTAGTGATTTTATAGCAGATACACTTCATACAATATGGTGGGGTCTTCATATGAATTCATTTTAGCTAATACATCCTTCTTACTCTTATCAGGCACTAGTATGAAGTGGAAAGAAAACAAAAACAAAAACAAAAAAAAACAACAACAAACAATAAAGGAAATGGTTTTCAGATTTAACATATGGCTCACCTCATGTTTTGTACAAGAATAGACCTTAGGATGACCCCTCATCCATTCTCAAATTCAAAAGATGAATCACACATTTATTATAATAATATACAATGCAAAACTAGTAATCATTAAAACATCATTGCATTACAACAATGTAACCTCTAATGAATATGCCAGAACATTATTGTTGATCCTAGAAACATTATAGTGATCTTCAACATTTACTTGAAAGAAGGTTTTAACATGCTTCTTGAGCATGAGCCCCCAAATCAAATACTTATCACAACAAATGTGCGACAAGAATCATACAAATCCTTGATTCTTCTCATTCAAAAGAAAACCAAATATGTATAGGAGACATGACAACATATTTCTAAACTTTAAGGTTCAAACTAGCTTGCTTACTATTATCAAAAATTTGCTTACAACATTCTAAAACTAAAATTTCAAAGTAAACTAAGTCCTATTCCTATCTTGCACAAAAATGTTACATAACTCACTTGGAGCCAAAATGTGGAACCTATCAAAATGAGAAAAAAAGAGAATAAAAAGATAAAAGAAAAACCCTAAAGAAGCCCTAAAATGAATCTAACATTGACACATGGTATCCTCAGGAATTTTAAATTCTTGGTCTTCAAAATCTGCACTTTCTCTCTCTTCTTTGTCTTTGACCTGCATCCTTGAATCGGTTGATGACACTTGGAAACCTAGAAAAGAAACTCTATACTCACACACTTGTTCCTTCCATGCCTTGTCTAATCCAATTTCCTTTTTTATGTCTTTGTCTTTTGTCCCAGTAGCCCATAATTTCTCTCAGACTAAAAAAGGAAAAGTCTCCCCTTTGGTGGCTATCACTTTCTACACATTTCCCTTTTTGATCCTGACCTTCATCATGCATTTTCTCTCTATTGAGAATTAAAAAATTTCCCTTTTAGTAGCTTCCATGTTCTATCATTTTCTGCACATTTTCTTTGATGCAAAACACACCTCAAGTGTGATAAAAAATCAGCAGTTGTACATTACTTTCCTTTATTCATATGGGAATACTTTAATTCAAGAGTAATAATTTATCATCCCTCAATGAAAGGAAGTGTTTGTGTGGATTTCCCCATTTAGTGAAATAATTTTACTTCTAGGATAAAATCATAGCAACCCATCATTTTGCACCTCTTACCTAGAGACCTTTTTATCTACAACTTTACTCATTAATTTAATCCTTAACCTGAAGTAACTGTAATGCTTTGTGAATCACTTATCTTCTGGGTGTAAAATTTTACATATTGTAGCACATCCTAAAATTGTACCCCTTTGTAATTTTGGCTGCATTTGGGGTCCTCACCTTAGTGTTTTCATCACTATGCTTGATTAGGACCCATTTATGCTTGCATTATGCAAATATGACATCAATATAATATTTTACCTTGCATTGCTCCTTTAACCTAGCCGCATATTAGGGTAGGACCAGGGCATGGTGCCTTGGTCCTCACAAGGAATATGACATAATGCCATGGTCCTCCCGAATTGGGACCCAATTTAAACCCTTTTCACCATCTCCAATTTGAGCGTGAAACCTTTCTTTGTGTTGGCCTAAGTCAGAAAATTAACATGATTTCCCGATGGGGAAGTATATATGGAGGTTTTACCCTCTCATTTGCATAAGACATCTATACAAGAGATCATAAGAGAAGGGCAAAATCATCATCAAGAATTTCTAGAGGTCTTCAAGGTTGCATTCTTTAATCATAAATTGTGGAGCAACATTACATCATTCATTTGCAAGCATGTGTGTGTGATTAGGGTTTTGTCATGTGTTGGCAATATAACAAGGATATTGAGAAGGTTGTTGATGATTATGGACATAACCAATTAAAGATGTTTTACTATCTTGATATTATTATTTTGTCATTGATGTCAAGAAATTGATTTTCTAATTTAGTATGATGTTGCCATATCTTAAGAAATATGATATGAAGATTATAAAGAAGTTGGTAAAGACACAGGAAAGAATATGATGAATAAACAGATAAGTTATTCCATGGGCAACTCTACCGAGTCAGACAACGATGAGATCTTGATGTTTTATATTGTTTTAACATCATACGTATGTTTTAAAATGTAAAGGTTAAAACTACACTATGTTATCAGGCAAAGAACCTAGTTGGTAAACCCCAAGGCTATCGCAGTCGGTTAATGAACACAAAATGTCTACCGAGTAAAGTTTAGTATTCACTGAGTTGTAACTGAGCTATAACAAAATGCATTAAATTTTTTCATGTGATATTTAATGAAAGAAGTTGATGAGCTGGAGCGGATCAGTGATTGGCAAGTCGTGGAAGAAGTTTGTTAACAAATCTAAGGCAATGGAAAGTTGGCAAGAAGATCTATAGCTCATATTGAACCGCATTACCCTAACACAAGTTCCAAGATGATTGTGCAAGTTCTAAGGTATGGCAAAACATTTTTCAGATCATAAGATACAATGAACCTAGACAAGATTGAAGATCTGATGGTTATGATTGATCATGGGAAATGTGATCAAGGAGATTAAGTGATTAGATGATTGTTTATAAATAAGGAACTGTTGATAAATAGTGGATGCGGGCAAGTGTATGCATAGGGATGCTACATAGTGATCACCAAGCACAGAAGCTTGAAGACCTATTGGAATAATAGAGTATTGATGCCCAGCAGATAGGCAAGAATAGTTCTATGTCTAGATTATGTTGAATAAATAAGAATCTGCTTTAGCATTTTAGATGTAAAGTTGCAGATAGATTGTATTACTGTTAGCTTGTGAAAGTAACAGGAAATCTCTTAACCGAGTGGACTTAATAGTCTTATAAGTAATCCTCTAACAAGATGACATTCTAAATGAGTGTTTGAAATCCTTTGACAAGGTCACTTCTAACAAAGTGAAGATCCTAACAGATTTGAGGGAAATCCCTTAATCGGGTCACATCTAGCAATGTGTTTTGTAATCTTTAATAGGATTGGCTTTTAACTGAGCATACTCTAGAAGAGTATATTTCTTAGTGGGTCTGAAATTCCACATTGGTTTTTCCCTATTTGGGTTTCCATGTTAAATCTGGTGTTATGAGGTTTATATTGTTCATATGCTTTTGAGTTTGCATGTTTGACAGTTTTTATTCTATGACTGATATATGTTACCGAGGTTGAATCTGATGTTTTCATTGATGATTAAGTTTGTATGATTCACGCCCCCCTCTCATCTTGTTGGCTATCAGATCTATACTTATATTAAGTATCAGAACTATCAATTGGTATCAGAGCATTGGACTCTGAAAGGAAATTTTAAAGGCACTTGAGTTAAAGATCCAAAGATATATAAGAGGGATGCACCTAAGCTGAATAAGTCATTTTTCTCTACATGGTAGAAAAGGATGAAGCTACATCTATCAGGAGTTGGAGAATATGCTATATACTATCTAGAGAATGATTTTGTTACACCAAGCACCTATCCATTGACTATGAAAGAGATAAAGGCAAAGCAAGAACACATTCAAGCAATGATTGAAATAACATCTGCATTGACCGATTCTGAGTTTAATGACCTAGAAGGCTGCAATGATGCGAAGGCTATGTGGACTAAGCTCATATCTGTATATGGAGGAGATGAACATGTTCAAAGAGCAAAAGTTGATAGTCTAAGAGGACAACTTGAATCTATGAGGATGAATGAAGGTGAGAACATAACCCAGTATAGTACAAGACTAAAGGAGATTGTAAATCAAATCAAGGGAGCAGGAGGAACTATTGAAGAAAAGGATGTGACAAGTAAGTTGTTAAGAACCCTTCTACCTGCCTATGCAATCCGAGTCTCTGAAATCAATGAATTGAGGTCTATTCCTAATATGCCAGTTTCCTTGGATGCTACTATTGGTAAGCTACATGCATTTGAGTTAAGTAATTTTGATAACAGTGGGTAGTCGGTAAATAAAGTTGAATCTGCATTTAGTTCTTTTCATCTGAATGAATCTAATGATTACAATGAAAGAAAGTATAAGTACTTTGGAGAAGATCATAGTTGAGCAAGTGAAAGATTTCGGAAGAACATGGAGGAGGTACACAAACTGTATGAAGAAATCAGAAAGCAAAAAGAGTTTGAAGCACTATTGGCCAAAAGGTTACCAAGAGGCAAAGGTAAGTATAAGGGAAAACTACCCTTGAAATGTTTCAATTGTGATAAGATTGGACATATGGCTTCTAACTATCCTGACAAAGACTTCATTGAAAAGAGAGATTACTGAGATGACAGACAAAAAGATAATCATTATAGAGGTCACTGAGACTTCAAAAGAAGAGATAGAAAGACCTGCTTAATTGCTGATGAGGAATCTAAAGATGGTAAATTAGATGAGACTGATATAGAGGAAGTTGTTTATGTGGCTATCAAGGATGGATCAAATGAAGAAAGGTATGAAGAAAAATCCATAATATCTCACATAAACACTAATAATTCTTGGATTATAGATAGTGGATGCTCACATCATATGACAGGAGATAAACACAAGTTTGTTATGTTAGAAGATTATGATGGAGGCTATGTTAGATTTGGTAATGATGCACCATGTCCGGTAAGAGGTAAAGGATCCATAACACTTCTTGATAAAGCAAGATGCAATGATGTTTATTGGGTTGAAGGTTTGAAATATAATTTGTTGAGTGTAGCACAACTAAACAACATAGGTTACCAAATATAATTTCAGAAAGGAATTGTCAAAGTTCATGACAAAAATGGAAAGTTAGCTGGTACCCGGGACACAAACAAAAGGTAATACATTTCACCTTGACTCTACTCACAACAAGTGCTTGCATGCAAAGATTGATAACACCTGGTTATGGCATAAAAGGTTTTGTCATGTTAATTTTGATAATCTGATCAAGATAAGTAAGAAGCACAGAGTAAGAGGTCTACTGAGTCTTGAAAAACCTGAGAATGCTATGTGCCGAGGATGCCAAATGGGCAAGATGACAAGATCCAGCTTTACAAGTCCTACACTTCTAAGGGAATTTTAGATCTTGTACACACTGATCTTTGTGGTCCTATGAAAGTTCAAAGTTATTATGGTGATAAGTATTTCATATTATTTGTGGATGATTATTGAAGGATGATGTCAGTAATATTTTTAAAAGAAAAATCAAAAGCTTTTCAAATGTTTAAGTGGTACAAGGCTAGAGTTGAAAATGAAACAGGAAGACAACTGAAATGTCTTAGAACAGATAGAGGAGGAGAGTTCACATCTGATGAGTTCAACCTATTTTGCAATGATCATGGTATTAAAAGACAAGTCTCTGCATCGAGGACTCCACAGCAGAATGGAATAGCTGAAAGAAGAAATAGATCTATTGTGGATTGTGCTAGAACACTGATGATTGAGAAGAAGGTTCCACAAACATTTTAGAGAGAAGTAATAAGCACATCTGTTTACACCTTGAACTGAGTTCAATTAAAGAAAGGTACTTTGAAGACACCTTATGAAATCTGGTATGGTAAGGAACATTTCTAGGATATTCTTCTAGAAGCAAAGAATTTACAAGTCTGATCAAATCATCTAACAAAATAGTAGAAAGTGCAAATGTGAAAATTGATGAATTTGTAGAAAGAACTGATGACAGGAATTCCAAAGAACCAGAAGACTATGATGAATTTGTCTATATGCAACCGAAAAGTCCTACCGAGATAACTGTTGAAGGAAATGGGGAAGATATCCAGTTACCGAGTGATGAAGAGGATCATACAGAGCCTATCGAGCCCATATTAGCCAAATATGTTAGAAGACATCATGCACCAAGTCAGATTATAGGAGATAAGGATGATCCAGTGATGACAAGGAACAAACTAAGATAGAACACATGTTTGATATCTGAATTTGAACCAAGAATAGTAAAAGAGGCATTCAACAGTGAAGATTGGATAAATGATATGACTGAAGAGATTGATCAAATCAAGAAGAATGACACATGGACACTAGTCCCAAGACCTAAGGACAAAAATGTAATCGGTACAAAGTGGATCTTCAAAAACAAGCTAAATGAGAAAGGAGAGGTCATTCAGAACAAAGCAAGATTGGTTTGCAAAGGTTATGCCCAAGAAGAAGGAATTGATTATGGTGAGACTTTTGCACCTATTGCCAGACTTGAAGGAGTTAGAACATTGTTGGCATATGGTGCTTTCAAAAACTTCAAGTTATATCAAATGGATGTCAAATCTGCATTTCTGAATAGAATGAAAGATTGCACTTTTATTTGATTAAGATTGGTTTTATAAGGACAAGTGAGAACTGCAACATGTACATGAAGAATGATGAAAATGGAATACTAATCTCAGCCATATTTGTTGATGATATTATATTTTGTGGAAATGACTCTTTATGCAAGAACTTTGGTAATGAAATGAGAAAATAATTTGAGATGTCATTAATCGGTGAGATAAAGTATGTGAGGCCTCACCTCGACTCAGTCTGACATTCAGTGGATTTTATATTTTAGATTTTTATGGATACTTTATTTTGATGCATTTTGAGACTTAGAACTTATATGATTTCAGGATTTGGATAACATTTCTATGATTTGATGATTTACTTACATGCTTTATGAGATAGAACACTACAGGATTATTAGATAGAATGATATTGCAATGATAGATGTCGTTATTGAATTTGCAGGACTTTACTCTGAATATAGAACTATGATGTATGTTTAGTTTATGTGAATTGGGATGAAAATTGCTTATGTGAAATTGTTTGATAAAAGATGTATTCAATCTGTGCAGATGAAAATTGTATGCAAGTAATGATGTGTATTGTTATATTATTGAATTATATTATATATGGATATTTGGAAGTACTAATGTGTAAATTGAGATGCGCAAGAAATTTACCATGTGACCATAGAAAATTACGGAGAATCAAACCTAGACTTATGTACGTTTGTAAAGCCAGGGTTTGTCTATTTGGAGAGACAACACCCCGTTTGTGTTGTATTTTATTCGTAACAGTATATGCTGCATGAGTGTTAAGTGTTGTTTAATTTTATTGTGTAAAAGCGTCAAGAGACAATTTCATGTTTTATTTTTGTAAAAGTGTTTTATTTGTGTCACTTGACACGTGTGTATTTAAATTTAAATGTTTTATTTTGTCTCTTGGTGGGAAAGTGTTTAATTATAGTTTTCTTAATAAATTGATGTATTGTCAAAAATACTTTGGGAATATAATATTTGGAGTGGTCAACTTATGTTTGACCCGAAAATAAACTTCAGAGGGGTTTAAAATGGGTTAAATGAACACCTAGGGGTAGTTTAATAGGGTTTCCTAAAGCCCATAAGGTATACCCAGGGGTTAGGGGTAATTTTAGGCAAGTTTCTACTTTATAATGATCTTTTTAACGCTTTAAAAATTGGTTTTTTTGAGTTGAGCGAAAATTGAAAATTGAAGTTAAATCAAATCAAGATTTTTCCTTTTGGAAGGAGAGTCTTTTTGCATTTTGCTTTCTTTCTTCTTTTTGTTTTTTTTAGAATCTTGTGAGAACTCAGAGAGTGAGCTTCTTAAGGAAGATTTTTGGGAATAGCAGGGTAATCACCCACTCTCCATTTTTGGAGATAGAAGAAAATTTGGAAAGAAAATAATGTTATGGAATAGAGAAATTGAATAAGGGTAGAAGGAAAAAGATTTGTGGATTGGGCAGCTCTTCATCAGATATCATAATAACCTTTGGGCAGATTAAGGTTGGTTTCAATTATTAATTGTAATGTCTTCTTCTTGTTTATGTATGGAAGTTGTTTGTATAAGAAATCTGTGTTCTTGAAAGTTTATGTTTGAAAAACTCTTGGTATTTTTGCTTTATGAAAATGTTGTGTTTTGGGAGTTTTCTCAAGATCTCTTACTCTTGGGAGAGAAGAGGATCTTGAGGGTGGTAGCAGTGACAACCCTCGAGTGAGAGACTCTCTTTTGAGAGCGATCACAAGGGATCTTTGTGTGACCCTTGCTGCATGGCCTGTTTGTCCAATGGGGGTCATAAGGAGGGATATAAGGCTAGAATGCCTTTGGGGGGCATAAGGAATAGGGGGTTGAGATTCTTGATATTTTTACTATGCCATGAGGTGGCTTCTTGTTTATTTCATACTTGCAGTTCTCCTCAGGGTATTGGTCCACTACCACCCTTTGAAAATGTTCATCACTAGAGTGTGGTGCTGTGAAAGCCAAGTTGGGAATGTGTCTGAAAAGAATCTGTATGCAATGCTTTCTATGTGTTTTCCTGTTTGTTACCCATCTAGGATTTGGTTCTCTGAGCTCGGGGGTGGCTACCAGTTAGCCTAGGCTGGGAGGTGAGCACTCTGTGGTCATATTTGTGTTTTCTATTATGCAGGAAAATCAGAGGAAAGAGAATAGGAACCATGAAAAGACACTGAAGATTATTATGGAAGATACTTAAATTCAGTTGCAGATGTTTGTTTAAAGTTGTTATAGAAATATGCCTCATTCATAGTAAAGAGAAGCAAGTTGTAATTTGTGAAAGTAGACTTGAAGTTTTATTGTTGTGACTATTCAGAGAAACATCCTGTAAATTGGTAGAATATCTTAGAGTTGTTTTAAAAAAAAAAAGAAAAGCTTGTTTATTTCTACTTCCGGTTGATGGTAAAATTTAAAGTTATTTCGTGTTGCATGCAAAAGCTTCTTGTGTTTTGGAAAGAAATAAAGGAATAGATTTCAATTAAATTTTATCTGTATTTTTACTTGTGGCAAAATAGAAGTTTATTTATGCTAAAAGATTTTAAGTAATTTAATGGAAAAAGATGTTTTATGTAAATATTTTATTAGAAAAAAAAAAAAAATCAATGAAATTCTTTTTATTCCAGAAAAGTATATTGTATCTTTTTAAAAAGTATTCTAAATTGTTTTTTTTAGTTATCATTGATTTAAAAGGCTTATTTTATATATATATATATATATATATATATATATATATATATATATTTATATTTCTGATTAAACTTAATGTTTTTTCCCTTTATTATAATAGTTTAAAAAAAAAATTCGCATGTAAATCTTTTTTAAAAAAAAATATATATATATATATTCATATTGAAATATTTTCACCATTTTTAACTATGGATATAAATTTATATAAATATAAATATATATATATATATATATATAAATTTATATATATATATATATATATATATATTTTTATATATTATATATTTAAAAAAAAAAAAAAATTAAAAAAAAAGGGGGGAGAATGTGTTAGGGTCCTCGCGGACTCCACTGTGTGTACGCACAGTGGAGGGCCGCGCGGCGCCCACTGTGTGCACACACAGTGGAGCCGTTGTCGGCTCCCACTGTGTGGGCACACAGTGGACGGCCACGGCCACCACTGTGTGGCCACACAGTGGGGAGCCGCTAGCGGCGCCCACTGTGTGGGCACACAGTGGTGCCACGGCACCCACTGTGCGCACACACAGTGGCGCACGGCTCTCTCCAGCCTTCAATCTCCCGTGACCTACACAAAAAAAGATTTCATGGCCACCAAGGGTTTCGGCCCAGCAAGTTAATTCCTTGTAAAAAAAATATATATGGATTAAACCCTAGCCCGGATGGGGCTAGGGCAATTTGTTTTTAAAAATAAATATGTTAATTAGTTTAGATAATATATATGTGAGAAATTAGAACCCTAATTAGGGTTGGGGGAAAAATGGAATAAATTTAGGAGGTTAAAATGGTTTTTGAATTAGAATTAAAATATTTAACATATATGTAAAATATATATATATATGTATCCATATATATATATAGGGGTATATATATATATATGTATATATATGAATTTTGATCATAATTTTGGGTAAATATTTAAATTATAAATATATATATATATATATATGTATATACAAATATATATATATATATATATATTTATATAACCCTGATTTTTTTATTTGGAATAAATAATAAAGAGAAATTTATAAATGGTTGATTAGGCTACATAGACATATTGGAGGTTAAATTAAATTTCCCCACCTATTTCCTTTAGCTTGATTAATTTAATAAACCTAATGACTAGGTATCTCTTGGAGATAGAATTATACCAGTTAGTTTTTCCGCAATTAAAATTAAACAATTTTATCGATGCTTAGTTCGTTTCAGAATTAGCTTGAATTTAATAATGGAAATTTCATTAACGCTTGTCGCGAGAGTGAACTTGTTAATTAAATTAGTATGTTTTAAAAAAAAATTTGTTCCGTTTTTGCCCTAAATTTTGGGCATGACATTTTGGTATCAGAGCGAGGTTTCCACACTAGGAGCCTTACTCACTTACGTTTCGCCTTGGAATATTTTAAATTATTTTGTTAAATGGAATTTTGAGTTTAATTGAATTTAATTATAAAAGAAATTAATTAATTGTTTTGTCTTATTTTCCTCTTAGGATGCCTCCGTTGACGCGACAAGCTCGCAAGCGCGGACAGGGTCCTAGACGAGTGCGCATAGCACATGATGAGGTAGAGAGGGAGGCATCGGTTCCAGAGGAGAACCCAGGAGCACCTCCCGAACAGACAAATGAACCTAACCGTGACATTTTAGCAGCCATTCAGAATCTTATTGGCATTGTTTAGGAAAGGATCCCAGCAGAGAACCCTCAGGTTAAGAGTCATGACTCTAGGAGTCATAGATCTGTTGATAGAGAACGAAGTAGGAGCCCAGCTCTGATTCCTGTAGAGAGTCAAGGTGGTAATGAGCCAGAGTCAGTGCATATGCCAGGACCACCTCCTGCGGTGGAACTAGTTTATTTTGAGAGAGGACGTCGAGATCCAGGGGATCTCATCAGGGAGGTCATGCACCTCCAACCACCATCCTTCAGAGGTTCTATAGATGGAGTAGAGGCCGAGGCATGGCTTCTAAGTCTTGAGAGGTGCTTTGCATTGCATTCATATGAGAGCAACTTGAAAGCACATGTTGCAGTTCATCTTCTGAGAGGGACAACCTCCACCTGGTGGAGACAGGAAGAGTACAAATGCGGATTAGTTCCTGATACACTCACTTGGGAGATATTCACAGAGAGGTTCCATGAGAGGTACCTATCAGAACACTTCAGGTAGCGTCGTATAGACGAATTTCATGATCTCCAACAAAAAGGCTTGTCAGTAACCTAGTATGAGAGTAAATTCTTTGAGTTGTTGCCTTATGTTGATTATCTAAAGGATGAAAAACTTCTTGTAAACCGCTTCATCTGGGGATTGAATGCCGGTATAGCCGGGCCTGTTAGGATGTCCGCCCCAGAGAGCCTTCGGGTTGCTGTAGAGAAGGCACTGATTGCCGAGGAAATTTAGGTTAGACCACAGGACAATAGGGATCGGTTTCAGAACCGAAATCCCGCACCTCAGACTTATGGATTCCAGAAACCACATTGGAAAGGGATCAATCGAAATTCTCAGGGGTTCTCCAAACCCCCTCCTCCACAACAGACACCACAGAACCAGAGGCAGAAGCCTCCATAGTATCAGCAGGGCTCCAAGCCCAAGCAGTGGCAGACTCAAGGACAAAAATGTGATCAGAGAGCACAGGGGCAGTACACACAGCCGGCGGGGACTCAGCAGTCCTCCAGGGGTGGGTACAGCGGATCCAGTAGGTCAGGAGGTTAGGCTTTTTCTAGGCCTCTGGGTGCCCAGTTCCAGGCACGGGGTGCTTGCTTTACATGTGGAGCCATGGGGCATATGGCGAGGGATTGCCCTCAGGGACAGGTAGCAGGGAGTCAACGGATGGCCGCTTCAGAACTGATAGTTGGTGATATGGGCAGGTCCCATAGAGTATTCGCAGCGGTTGACAACCGCCAGGCTGATCATCAGGCCACGGTTATCAAATCTTCAGGTATAATCAGAGGTAACAATGTATCTATTTTGTTTGATTTAGGAGCTACTGACTCCTTTATATCTCCATCGGTTGTGGAGCATTGCGGGCTAGTGGCAACTAGGCAGGGTGTCAGTTGGGAAGTGGAATTAGCTTCAGGGGCTAGAGTGTCAGTGGAATCAGAGGTTAGGGCATGTCAGCTGCAGATTGGCAAGACCACCATTTTAGTAGACCTTAGAGTGACTCCACTTGGATCTTACGGAATCGTACTTGGCATGGATTGGCTTTATGCCCATAGAGCCAAGATGGATTGCCGCTTGAAAAGGATCGAGTGTGAGGATGATCATGGTTCTCCCATAGTCATCACTAGGATTCAGAGGCCCATGTCTCTTCGTATGATCTCCGCAATGCAGCTTAAGCGGAGCATGCGGAAGGGATGTCAGCTTTTTCCTATCACTATTAGTGATAGAGAGGAAGAGGAGGAAAAAGAAACATCGCTTGATGACCATCCTATCCTTAAGGGATATTCAGATGTATTTCCTTTAGAACTACTGGGAATGCCTCCCCACAGAGAGATTGATTTTCATATAGACCTAGTACCAGGAGCCAAGCCAGATTCCAGAGCACCTTATAGAATGACCACAAATGAGCTTAATGAACTTAAAATTCAGCTTGAGGAACTTCTTGAGAAGGGTCATATCCATCCTAGTGTATCCCCGTGGGGTGCACCAGTCATCTTCGTTAAGAAGAAGGATGGATCTCTCTGATTGTGTATGGATTATCGGCAGCTAAATAAAGTAACCATCAAGAACCGATATCCTTTGCCCAGGATTGATGATTTATTTGACCAGCTTCAGGGTGCCAAAGTCTTTTCCAAAATAGATCTGAAGTCAGGATACCATCAGTTGAGAATAGTGGAAAGTGATATCCACAAGACCGTATTTCGCACTAGATATGGTCACTATGAGTTTACCGTAGTCCCCTTTGGACTTACGAATGCCCCAGCAGTTTTTATGAGCCTCAGGAATGGGGTGTTCCGTACCTTTCTGGACCGTTTTGTTATTGTGTTCCTAGATGATATACTGATATATTCTCGAAATGAGAAGGAGCATGAGGAGCACCTGAAACAGGTATTGCAGTGTTTGCGGGATAACCAGTTGTTTGGCAGCCTATCGAAGTGTGCTTTCTTTTGATCTGAGGTCAAGTACCTTGGACATGTTATTTTCGGTGATGGGATCTTAGTTGACCCATCAAAGATTAGGGCTATTATGGATTGGCCAGCGCCTACCAGTGTGACAGAGGTCAGGAGTTTCATGGGTTTAGTAGGGTATTTCCGACATTTTGTCGAGGGTTTCTCTAGAGTCGCACACCCTATTACTTCTCTTCAGCATAAAGGGAAGAAATTTGAGTGGACAGAGAAATGCGAGAAGGCCTTTCAGGAACTCAAGAAGGCACTTACTAGCGGTCCTATCCTTGTTGAACCAGATCCTTCAGCGGACTTCATGGTTTGTACAGATGCTTCCCTAGAGGGTTTAGGGGCAGTTCTTATGCAGGATGGTAGGGCCATAGCTTTCAAGTCCAGGAAACTTAAGACTCATGAACTTAATTATCCCACTCACGACCTTGAGCTCGCAGCAGTAGTGCATGCACTTGTGAGGTGGAGACACTTCCTTTTAGGACATCACTTTGAGTTGCATTCAGACCATCAGAGTCTTCAGTACATCTTCACTCAGCTGAACCTTAATGCACGTCAGAGGAGATGGATGGAGTTCTTGTGTGAATATGATTTTGACGTTCACTACATCAAAGGAAAGGAAAATGTAGTTGCAGATGCCTTGAGTAGGAGACGTCATGAGTTTTACACCATATCCATGGGCACAGACTTGAGAGACCGTATACTTCAACACTTGTCAGAGGATGGATGGTATGCAGAGGTTTGTCAGATATTACGTTCTCAGGTTACTCTAGAAGGGAAATATGTGGATTATTCTTTGGAGTCCGATGGACTATTACGCCACAGAGGGCACATTTATGTACCTTCCTATAGAGGATTGCGAGAGTTCATTGTCTCGGAAGCTCATAGAGCTCCTTATGCAGTGCATCCCAGGGTTAAGAAGTTGCATGCTGACTTGAGGCAGTTGTATCATTGGCTGGGAATGCGGCAGCTCATTGCTGAGATAGTAGCTCGGTGTCTCAAGTGTTAGAGGGTAAAGGCGGAGCACCACCATCCAGGTGGGTTGCTTCAGTCTCATGCTATACTAGAGTGGAAGTGGGATACTATATCCATGGATTTCATCATTGGTCTCCCTATGTCTTCTTGTCGCCATGATGCTATCTTGGTGACAGTTGACAAGTTGACCAAAGTAGCTCACTTTTCACCAGTTCATACTACATTCACAGCTCCAGCAGTAGCACAGGTGTTCTTGTGAGACATTGTTAGGCTTCATGGCGTACCCCGCAAGATTATTTCTGACAGGGATTCTCTTTTCACTTCTACCTTTTGGAAGTCATTACAGGTAGCTATGGGCACGAAGCTCAATTTCAGTACAGCCTATCACCCGGAGATAGATGGTCAGACAAAGAGGGTCAATCAGGTGTTAGAGGATATGCTTCGTATGTACGTCATGGACCACCAGACCCAGTGGGAGGAATATCTTTCCTTAGTGGAGTTTGCCTATAACAATGGGCATCACACTTCTTTGGGGATGCCACCCTACCAGGCATTATATGGCAGGCCTTGCAGGACGCCCTTGAGTTGGGATCTCATAGAGGATAGAGTTGCTATTGGTCCTGAGTTAGTTCAGGATATGGAACAATAGGTGGATTTGATTAGGCAGCGTCTCAGAGAGGCTCAAGATAGACAGAAGAAGTATGCCGATGCAAAGAGGATAGATTGTAGTTACTTGGTTGGAGACAGAGTTTTCTTGAGAGTGCGACCGCATAAGAGTCCAATCCGTTACGGAAAGGGTTCTAAGCTCGCACCTCGCTTTGTAGGACCTTTTGAGATTCTGGAGAGGATAGGCCCAGTTGCCTACCGTTTAGCTTTGCCACCTAGCCTGTCACGCATCCACGATGTGTTTCATGTTTCAGTTTTGAGAAAATATATCTATGATGAGTCTCACCTTTTAGATTGGGATGCCTTGCAGGTGGAGTCAGACAGGCAGCTAGCTTTGGAGCCCATTCGCATTTTGGCACGCCGGACATTGGCCCTTCGAGGTCGAGAGCTGGACCAGGTTAGGGTCCAGTGGGATTGTTATGATGAAGTTATGGCTTCATGGGAGGACGCAGCACGTATGAGATCAGAGTACCCTCACCTCTTTGATGAACTCCAAGAGGAAGTTCATGCCTAGAGGGGGAGGATGTGAGGCCTCACGTCGACTCAGTCTAACATTCAGTGGATTTTATATTTTAGATTTTTATGGATACTTTATTTTGATGCATTTTGAGACTTAGAACTTATATGATTTCAGGATTTGGATAACATTTCTATGATTTGATGATTTACTTACATGCTTTATGAGATAGAACACTACATGATTATTAGATAGAATGATATTGCAATGATAGATGTCGTTATTGAATTTGCAGGACTTTACTCTGAATATAGAACTATGATGTATGTTTAGTTTATGTGAATTGGGATGAAAATTGCTTATGTGAAATTGTTTGATAAAAGATGTATTCAATTTGTGCAGATGAAAATTGTATGCAAGTAATGATGTGTATTGTTATATTATTGAATTATATTATATATGGATATTTGGAAGTACTAATGTGTAAATTGAGATGCGCAGGAAATTTACCATGTGACCATAGAAAATTACGGAGAATCAAACCTAGACTTATGTACGTTCGTAAAGCCAGGGTTTGTCTATTTGGAGAGACAACACCCCATTTGTGTTGTATTTTATTCGTAACAGTATATGCTGCATGAGTGTTAAGTGTTATTTAATTTTATTGTGTAAAAGCCTCAAGAGACAATTTCATGTTTTATTTTTGTAAAAGTGTTTTATTTGTGTCACTTGACACGTGTGTATTTAAATTTAAATGTTTTATTTTGTCTCTTGGTGGGAAAGTGTTTAATTATAGTTTTCTTAATAAATTAATGTGTTGTCATAAATACTTTGGGAATATAATATTTGGAGTGGTCAACTTATGTTTGACCCGAAAATAAACTTCAGAGGGGTTTAAAATGGGTTAAATGAACACCTAGGGGTAGTTTAATAGGGTTTCCTAAAGCCCATAAGGTATACCTAGGGGTTAGGGGTAATTTTAGGCAAGTTTCTACTTTATAATGATCTTTTTAACGCTTTAAAAATTGGTTTTTTTGAGTTGAGCGAAAATTGAAAATTGAAGTTAAATCAAATCAAGATTTTTCCTTTTGGAAGGAGAGTCTTTTTGCATTTTGCTTTCTTTCTTCTTTTTGTTTTTTTTAGAATCCTGTGAGAACTCAAAGAGTGAGCTTCTTAAGGAAGATTTTTGGGAATAGCAGGGTAATCACCCACTCTCCATTTTTGGAGACAGAAGAAAATTTGGAAAGAAAATAATGTTATGGAATAGAGAAATTGAATAAGGGTAGAAGGAAAAAGATTTGTGGATTGGGCAGCTCTTCATCAGATATCATAATAACCTTTTGGCAGATTAAGGTTGGTTTCAATTATTAATTGTAATGTCTTCTTCTTGTTTATGTATGGAAGTTGTTTGTATAAGAAATCTGTGTTCTTGAAAGTTTATGTTTGAAAAACTCTTGGTATTTTTGCTTTATGAAAATGTTGTGTTTTGGGAGTTTTCTCAAGATCTCTTACTCTTGGGAGAGAAGAGGATCTTGAGGGTGGTAGCAGTGACAACCCTCGAGTGAGAGACTCTCTTTTGAGAGCGATCACAAGGGATCTTTGTGTGACCCTTGCTGCATGGCCTGTTTGTGCAATGGGGGTCATAAGCAGGGATATAAGGCTAGAATGCCTTTGGGGGGCATAAGGAATAAGGGGTTGAGATTCTTGATATTTTTACTGTGCCATGAGGTGGCTTCTTGTTTATTTCATACTTGCAGTTCTCCTCAGGGTATTGGTCCACTACCACCCTTTGAAAATGTTCATCACTAGAGTGTGGTGCTGTGAAAGCCAAGTTGGGAATGTGTCTGAAAAGAATCTGTATGCAATGCTTTCTATGTGTTTGCCTGTTTGTTACCCATCTAGGATTTGGTTCTTCGAGCTCGGGGGTGGCTACCAGTTAGCCTAGGCTGGGAGGTGAGCACTCCATGGTCATATTTGTGTTTTCTATTATGCAGGAAAATCAGAGGAAAGAGAATAGGAACCATGAAAAGACACTGAAGATTATTATGGAAGATACTTAAATTCAGTTGCAGATGTTTGTTTAAAGTTGTTATAGAAATATGCCTCATTCGTAGTAAAGAGAAGCAAGTTGTAATTTGTGAAAGTAGACTTGAAGTTTTATTGTTGTGACTATTCAGAGAAACATCCTGTAAATTGGTAGAATATCTTAGAGTTGTTTTAAAAAAAAAAAAAAAAGCTTGTTTATTTCTACTTCCGGTTGATGGTAAAATTTAAAGTTATTTTGTGTTGCATGCAAAAGCTTCTTGTGTTTTGGAAAGAAATAAAGGAATAGATTTCAATTAAATTTTATCTGTATTTTTACTTGTGGCAAAATAGAAGTTTATTTATGCTAAAAGATTTTAAGTAATTTAATGGAAAAAGATGTTTTATGTAAATATTTTATTAGAAAAAAAAAAAAAATCAATGAAATTCTTTTTATTCCAGAAAAGTATATTGTATCTTTTTAAAAAGTATTCTAAATTGTTTTTTTTAGTTATCATTGATTTAAAAGGCTTATTTTATATATATATATATATTTATTTCTGATTAAACTTAATGTTTTTTCCCTTTATTATAATAGTTTAAAAAAAAAATTCGCATGTAAATCTTTTTTAAATATATATATATATATATATATATATATATATATATATATATATATATATATATATATATTCATATTGAAATATTTTCACCATTTTTAACTGTGGATATAAATTTATATAAATATAAATATATATATATATATATATATAAATTTATATTTATATATATATATATATTTTTATATATTATATATTTAAAAAAAAATTAAATTAAAAAAAAAGGGGGGAGAATGTGTTAGGGTCCTCGCAGACTCCACTGTGTGTACGCACAGTGGAGGGCCGTGTGACGCCCACTGTGTGCACACACAGTGGAGCCGCTGTTAGCTCCCACTGTGTGGGCACACAGTGGACGGCTACGGCCGCCACTGTGTGGCCACACAGTGGGGAGCCGATAGCGGCGCCCACTGTGTGGGCACACAGTGGTGCCGTGGCGCCCACTGTGCGCTCACACAGTGGCGCACGGCTCTCTCCCGCCTTCAATCTCCCGTGACCTGCACAAAAAAAGATTTCATGGCCGCCAAGGGTTTCGGCCCAGCAAGTTAATTCCCTGTAAAAAATATATATATATGGATTAAACCCTAGCCTGGATGGGGCTAGGGCAATTTGGTTTTAAAAATAAATATGTTAATTAGTTTAGATAATATATATGTGAGAAATTAGAACCCTAATTAGGGTTGGGGGAAAAATGGATTAAATTTAGGAGGTTAAAATGGTTTTTGAATTAGAATTAAAATATTTAACGTATATGTAAAATATATAAATATATATATAAATATATATATATATATATATATATATATGTATCCATATATATATATAGGGGTATATATATATGTATATATATGAATTTTGATCATAATTTTGGGTAAGTATTTAAATTATAAATATATATATATATATGTATATACATATATATATATATTTATTTATATAACCCTGATTTTTTTATTTGGAATAAATAATAAAGAGAAATTTATAAATGGTTGATTAGGCTACATAGACATATTGGAGGTTAAATTAAATTTCCCCACCTATTTCCTTTAGCTTGATTAATTTAATAAACCTAATGACTAGGTATCTCTTGGAGATAGAATTATACCAGTTAGTTTTTCCACAATTAAAATTAAACAATTTTATCGATGCTTAGTTCGTTTCAGAATTAGCTCGAATTTAATAATGGAAATTTCATTAACGCTTGTCGCAAGAGTGAACTTGTTAATTAAATTAGTATGTTTTAAAAAAAAAAATTGTTCCATTTTTGCCCTAAATTTTGGGCATGACAAAGTATTTTATAGGCTTACAGATATTGTAAATGAAAAATGAAATTTTTATTACTCAATCCAAATACATAAAGGAAAACTTGAAGAAATTTGGAATGGAGGATTCAAAGCCAGTAATTACTCCTATGACTACAAACTGCAAACTATCAAAGAATGATGAATCTGCATCTGTTGATGAGACACTCTATCGATCCATGATTGGAAAATTACAATATGTTGTTCACAGCAGGCCTTATATAGCACATGCAGTAGGTATTGTTGCAAGATTCTCTACAAATCCTAAGGAAATACACATGATAGCAATCAAAAGAATTTTCAGATACTTGAAAGGCACTGAAGATTATGGCTTAGTATATCAGAAAAGAAATGATTTTGATTTGAAAGTCTATACTGATGCTGATTGGGCAGGCAACATTGATGACAGGAAAAGCACAAGTGGAGGAGCTTTCTTCTTAGGAGAAAGACTAGTGAGTTGGCTTAGCAAGAAACACGGATGTGTTTCTTAGTCAATAGCCGAAGCTGAATATGTTGTTGCAGCACTGAATTGTACCAACATTGCATGGATCAAACAATTGTTGGAAGGTATAAATGAGAAAGTTACCGAGCCAGTAACTATATACCATGACAATACTAGTGCCATTAATATTTCAAAGAGCCCTATTATGCACTCTAAGACAAAGCACATATCTATCAAATATCATTATCTTAGAGAAGAAGCTCATGAAAAGAAAGTGGTGTTGGAATATGTTAACACAAAGGAACAAATAGCTGATATCTTCACCAAGCCAATACCAAAGGACACTTTTGAATATCTCAAAAGTAAGTTAAGGGTCCTACCCCTATCTCTTACTCACTGATCAAGTATGGTGAAAGCATCACTTCAATGAAACTATTGAATATCTTTTAGGGAGCTGATGCTGGAGTGATACACTTTAAGAATGCTTTTTTGAAAGTGTACTGGAACAATATTGGAATAATACAAAAAATGATACAGGGAACAAGAATTGTAAACAAATGCTCTGATCGAGACTCAGTTGATACACATCAGCAGGAAATAACTTCTTATAGAAACAACTTATGTTTTAGTTCTTTTCTTTTTGGCATTGTTGTCAAAGGGGGAGAAGACTACTAGGGGGAGAAGACCTACCCAAGGAGGAGAAGACTACCAGGAGGAGAAGACTTGAGAAGATTGAGAGAAAACTAGAAGAGAAGTCTGATGTATGGGGGAGAGCATTTCAACATTTCAAAATCACAGCAATCCAAATTCTTAACAGTCAAATCAATTGGTTTTTCCATCAATGCCAAAGGGCGAGATTGTTGGCAATATAACAAGGATATTGAGAAGGTTGTTGATGATTATGGACATAACTGATTAAAGATGTTTTACTGTCTTGATATTATTATTTTGTCATTGATGTCAAGAAATTGATTTTCTAATTTAGTATGATGTTGCCATATTTTAAGAAATATGATATGAAGATTATAAAGAAGTCGGTAAAGACACAGGAAAGAATATGATGAATAAAGGGATAAGTTATTCAATGGGCAACTCTACCGAGTCATACAATGATGAGATATTGATGTTTTAGATTGTTTTAACATCATACATATGTTGTAAAATGTAAAGGTTAATACTACACTATGTTATCAGGCAAAGAACCTAGTCGGTAAACCCTAAGGAACCTAGTCAGTAAACCCTAAGGTTATCATAGTCGGTTAATGAAGATAGATTGTCTACCGATTAAAGTTTAGTATTCACCGAGTTGTAACCGAGCTATAATAGGATGCATTAAATGTTTACATGTGATATTTAATGAAAGAAGCTGATGAACTGGAGCAGATCAATGATTGGCAAGCTGTGGAAGAAGTTTGTTAACAAATCTAAGGCAATGGAAAGTTGGCAAGAGGATCTATAACTTAGATTGAACCGCATTACGCTAACACAAGTTCCAAGATGATTGTGCAAGTTCCGAGGCAGGGTAAAACATTTTTCAAATCGTAAGATACAATGAACCTAGACAAGATTGAAGATCTGATGGCTATGATTGATCATGGGAAATGTGATCAAGGAGATTAAGTAGTTAGATGATTGTTTATAAATAAGGAACTGTTGATAAACAGTGGATGTGGGCAAGTGTATGCACAAGGATGCTACATAGTGATCACCGAGAATAGAAGCTTGAAGACCTGTTGGAATAATAGAGTATTGATGCCTAGCAGATAGACAAGAATAGTTCTATGTCTAGATTGTGTTGAACAAATAAGAATCTGCTTTAGCATTTTAGATGTAAAGTTGCAGATAGATTGTATTACTGTTAGCTTGTGAAAGTAACAGGAAATCTCTTAACTGAGTGGACTTAACAGTCTTATAAGTAAATCCTCTAACAAGGTTACATTCTAAATGAGTGTTTGAAATCCTTTGACAAGGTCACTTCTAACAAAGTGAAGATCCTAACAGGTCTGAGGGAAATCCCTTAACCAGGTCACATCTAGCAATGTGTTTTGTAATCTTTAATAGGATTGGCTTTTAACCAAGCATACTCTAGAAGAGTATATTTCTTAGTGGGTCCAAAATACCACAGTGGTTTCTCCCTATTTGGGTTTCCACGTTAAATCTAGTGTTATGAGGTTTATATTGTTCATATGCTTTTGAGTTTGGATGTTTGAAAGTTTTTATTCTATGACTGATATATGTTATCGAGGTTGAATCTGATGTTTTCATTGATGATTAAGTTTGTATGATTCACCCCCGCCTCTCATCTTGTTGGCTATCAGATCTGTACTTATATTAAGTATCAGAACTATCAGTCATGTTCATGCCATTTCATACAACACACATGGTTACATTCAAGAAGCAAAGCATCATTATCAGTCATTGCAAAAATGAGGTATATCCTTGCATTATTTATTTTAGTATTTGTAATATTTTAGTCAAGGTTGATTCCTAAACCGGGGTTTAACTTAGGCAAGCCCCTATTCCCAACTTATTTCCCTTCTTTTGTGTGTGCAAGAAATAGGTACAGAGCTGTACTCTTCAGAATAGGCATTATTTGTAGAGACAAATCAACCCTCTTTGGTGTGAAAAAAAGTAGGAGGACCAAGGCGACCACCACCATGGTCCTGACATTTCTGGAGTTTTCTCAAGGATCAAATCCGAATGTACATATACTGCTCAAATTCAGGTGCATGCAAAAATCTCACATCTGTAGCTCATTGTTTCCACATCTTTACCTTCACTTTTCACCACTTTATCTTTATTCAGCATTTCAACTCACAAAAGAGGTTAAATAAATTCATCTCTTTTATCCATTTAGTATTTAATCTTAATCCTTGTTGATTTGTGACTCAATCTATTAGATTCTAGACCTTTTTGAATGTAATTGGTTCCTAAGAAAAAATTAGTGGTTTTCATCCTTCTTGGGGTGGAAACCCTAATTTTTCACCATTACATTTTGGTGAACCTGACTCCTTACACCCTAATTTTTTATTTATGTTCTCATAGTTTATGCAATTTAAAATTCAAGTTTTCTTTTACAAGTTTGATTTCTTTGCAAAGTTTTAAAAAATAGAGGTTAATTTCAGTAAAACCCTAATTTTTATATTCAAAATTAAGCTAGTCGATTGTTTAATTTCGATTAATTATTTCAGATGTGAGTGTTTTTCAATTTCAAATTTTCACTTGCAAGTTTAATTTCAAATTTATTTTTAAAATTAAATGGTTAATTAAAAGAGCCCTATTTTTAAAATTTAAATTAACCTTGTGCATTTCCCAATCTTGGATTAATTATTTCAGTTTCATATTACAACCTTGGATCTAATCTTAAATTTTAATTTTAAAATTAAGTGGTTTTATTAAAAGAGCCCTAATTTTTAAATTTAAATTAACCTTGTGCATTTCCCAATCTTGGATTAATTATTTCAATTTCAAATGACAACCTTGGATCTAATTTTAAAATTAAGTGGTTAATTAAAAGAGCCCTAATTTTTAAATTTAAATTAACCTTGTGCATTTCCCAATATTGGATTAATTATTTCAATTTCAAATTACAACCTTGGATCTAATTTTAAATTTAAATTTTAAAATTAAGAAGTTCTTTTCACAAGGCCCTAATTTTTTAAATTTAAATTTCCTTGTATTTAATTTCAAATTTAATTTTTAAAATTAAGAGGTTATTTTCACAAAGCCCTAATTTTAAATGTAAATTTCTATTGGGTAATTTTAAATTTTTAAATTCAAATCTCCTAGTGGGTAATTTGAAATTTAAATTAAGAGGTTATTTTAGCAAAGCCCTAATTTTAAATTTAAATTTCCTAGGGGGTTGCATAAATTTTCACAATTATTCTTTATCTTTTCAATCAATTTGCTTAATTTATTGAATAATCATTTTTCTAAAATTTTGCACTATTCAATAATTTTGCAAGTTTCAAAGTTCAAAATTTCAAATTCCAAATTTCATATTTCCAATTTCCCTCCCTTAGTGTATGAGTTTTCAAATTTCAAATTCAAATTCAAATTTTAATTTACAA
Source organism: Cryptomeria japonica (assembly GCF_030272615.1). Lineage (NCBI taxonomy): Eukaryota > Viridiplantae > Streptophyta > Pinopsida > Cupressales > Cupressaceae > Cryptomeria > Cryptomeria japonica. The sequence continues at coordinate 586,031,590 of NC_081411.1, read as the reverse complement.
GTTCAATTTTCAATTAAATTTTTAAATTTAAAATTGAGCTTGTGGGTTGCTAAAATTTGGATTAATTATTTTAGATCTGGGTGTTTCAAATTTCAAATTGTCAAATTTTCATTTACAAATTCAATTTCCAATTAAATTATTAAATTTAAAATTGAGCTTGTGGGTTGCTAAAATTTGAATTAATTATTTTAGATTTGGGTATTTTCAAATTTCAAATTCAACTTTCAATTAATTTTTTTTTTTTAAATTCTTGTGAATTTCATAATTTTCCAAGTGTGTTTTTATATTTAGAGGCATTCATTTTATAGTTTTGCTTAAAATAAAAATACAAAAAGAAAAATAAAAAAAATCTTGTTTTATGCATTTTGTGTGCTTTAGTTCATTTCATTGCACTATTTAGCATTTTTATTCAAAATGTCAAATTACTCTTTGCAATATTAGCGTGTCTTTGACAATCCATCTACTTATAATGACTTTCATTTTGAAGAAGTATATAGTAAAGAAGAACTTGAGGAGGCTCTTGATGGTTTCCTTTATGATAAGCCTTCTAAACCATCCTTTTGCCAAAGGTTAATCAACATAATGCATAAGCCATTTAGTAGTGATGACCTTGAGATGATGGATGAAACTCTTGATGATTTCATCCTTCCGTCTGCATCATCCTTTAAATCTTAAAAAATTCACAAGGATATTGTCATGCATGATAATCCGCGTTATGAACCTTTACCTTCTATTAATCCTATTTATGAAGAAGCTTTTGTGATAAGAGAAGTTGATGTGGTGGATAATCATCTTTATCAAGATTTACCTTTTAGAGATGACACTCTAATGATCCATGATAATTCCTCTCCTAAATCTTCTCTTGTTCATGAAGATATTTTGGTGCAATAAAAGATTATTAACACTCATTTTACAACTCTTCCTCTTAAGGATGAAGTTCTGAAAATTGATGTTAATATTTCTCCTAAAATGTTCCTCTCCCATAAGAATATCTTAGAGCAAGAGGATGATATAATAAACATCTTTCTTGATTTCACTTTACCTTCCATCTCCCCTAGAGAAGAAGTGTTGATTGACATTGATTTACCCTCTCCCAAATTTGATTCTACTAGTGAGGGCACATTGGTACAAGAAAAGGTTATGAACACTTCTTTCAAAGATCTCCCTCCTAAAGATAAATCTTTGAAAAATTATGTTTATCCTAAAATGTACCTCCCCCATGACGATAATTTGGCTCAAGAGAATGAAATTATTAGCAATTTCCTTAATGCTCTTCCTTCCAGAAATGTATCCTGGAGAACAAAGAGCTAAATAAAGTCAATACCATTCATGTTTCTAGTTATGAGAATCCTAAACCTAAGGAACCTCCCAATATCTTAAAAGTTGCAAAATACATATGTGAAAGAAGTGATATGGAAACATAATTAGAACAAAAATATGGTTCTGAAATACATCAAACATATAATGCTTGTGTCAAAAATAAATAACCCAATGTTCTTCTCACTTCTCTTTCTACCCCATCTCACCCTAATAAACACAATGATAAGTATCATGTTGAGAAACTCCATGGTATATTAGCAAAGATCTCCCTTTCCCTTTGGGACTTGATTCAAACTTCACCTTCATACCATAGGTTGATCAAAGAATCCTTTCATAAAGTGGTTCCTCATCCTTCTTCTAAAACAAATGATATCACATTCTCACAAGATGAATTTCCTTCTATAGAGATTAGAAATAGAGATGATCCACTTATGATTACTCCTTGTATCTATGAATACAACATAAGAGGTACCTTAATTGATAATGGGTCAGCACTTAACATTTGTTGTGTTGACTTATTAGACAAGATAAATTGGGTTCATTCTTCTATTCAACCCGACCCTCTTTGTGTTCATGGCTTTGATAATGTTGGTAGAGAGTCACTTGGTATATTCATATTACCTATCAAAGTAGGACCTGTAGCTTTACCTACTCCTATTCATGTCATTCCCAACCATCTTAATTATAATCATGTTCTAGGTAGACTATGGATTCATGCTATGACAGAAGTCCCTTCTACTCTTCATCACAATCAAATTCATATATCACAATAAAATTCACACAATCAAGGATCTTAATCCTTATTATTTTTTTCATGGTGAAGTAGGACACATTTCTCCCTTTAATACTATCATTCCTTCAATAATACAATCACCTATTAATGATGCCTCTTTAGCAAAGAATTGGGGTACACTAGACTTTATGCCTTCCATCAATGGGTATAAAATCCCTCAATATAAGAAGGAATACTTGAAGGAGCCTTGTGTGTTATTTATCCAAACATCTTCTAAATAAATTCCCACTTCTCTTTCCAACACATTTCTTGATGATAGTGAGGGATGTTTATATTTTGATACATTTCAGCATCTATGCATGGACTTAATGGATATGGTTTAGGATGTGTGCAACAAAGTTTTGATGGTTATGATAAATCTACACCACACTTTTCCCAAGAAGATCTACGTTTCAAAAGTCCTCCTTTGTTGACATTCCCTCCTTCATTGTCTAATACATCTATGTCTTCTTACAACTTCTCGCCACAACAAGAGACTATCTTGTATGAGCTTATTAAAGACAACTTGATTGCTCTCCCTTTAAAGAATCAAATAAAGAATCATAAGAAAAATCAATACAATTCTTCTTTTTGTGAGTATCATCAAATCCATGGCCATGCCACTAATGAATGTCATGATTTGGTGGATAAAATTCAACAACTTATTTTATTTGGTACCATTCAAATACTAGATGGCAATGAGTCGGGCTCTCCTATTTTTTATTTCACATAACATATAAGTTCCTATTATGTTGCTTCTCATTATGTGACATTGGTAGCTTACCTATTGGGGGCTCATTTTTATTAATGGTGGTATAATTTCAAGTGCAATCATACTTTGGTAGCAACATAATAGTATTTTATTCTTGTCTCCATGCTTGGGGGTCAATAATATAATTTCAATCATCCTTTCTCCCTTTCTCTTTGTGAAGAAGGGCCTTTATTAAGGATCACTTATCAATTGTGGAGGTGTATATCCCTATTGAGGATCTCCTTCCTCTTATTGGAACAAGTATCCCTAATTAAGATATTATCCTTGCCTTATAAGTGCATATCCTTAATTGGAGCTCTCCCTTAGTGTTGAGAGTCTATAATCATTCATCAAATTATTATCTTTATTGACTAGTATATATTTTATAATGAACCCTTCTATATTATGATATGCATCCCTGCTAAGGAACTTTTGCTTATTAGAATAATGTTTCGATTTTCTCTCTTTTTCTAAAGATTGCCTTTTTCCTTTGTTGAGTTACATATTTCATAATTTGATGTCATTTATTATGAGCATGTATGTATTCCTTGTTTTAAATGGTGCATCTTTTATGAAAAAACTCTCCTTAGTGAAAGTGTGCAATCCTAAGAATCCAATTTGGAGAAGGTGTGTATTATTAGTCATCTTATCCTTCCAAGATGTCATCTTTATTAAGGATCTCATCTACTCTTGGAGGTAGACATCTTTAAGAAAAGATCTCTTCATCATTTTTTAATTATGAATCTCTCAAAAGGATCCCTTTACACTTGTTGAAAGATATCCCTTTTACAATTATATCTTCCTTGCTTTAAGAAATGAATCCTATTCAGGAGTTTTTCTTTCTATCTTGGAATGCATGCATTATTTATTAGTGGATATCTCTTTGGTGTTGAAGGTGGGTGTCCTTTTTTCATTTATCAATATGGTATTATTGCATCCTCACGCTTAATCCTCATTTCATTTATCAATATGCGATTGTTGCATCCTCGTGGTTAATCCTCATTTCATTTATCAACATGGGATTGTTGCATCCTCATGCTTCATCCTTATTTTATGCATCATTTGTCTTATACAAGGTGTTCATTCTTGAAATCAGAGGAAACAATCTCTTACACAAGATGCTTCACTCCCAAAACTAGACACAATATTTGATATATGTCATAGATAGGGTTACACATCATCGAAACTAGAGAAAAACTCATATAAGGGATGTCCTTGAAACCAGACACATATCTATCATTCATCTCTTAGCATTTGCACACAAAGTCATCTCTTGGCATTTTCATTTGCATTATATGTACTAAATGGGTTGATGCACACTAAAAAATGGGGTGCTTCATACTTGAAACTAGACATCACTTGCACACATGCATGAGGATGAGTGGAACTAGCAGAATAGGTATAGACTATTCCTGCTCTCCTCCCTAACATGGAGTACCTAGATACAAACATCTAGGGGCAAGGTATCTATGTTCTCCTTTTTTTACAATTCTTCTCATGGATCACCTGGATAAACACATCTACTATGTATTCATGCTCTCTCTTCTTCTTCTCATGAACTCAAAACTTTGCTTTTTATAGTTCATGGATGATGCTTTCTTTTCTATTTTATGTGATAACTTTTGTTTGTGAGATGAATTTTTTTTCAAGAATGATATTATTTGTTGAGACATTTTGTTATCGAGGTCTCTTCGGCTAGTTGACTTCGGGTCTTGTTTTTAGTCTTTAGCTTTTGTTGTATGTCTTTTGTGTCTTTTGTCTTTGATTTCCTTTTTGTCTTTGTTTGTGTTTTCAGTTTTCATCGTGTTTTGTGTTCTCTTGCATATGTTTGAGTGAGCTAAGATCCTAAGATTGGGGGTTTGGTTCCTTGAAACTAGTAACATCTTGTACTCCTTGTGGTCTTTCTCTGCATTCCTCCTCTTCTTCATCTCTCTTTTATCTACTTTACCATGAGTATTTGCATAAGCTCATACTCATGCTAAAGTGGAGACTAAATGTAGCATCCTAATATTGCACCCCTTTGCAATTTTGACCGCATTTGGGGCCCTCACCTTAGTGTTCACATCCATGTGCTTGATTAGGGCCCACTTATGCTTAAATCATGAAAATATGGAATCAATATTATATTTTACCTTTCATTTCCCTTTATCCTAGCCCCATATTAGGGTAGGACCAAGGCGTGGTGCCTTGGTCCTCACTGGGACCATGATGCCACACCATGGTCCTCCCTAATTGGTACCTAATTAAAACCCTTTCCCATCTTAAATTTGAGCGAGAAACCTTTCTTTGTGTCATCCTACATTGGAAAATTAACATGATTTCCCGATAGACAAGTATAAAAGGAGGTTTTGTCCTCTCATTTGCATACCAAAAATATACAAGAGATCATAAGATAAGGGTGAAACCATCATCAAGCATTTCTAGAGGTCTTCAAGGTTACATTCTTCATTCATAAATTGTGGAGAAACATTACATCATTCATTTGCAAGCATGTGTGTGTGTGGTTAGGGTTTTTTCATGTTCATGCCATTTCATACAACATATGTGATTACATTCAAGAAGCAAAGAATCATTATTGGTCATTGCAAATCTGACGTATATCCTTCCATTATTTATTTCAGTATTCAAGTAATGTTTCAATCAAGCTTAATCCCTAAACTAGGGTTTGACTTAGGCAAGCCCTTATTCCCAACCTATATCCCTTCTTTTCTATGTGCATGAAATAGTTATAGAGTTGTACTCTTCAAAATAGGCATTGTTTGCAGAGACAAATCAACCCTCTTTGGCATGCGAAAAATTAGGACTAGGGAGACCACCACCATGGTCCTAACATTTTTGGAGATTTTGTCATTTCAATATTTTTTTCCAACAGTGATCTCAAAAATTTAGTAAATCAAAGTTCTTATCTTCTCTTACCAGCTGATGTGCAATGTATGCATCAATGGCCGAAGTAGAACCTCCACTATTTTTAAAATAGATTTTATAAGAGAATCCATATGCCACATACCTTATGAAAGGATCAATGATGGTGTCAATTATTAGTTCATGTTGATCACCCGTGACACCAGTTAGGGTCTCAAATTCTTTGTTCTTGATTGATTTCTTCACCAGATGGGGTCCATTATCACACAAACTAGAAATAGAAAAATACCTTCTTTTAATATTTGATAGGGCTTCTCCAAAATCATATGATCATTCACAATGCAAATCAAGAGAAACTTCATCATGTCTTCATTTTTTAGCCAAGGGAATTCATTCCACAAATCTAAACGTTCATGTCCTAAATTTATGATTTCCTGCATACCTTCACTTTTCTAAGCAATTGACTTCTTAGAATCCATAATAAAAGATATGAAAAGTATCTTATGTGCAAAATTAGCTCTGAATATCCTTCTTCTTCTCAAATACTCTATTTCTCAATTTCTTCAACACACAATGTACAAATTGACCCAAAGATTAGATATTTACCTTGTTTGGTGCGCTAGGGTTTTGCTACCCAAAACTGTCCTGTCAAAGTGACGTCATCCAATTTTTACAATTTAGCATACCCAATCCACTGGGGCATAGGATTATAATCATAATCCACCACAAGAATCTTTTTCACTCAAGGGGAGTATAAATAGATTTGTCTTTGAAACTCCCCCTTAGATGAAGCTACTTGATTAATTTCCAAAGGAAGAAGGACCAACGCTAGACTCAGGTGCAATAGACTTAGTTGATTCTCTCCTTTTCCATACCACAACATTAATCTTCTTAAATTCATTTGATTTCACTAGAGCATTCACATTCCTACATTTTCTAGCAAAATGTCTATACTTGTTGAAATTGTAGTACTTTATATTGCTCTGTCCTAAATTCACCAATTTTTTTTTAGATCTGCATTGATTAGCTTTAAGACCAAATTTATAGCATCTATGACAATAACCTTGAAAGGTCTTATTCATAAATGATCCATTTACTCCAAATGGTCTATAACTTCTGTTACTAACTTGATTATTGCAATTATTAGCTTTGTGTCAAAAATTTCTACATCTAAAGCATTGAATATTCTGATTTACATTTCTTCTACATTCTACAACTTTGTGTCTAAAATAATTGCATTGAAAACAATAGGCATTGAATGATGAGTACCTTTGAATGTTAGCTTTCCGAACCAGAGGTCTATTTGTAGCAGGTTCGAGATCCCAGACTTTATTTGTATCTTTGATCTTCTTTTCAGTCTCCATCTTTTCTTTGCCTTTACCTTTGTCTTTTGAACAATCACTAGTAAATCCTAATCCTTCCTTATCCTTGTGATATTTTTGCATTGACAATAGTTGATATAGTAACCCACTACTTTTATTAAATCTTGCTTCTAATTTCAGTTCTTGTAATTCTTGGTCTAACTTCTTATTTTCTTTAGCCTTCACATTAACTATGTTCTTCAAGCTTTCTTCCACTTTCCTGCTTTCTTTTATCTACAATTTTAAGTTCACAATAGTCTCATTCACTTTCTTTAATTCCTTGTTAACCTATCTATGTCTTCCTTTGAACTTCTAGATTTGATCTCTTAGTTTTTCCACACATTCATTTTCTACCTTTAAAATCTCTTTCAATTCTTCATCCAACAGATATTCTCCATCTATTTCCATAGGAGCTATCTATTGAAATCAGTATCTCCCTCAAGTAGTTAAGCTAGCAATAAGGGACTAGGCTCTGATACCAATTGTTGAATAGATCAAAATATTGAGAGGGGGGTGAATCTGTATTACTCAATATACTAAAAAATGAAAAAAGTATTCAAATGATTTAAAGCTTAACTTAATCTTAATGATACTTGAAATGAAAAATAGAAGAGAAGTCCACAACATAACTTAGCCACATAAGAGGCATCAGATTTTTATACATGAAAAACCCAACAAGGGAAAAACCATGGAGAGGGTTAACTCAAGATAATATAAATAGTTATATGGGATTACAAAACAGGATCACTATCGAGGGGCTCACTACCTAGAGGGATCATTTCCTAAAGAGCATAATACTTTGATACAACAACTTACTACTGGAAAGGCTTACTACAAAAAAAGAGTAAAATGAGAAAAAAATCATCTACACATGCATGGAATCAGTTTCAGTTAAAGCTTTGACAACACATTGGCTGCTTGTAATAGATCTGGTTAAGAACCTCTACAAAATGTTTCACTATCTGACTACACTAATTGGCTCACACTGAATCAAATTTCTTGCACTATCACTTAGCTCTTTATCCTTTTCTCATGCTTGTTGTGTCTTTTGCAATATATCCTTCTCACACTCTCTTATTCACTCACTACATCCATATGTATATGTGTATATACTTTGCAATAAAAATATCCTAAACACACACATAAACACACATATATGTGCATGTGTGTGTGTCAATTAGAATTATACATCAAGTCGGCCTCAAAAGCATTTCTCCAAAGGAACATTTCAATAGTCAAGATACTATTGGATATTGCTGCTGCTAGGATATGTTGTTGTCATTGATGTCAAATTATTCTTGTGTTTGGTGTTCTGATGTTTGCATTGAGTTGATCTGGATGGTTTATCTATTTGGGATTCTAAATCAACTAGAGATATTTTATTCTTTATTGATTCCATGATGCTATGTTGTAATTTGGTTGAGTTGTGGATTCTGGTTTTGAGACTCAATGTTGTTGTGTTATGGTATTTGATCCATTATGCTCGGGTATGACCATATCTTTGGTTGCAAATTTGGGAGAATCTTTTGGATGTTCATGTGTATCTACATTTTAGATGGTTCATGATTTGGTGCTCCACAAGTCATCTTTCTAGTCTGAATTGTTGTTGTTAAGTAGAGACAGTGTGTTAATCAATGAAGATTTGAATAAGTGGTGTTGGTGTAGCTATTATCAATGGTTCTAATGTGTTTGTTGGTGTTTCCTGATCGTGTCCTATTTATTTTGTTGGTCTGCATTGATCCATGTGCACGGTACTGGTGATTTTGTTGATTCGGTGATATTCGTGTTATGCGGTATTTTTGGTGGTGTAGCATGTTGTGGCTGATCATGGTGAGATTTTCGGTGGTGATGCATGTTTGAAGAGTTTATTTAGATCCATGCTATATCATCTATGGAATTGTATTGGTTTGGTGGTTTATTTATGTATTGTGTGATGTAGTTTTGTAATTAAGGGTTAAGGGTTTGGCCGACCTTATAGTCAAGGTTGATGAATTATATAAATAAGTGTTAGATTCATGTAATTTGGGTATTGATGTGGTGTTTGGATTATTAGAGAGTGGTTTATGTCTGCATAAGTTAATCTTTCCTTTGGTATATTTTATTGAGCAGAGATTGTTGCAGGGCAGACAAAGGAGCTTAATCATAATTGTCATCAAGCATTAGTAGATGCTATTTTTGAAGTTCATGTAATCTAGATTGTAGTCTGACCATTATTTTAAGGTAGTGAACCTTCTCTAAGGGTTGGAGCCTTCTAAGTCATTATATTTTGAGTAGTAAGCTCTAGGCAGTGTGCCTGAATGCATGTGCATTCCCCATTGTAATATATACATATACTACTACAGAGTATCATCTTATTGTGGGTAGGTTACCACCATGGTTTTTCCCTTAACCGGGTTTTCCATCTCAAAATATTAGTGTTATGTGTGTTGTTGTTACTGTGTTTATCTTTATTCTTACTATAGTTGATTGAAATCTAATTTTATGCTTAATTGATATAATCTGGTGAAAACTGATTCAACCCCCCTCTCAATTTTCCTTCTTTGTTGTTCCAACAATTTCTATCAGAGCTAGATCCTCTAGAAGAATCTTGACTACTTGAGGAGATCCAAGATGGAAAATTATGTCTTCAAGAAGGAGATTCATAGATTTTATGGAAGAAATTACATTGTGTGGAAGGACCAGATGGAAGTTCACCTGAAGTGTCTTAGAGATGGGTATTGGAAGATTACAAAGAATGTCTACAATGTTCCTCAGAATGGACTGGTTATTGCTGCTAAGATCAAGGATGTTGAACATAACATAAGAGATAATGAAGCATTGTTGAGTACCTTGACTGATTCAGAGATGACTAATGTGATGGGTTTAGAGATTGCACATGAGATCTGGAAGAAGTTAGAGACCTTGTATGAAGGAGATGCTCAAGTCAATGTAGCTAAGTTGTAGAGTTTGAAAGGGAAGTATGAAGTACTGAATATGGGAGAAGATGAAAATTTAATATCCTTTATAGCTAAGGTGAATGAGCTTGTCATGAACATCAGATGTGTCGGTGGAACTCTTAAAGAAGATGAGATTGTTGCTAAGGTGCTAAGATCATTGCCTATTGCTTACAAGCATAAAGTAGCTGCTATTGATGAGATCTGGAGTGTGACTATTGTGACTAGAGACATGTTGATTGGAAAGTAATGTAGTCAAGGTAAGGAGATCCAATGAAGGAAATCCCTACCTTGCAACCTATAACACAAAACACAATGCAATATACTGGCAACCGATAACACAACACAAGATCTAACCGGTAAAAAGGTAAAGAGAAACATTAACTGATAGAAGTAACACATCATATAACTAGTAAACAGATAAATCAATCACTATAGCCATTTAATGAATTACATAAGCTTTCAGTGGCTACACACACTGGACCACAGCCTAGGATTACAAAACAATCCTTACAACACAAATCTAAGATCTGCAGATCTTTTTCTCAACTAATAGGCCTCTAGTAATAGTCTACACTGTTCTGCGCTAATCTAGACCTTAGTCCATCTGGACTTTAGTCCCCCCAGACCAGAATTTCTCTAGAAACTACATCTTCGCTCAATCTCTTCTTCCTATCTCTTTCCTACAAAATGAATCTCTAAACTTTCTCTGTATACCATCTGCAAGAAATAACAACTCGATCAAGTCAGCCAAAGACCAACTAGTTCACGATGAAATGTGTAAATGATTACATGTCAGCCAAAATCACCAACAACATCTTCAAATGCATAAAACTTCATGCGGTCCTCCAAAAACATCGGACAAGGCCCAAAACAATATCACTCAATGATCTGCAAGTTATGAAAACCACCCGCAACCCGATTCATCTTCGCTCCATACACTGCAAAACCAGCCGGTAAGAACACACCAATATCGGACTAATACCAGGCCCGATGCCTCACCAAGAACAAATCCAAATGTCAATTTGAACTACTCTAGTTCTCCTACATCAGACTCTTGGGGTTAATTAAAAAGTTAGACCCATCACTTCATGTGGTTCGGCGATCTGTCAATAGGTACTTGCAATTGCCTAAGGGGTTCGACGGTCTAACTATAGGTTCTGGTTGCCTCTCCTCGACGATCTACTAGTCCTCCTTGCAGCTTGACTCAATTCAGTGATCTATTCAAGTCTCCACCCACTAGCTCAATCTCTATGTTCAACAGTCTGCTTGCAAGCCTTGCACTACCTCACGTTCGACGATTTGAACATGTCTACAAGCTGCGTCAACTTCCTTTCAAACCAACCAGTACATAAACAAGTCTTCTTCAATCAACAAGTTCACAAAACCACTCTGATACCACTTAACATAGTCCAGGTAGGGAGATCCAATGAAGGAAATCCCCGCCTTGCAACCTATAACACAAAACACCTTGCAAGATACCAACAACTGATAACACAACACAAGATCTAACTGGTAAATAGGTAAAGAGAAACCCTAACCGATAGAAGTAACACACGATGTAACCGATAAATAGATAAATCAATCACTATAACCATTTAATGAATTACATAAGCCTTCACTGGTTACACACACTGGACCACAACCTAGGATTACAAAACAATCCTTACAAGACAAATCTAAGATCCACAGATCTTCTTCTCTACAAATAGGCCTCTAGTAATAGTTTGTACTATTATGCACTAATTCGAACCTCATTCCTTCTGGACTTCAGTCTCCCTAGACCAAAATCTCTCCAGAAACTACATCTTTGCTCGATCTTTTCTTTCTATCTCTTTCCTGCAAAATAAATCTCTAAACTTTCCCTTTATACCATCCACAAGTAATAACAACTTGATCAAGTTAGCCAAAGACTAACTAATTCATGATGAAATGTGTAAATGATAACATGTTAGCCCAAATCACCAAGAACATCTTCAAATTCATAAAACTTCATTTGGTCCTCCAGAAACATCGAACAAGGCCCAAAACAACATCGCTCAATGATCCACAAGTTATGGAAACCACCTGCAACCCGCTTCATCTTCGGTCCATACACTGCAAAATCAACTGGTAAGAACATGCCAATACCAGACTAGTATTGGGATCGATGTCTCACCGAGAACAAATCAAAATGTTGGTTTGAACTACTCTAGTACTCTTAAAATCTCGTTGCCTTTGAGTTGAGAAAATTTAGAGAATCACATGGTAAATATGAGACTCCATCCAGAGCCTCTCTATTTGAAAAGAAAAAGTATGATCCGGGAGAAAGTTCATGTTGGGTATCCAAATATGAAATAGAAAAGAGAGAGATGGAAGAGAAAGAAAGAGAATTTTATGAGCTTGAAGCCCTTATTTCTCAGAGATTACCTAAGGGAGTGGTAAGTATGATGGAAAGTTACCTTTGAAATGTTTCTCTTGCAATAAGATAGGAAATTTTGCTTCTAGGTGTCCTAAGAGAATGTCTAGATATGATAACCATTAAAGACATGATAGATCCGATAAGTATGATAGATATGAGAAGCATGATAAGAATGATAAGCCCTATCAAAAGTTCAAAAATTAGAAGAGATGCTATTATGCTATTGATGAAGGTGTGATAGATGAAGAATTAGAGAATGGGAATTCAGAAGGCGAATTTGTATTTATTGCTATCAAGGAAGATGATCTGGTACAAGTGAATCCTACAAGCTGCATTGTTGAGGAGAAAGATTTAGCTGCTAAGATAGAAGAGAAAGATGAATGGGTGATTGACAACGGTTATTCACATCATGTGACATGTGATAGAAGTAAATTTGTGAGTATGGAAAGGTATGATGGTGGTATAGTGAGATTTGGAGATGATAAAGCTTGTGTGATTCGTGGTAGAGGTTCTATATCTTTTACTGGTAAGCATAATACTGATGATGTCTTGTATGTTGAAGGTTTGAAGAATAATCTTTTCAGTGTTGGATAGATGGTTGATAAGGGATATGATTTGCAATTCAAGAATGGTAAATGTAAGATCCTAAATGTCTCTGGTATAGATATTGCATCAGGAACTAAGACTAAAGGTAATATCTTTCACTTGAATGATGGTGAGAAAAGTTGTTTGATTTCTCAGATTGATGAAAGTTGGTTATGGCAGAGAAGGACGTGTCATGTTAATTTTGACTGCATGATAAGGATAAGTTCTACTCAAGTTGTTAGAGATTTGTCTAAGATTGTGAAGCCTTCTAATCCAGTATGTAAGGAATTTTAGTTGGGAAAGAAAACAAGAACTTCATTTAAGAGTAAGTCATATGCATCTAATGGATTGGTAGATCTAGTGCATACTGACTTATGTGGTCCTACTAGAGTGAGAAGCATTCAGGATGACATATATTTCATGTTGCTGATTGATGTTAATTCAAGGATGATGTGGGTTACCTTTCTAAGGGATAAATCTTAACCATTGGAGAAATTCAAGATATTTAAAGCTAGAGTGGAGACTGAGACTGGGTTGAAGCTAAAGTGCCTGAGATCTGATAGAGGAGGAGAATTTACATTAGAAGAGTTTGATACATTCTGCGAGCGGAATGGAATTAGAAGACAACTATCCGCTCCTAGAACCCCTCAACATGATGGAGTTGTTGAAAGAAAGAACAAAACCATTTTGGATGCTGCCAGGACTATGTTGATTGAAGGAAATGTTTCATAGATATTTTGGAGAGAAGTTGGTAGAATTGTTGTTTACACATTCAACTAGGTGTATGTAAAAGGTGATCCTGGTAAGACTCCTTATGAGCTATGGTTTGGTCATGTTCCTACAGCTAGATATTTCAGAGTTTTTGGAAGTAAATGTTATATCAAAAGAGATGAGGATATAGGAAAGTTTGATGCAAGACGTGATGAAAGAATCTTCTTGGGATATTCTACTAAGAGCAAGGCCTACCAATGTTACAACAAGAGACTAAGAAATATAATAGAGAGTGCAAATATGAAGGTGGATGAATGTATTAGAAATCAAATTAGAGCATGAAGATATGAATTTGATGATGAAGATGTTGTTTCCAATCCTGTGCAAACTGAGATCCTAAAGCAGAATGATCTGGTAGAGATAGTCAATCCAAATATTGCTACTGCCGGTGAAGAAGTGCAAGATTTTGACAATTAGAATAATCAGAAGAATATGAGGTATGTAAGGTTGAATAATTTAGAAAATCATATTATTGGTGATAAGAATAAAGGTGTGATGACTAGGAGAAGGATTGCTGCTAAAGAGATATGTTTGATTTCAAAGATTGAGCCTAAAGATGTTGCAAAAGCATGTAAAGATGAGAATTGGATAGAAGAAATGGAAGAAGAGCTGAATCAAATTGAGAAGAATAACACTTGGGAGCTTGTTACGAGACCTAAAGACAAGAATTTGATTGGTATGAAATGGGTGTTCTAGAATAAACCAAATGAAGTCAGTGAAGTTGTCAGAAACAAAGCAAGATTGCTATGTAAAGGGTGTTATTAGATGGAAGGAATTTATTATGAGGAGATTTTTTCTCTGATAGCTAGAATTGAAGCTATTAGGCTGCTACTTGCATATGCTTCTTACAAGAATTTTAAAGTATATCAGATGGATATCAAGTTAACCTTTTTGAATGGAGATTTGGAAGAAGAATTCTACATTGAGAAACCAAATGGATCTTCTTTATCAGATGAAGGAGATATGGTATGCAAATTAAAGAAAACACTGTATGGAATTAAGCAAGCCCCTAGAGCTTGGTATGCTAGATTGGATAAGTATTTGTTGAAGTTGGAATTTTGTAAAGGTACTCCTAATAGTAATTTATACTTTAAGGTTAAGAATGATAGCATTTTGATTATTGAAGTCTTTGTTGGTGATATGATTTTTGGAGGAGATGATTATTTGAGTATAAAGTTTTTTGATGATATGCAAAAGGAATTTGAGATGTCTATGATAGGTGAAATGAAATTCTTCTTAGGATTGTAGATTACTAAGATCAACATGGGTATTTTCATTTCTCAATCTAAGTATGTAAAGGAATTTTTGAAGAAGTTTGGGCTAGATGATTCCAAACCTATTGGAAGTCCTATGGTGACTGGATGCAAGTTGTCTAAGAATGATGAATCTCAGAAAGCTAATCAAACTTTGCATAGAACTATTGTTGGTAGATTGATGTCCTCAACTCAGACTAGACCAAATATTATGCACGGTGTTTGTCTTTGTGCTAGATTTCAAGCTGATCCTAAATAGACTCATGTTGTTGATGTAAAGAGGATCTTTTAGATACTTGAAG
Organism: Cryptomeria japonica; assembly: GCF_030272615.1. Lineage (NCBI taxonomy): Eukaryota > Viridiplantae > Streptophyta > Pinopsida > Cupressales > Cupressaceae > Cryptomeria > Cryptomeria japonica. The sequence continues at coordinate 586,016,279 of NC_081411.1, read as the reverse complement.
GGGACTGTTGACTATGGTTTATGGTATCAAAAAAATGATGATTACTTGCTATGTGCTTATACTGATGCTGATTAGGTATGTGATGTTGATGACCAAAAGAGAACTACCGGTGGAGATTTATTTTTTGGAAAGAAGTTGGTCTCATGGTCCAGTAAGAAGCAAGATGTTGTATCTCTATCTACTATCGAAGATGAATACATTGCTGCTGCTAGTAATTGTACTAAGGTAGTTTGGATGAAGTAGATTTTTAAGGATATTAGAGTTGTTTATGATGAGCCTATAGTTATATATTATGATAATTTAAGTGCTATAAATATTTCCAAGAATCCAGAACTACATTCTAAAACAAAGCATGTATCAATAAAGTATCATTTCTTGAGGGATAAATTCAGTGATGAAGAAGTTCGATTGGAATATGTATCTACAAAGAATTAGATTGCAGATATTTTCACTAAACCTTTGCCTATAGATACATTTGTCTACTTGAGAGACAAGTTAGGGGTCTCTACCCCTCCTAATGAGAACTAGATGCATGGGCTTGCATCAATCCGGTGGATTTCAGAGCCTTATCATTTTATTTGAGTTGATGAGTTGGTGCTGCTACTTAGCCAGAGTAGGCAGTGTGATTTACATGATCAATTGTGCATTTATCCTAAGGGAGAGAAATTTTCTTTCTTAGAGGATGAGTTTTGGGGAGAGAAGCATGTTTTGTATTCTGTTTTTGGCATTGTTGTCAAAGGGGGAGAGAGGCGTGTGAAAAAATGCTTTATCTTTGGAGCTTTGTGTGCATGATCTTAGTGGGAGTTTGTTGTAGACTACTAATGTTTATTCATTCCTTTGCATTGATTGTTTTTCACATTCATATGTTTTCATCAATGTCAAAGTTGGAGATTGTTGGATATTGTTGCTGCTAGGATATGTTGTTGTCATTGATGTCAACATATTCCTGTGTTGGGTGCTCTAGTGTTTGCATTGAGTTGATTTGGATGGTTTATCTATTTGGGATGTTGAATCAACAAGACATATTTCATTCTTTATTGATTCCATGATGCTATGTGGTGATTTAGTTTAGTTGTGGATTCCGGTTTGAAGACTATTCTTCTGTGTATAGTGTTGCAGTGTTCTGTTATTTGATCCATTGTGCTCCAGTATGACTATATCTTTGGTTGTGGATAGAATATTTTGGATGTTGATGTGTATCTATATTTTAGATGGTTCATGATTTGGTTCTCCACAAGTCATCTTTCTAGTCCGAATTGTTGTTGTTAAGTGTTCTTAAGAGTTAGTGTGTTGATCAATGAAGATTTGAATAAGTGGTGTTGGTGCAGCTATTGCAAATGGTTATAATGTTCTTGCTGGTGTTTCCTGATCATGTCCTATTTGTTTTTCTGGTCCGCATTGATCCTTATGCATGGTATTGGTGATTTTGTTGATCCAGTGATATTATTTGTGTTATGCGGTATTTTTGGTGGTGAAGCATGTTGCAGTTGATCTTGGCAAGATTTATGGTGGTGATGCATGTTTGGAGAGTTGATTTAGATCCATGATATATCATCTATTGCATTATATTGGTCCGGTAGTTTATTTACGTATCGTGTGATGTAATTTTGTAATTAAGGGTTGAGGGTTTGGCCGACCTTGTAGTCAAGGTTGATGAATTGTATAAATAGGTGTTATATTCATGTAATTTGGGTGTCGATGTGGTGTTTGCATTATCAGAGAGTGGTGTATGTGTGCATAAGATAATCTATCCTTTGGTATGGTGTATTGAGCAGATATTGTTGTAGGGTAGACAAATGAGCTTTACCGGAACTGTCATCAAGCATTAGCAAATGCTATTTTTGCAGTTCATGTAATTTGGATTGTAGTTCGATCATTATTGTAAGGTAGTGAACCTTCCCTGAGGATTGGAGCCTTCTGGGTCATTATGTTTTGAGCAATGAACTCTAGGCAATGAGCCTGAATGCATGTACATTCGCCATTGTAAGGAAAGCATAGTGCGGAAAATACTCTCCTAACACCAATTGTAAAGGGAATCGAGCAAGTATGTCTTTAAATTCTTTTGCAGAACATTAAGATATACACAGATTAATGAAAAACTAATCACATGGAAAACACAATAGAGAGTTAACACCAGATTTACGTGGGAAAAACTTTACAAGTAAAAAATCCACCACCAAAGAGAGATCACTTTATTCATGGTTAACAAAAGGTTACAATAAAGTTACAGATCCTCTTCACATGCATTTGCTCTCAGAATCTATGTTCAAATCACAGTCATCACCTATGTAGAACACTCAAACTTCCAACATACAGGACTCCACACCATATGTCACATAGTAACCTCTCTACATCTCCATCTTTTGGTTACATCTCTGGCAACATATATATTAGCCATCGATTACAATGTATCGGTTAAGCATAACCCTTATGGAATCCAACAGTCTTTCATTTAGTAACATCCATCCACCTAACCAATATTGCATTTCAGTTTCCTGTAGCTATTCTGATTACATCTATCGAATGCAGTTCACACAACAATTAGTCGCTCCAACCGCCAGGAAGTCTAACTGTTGACCATCTTATATTCACGAATAATCCATTATCCCATATTCGTCTAGCATAGAAATCGATTGGCCTTCAAATACATGAGCTCACAATCTTCAAGTGTCCACACAGTTACTCTTTTACCTCTAATCGGTTTGAGCCCATGGCCCACCCAGCTCATCAACATAGCATCAAATCATCCACAAGACCACTTCCAAGTTACCCCAATCTCCAATGACCAAGAAGATGGGTCCATTGGTCCATCGACGTAGCACCCAACAGGCTCTCTCAACCTCCGATGATACCCTAATCGTCGAAGGCAACTCCATCGAGTCATCGGCAAGACAACCAAACTAGCTACCCCAATACCAATGAAAGTGGACTCATCCGGTATTGGTGTAGCAACCAACAATGTCATCCCAATCACTGATAGCACTCAGTCAGTTTCATTGGGTCATCAGAAACACACCCAAACTGGCTACCCCGATCCCTGATAACACCAAAGTTGACCAAAGCGAATCCATCAGGTAATCAGCATAGCATTCAACAAACTCCTTCGATAGCCAATGACATCCTAATCGCCAAAGGCGACTTCATCGGGTCATTGGTGTAATGCTAACCAAGCTCACCCGATAGCCGATCAACAAGAAGGATATTCCATCGGCCCATCGGCTTAACATGAACATTTCTTCTTTGAAACCCGATGAAGAAGTATAAATCATGTTCTCTAGATGTTCCATCAGGGTAGGTTATTCCGATCAGCCTGAACACAAATCAAGTTAATTTGAGGCACATTTCCAACAATCTCCCACTTGACGAGGAATTCACTGGACTACCAAAGACTTACAAACATAACTTAGAAACATGGACTCTAAAGCCCATCAATGTTGATATACCACTCGATCATAAATCATCAAGAAATAGAATTTACTATGTGCATCATTGAGATACTTGTAGAGTAGTCACATCTCATTCATGGACATACCATCCTTCTACCATGCCACTACCATTGGACACACATAGAAGCTATCCACTGAGAAAACCATAACTCTATCTCCCAAGAATACAAAACTCTTGATCCAAAAAGGCTAACCGAATGTACCAACATTTGTCACAAACATAGATAGAAAAGCACCTTCAGCAAGTGCTAGCACATCCAACTATACATACCTCTAAGGGATACTATATTTCCATGTATCCATGAGTACCTTTTGATGAATACTAAGAGGGGGGGAGTGAATTAGTATACCAAAAAATACTATACTCAAACTTATAAATAGTTTAGCAGATAACTAGTGCAACAGATTCACTAATAAGCTAGTTAAGATAAATGCAAACCAAATAGAAAATAAAGCATTCACCCACAAAAGAACAATCACCATAACACAAGATATTTGATGTGGAAACCCAAATGCGAAAAACCACGGTGAGCAAAAACTCACAAGTAACTATCTGCAGAATAGAAACTAGACTGGTTAAGGTTAGACCGGTTAAGGTCATACAATGTTCTTCACTAGAACAGATCCTGTTAGGAATCTAGATCTTTGTTAGGAGATAAGTCCTGTTAAAGACTACCTTGTTAGAGGATTTCAAATCCATAGTTGTGATCCACCTTGTTAGAGGATTTACAAAGGCTTTGCTGGGCCTACCCAGCTAAGGGTTTCAGACTTATCAAAGATGTGAGTAATCAACAAGTGAGTGACCTAGCAAATAACACAGTCTACTTAATTAGATCCTTGATAGCTCATTGTTAATGCATTTGAGAATTACTTCAGTCTTCAATATATCCATACTCTATCTCTTCACACAGACTTAATATTTTTTGCAAAGATCGCACATAACCTTTTATGTTCTATCTCTCATACATACAAACCCTAGACATGATGTCCTTATAAAGGAATCTGATTTCATGTCGGTCCAATAGGATTAGACTACAAGTTCCTAGGTTCAGTGCATCTGGACACATTTGGTAACACGACACAAGATCACCACCAAAGTGTCGGTGGATGATAACTCATCACACATTACTGAAATACTGGTTGGTAACTCATCTCAAAGTAATACCAGTTAACACAATATACCGATTATCGGTTTGTCAAAATGAAGACTGGTAGATCATAGTGTTAACTACCGCTTGGGTCCTTCATACCACTTGAAATCCTTGTACCGCTTGTGATCCTTGAACTACTTAGGGTCTCCATACCACTTGAGTTCTTCAATCAATCTGTGACTGGTAAACATTTTCTACAAAATACTGATAGTGTAAAGACTATACATTTAGTAATACACAATATTGGTTGGAACAATTACCAGTTGTCATAACTCATACATCAAGAAAGTGTGTGTCCATCAATGACAATCAAATCATCATCAAAATGCCAATAATCTCCCCCTTTGGCATTGATGGCAACACTTAGGAAAATTTTGACATCTAAGTGTTTTTACAACAAAAAATGCCATAATCAAAATTACTCCCCCTAAGCATATACACTATCCCTTTTTGTAGAAATTACAATATACACTACTCCCAAAATGATAGTATACAGGAAATGGTAACATTCACCAAAATTTTAATGTACTAATTCCCCTTTGCCAACAATGAAAAAGTAATGCAAAATAACCCCTGTTTCTCATTATCAGTAAAAGTAGAGTAAATGTTTATGACAATAAGGAATGAAACTTATCAAAAATAGATTTAAACTCCTACATAAAAATTTTCATGGCTAATGTCCATGACTCAAGAAATGAAGTAGCAAAATCACTTTCCATTTTCATTTGGAATACTAGTTCTTCCATTGCATCAATGGTACTCATCTCTTGAGTTACTGTGATGGCTTCCAGATTGAGAAAACATTTCTGAAGAATCTGCAGTCTAGGAAATAAGAGTAGTTGTAGATCCTACAAATCTTTAGATTGGTTGGTGATCTCCAAGTCAATCTTGGTAGTCTGAAGCTGATAGTGATGAACCAATTGCCCATATGTAGTGAATGAATCATATGGCATCTTGAAATTGCTAATATAAGCTTGTAGCTCCGATTGGAGTTGAGCTTTCTATTTAAGCACATCATCACAAAATAGATGGGGTTGGCAGATTTTAATCAATAGTAATTTACCTTCACCCATGGCAACATTGATATCATTCTGTTGTTTCAGTAGTTGTGTCCACAGCTCATTCATTTTCTTGACTAAGGCAGCATTGAGTGCCTTTTCATGGTTCTTCTTTGTAGTGGCTTCAACAGCATCTTCTAAGCATTGTACCTAATCCTCCACTACGGTACAAAGAAGTTTTAGCTTGGATAGAGAGGAATCAGTACTAGTGAGGTTAGTACCAGGAATTAGACTGGTAAGGGTGTCAATCGAAGTTTGAATGACATCCTATTCCTTCTTCCTTCATAATGCTTCTAGTCTCTCCTATGAAAGTTTTATGCTATGAAGAAGCTCAAACTCATCTACAAATTGGAGGTCAATAGGACTAGTGGTGTCAACCAGTTTGTCTTGACCACCGGTTGCCTTGGGAGTCTCCACTTGTTTGGTTTTCTCTGCTTCCTTCTCCTCTGCTGCTCTTTTCTTTTCCTCTTCTTTCTTCTTTTGCTCCTCTTCTTGTTTCTTCTTTAGTTCTTCCTTCTTCTTGTCTTCTTCCTACTTTTTCTTCTCTTCCTCCTTCTTCTCTTAATCCTTCTGCTCTTCTTCTTATTTCTTCTTCTCTTCTTCTTTTCTCTTCTCCTCTTCTTTTCTCTTCTCCTCTTCTTTCTTCTTCTCTTCTTCTTATTTCCTCTTCTCTTCTTCTTGTTTCCTCTTCTCGTCTTCTTTCCTTTTCTCTTCCTCTTTCCTCTTGTCTTCCTCTTTCTTTTTCTCTTCCTCTTTCCTCTTTATTTCCTCTTGCCTTTCTTTTTCCGCTTGCTCTTTCTCAACCTTTTCCTTGTCCTGTTTCTCTCTTTCTGCTTTGTCTCTGTCTTGTTTTTCTTTCTCTACTTTTTCTTTATCATGTTTCTCTTTCTCTATGTTAGGAGTGACATCCTCAACATCTAAAGCATCCACATCAATGGGATCATTTTGCTCTATCACTCTTTCCTCTTTGCTATCAAATGCCTCATCTAGTTTGCCTGATGGTAGGCCCAGTTCTTGTTTAGCCTTCAGATTGGCCTCAGACACTTGGTGTAACCTAACAGTAGCTTTTGCATGTAAATGAGTATCCTTCTCCACTTCAGAGGCTTTACCTTCCACTAGCCTGAGTCTTCTCCTTCTCATGAAGAAGAGGCATTTTTTTTAATCCATTATCTTAAATAATTCTGAATTTGAGGCATCGAAAAAGTATTGTGCAAAGACTTTCTCCCTTATTTCTTGTTCCTTTTCAATGGCAATGCACCATTTATTGTCCAAATAATTGTATAAAGAATCAGGTGTCACTGATCTAATTTCTGATGGCGACTGGTCATTAACACATAAATATTTAATGATTTCCTGCTCTACTTCTTCTTTCTCACTATTAGTAAAATCATCAAAATATTCTGTTAAATCATCAAGCACTTTCCTCTTAATATTCTTAATAGTCCTCTAACAATGTGTCATTGGCTTATAAGAGGAAATATCTATATTTACCGATGCAGAGGTTGCAGGTGCATTACCGGTAGATTTTGCTTTCTTGCTTGTTTGCCTTGTCTTCTTTGGTTGGATTTATGATTCAGTATCCTCTGACTCCGGTGAGCTAGTTTTGGTTTTCTGCTTCCTCTCAAAGACTTTAGCAGAAGTAACCTTAGGTTTCTTCTTATCTGGTGACCGCTTGGTCACTTTTGGACTGGCAGAGGTAACCAGTGCAGATACCAATGGCACTGCTTTGTCCTTCTTGTGTTTTGGCTCTTCAACCAGTGTGACCCTCTCTAAGTAGGTACCGATTCTCTTTTTCTTCACATCCAGTGGAGAGGCAATTAGGGTAGAGGCATACCCGATCAACATATCATACATCACTTCATACCCCATTGGTTCAACTGCTTCCTTTCTCGGTTCCACTGCTTCCATTATGCAGTCATCAATCCTTATTGTGAAGCAGATGTCATCTTCATATTTCTTCACAATATCACTAGATATCCTTATCCTCTAGCTTATCTTCCACTTGAATTCATCTAAATACTTATTCAGAGCCTCGGGATGTGAAGTTCCCAGTTCTTGAAGAATTTCCTTGATTTGCCTAGAGACCGGTAGGTTAGCAGACCATTGCACATCACCTATTCCTAGGAAATAGCCTTGAAAATAAAAGAATAAGTTGACCAGTAGTTATCCAAATCTGAACCTTAAAGCATTACCCTATTTAATGGACTTTAGGTTTGTAAAGTGGAAAATCGTGATCGAACCCTAGTTGTTCTCCCCTCTTCCAACTCCGAGGAGAGAGAAGGGAGGTTCGCTAGGATTCGATGGTTTTCAATTAGGGGAGAGACTTTACATTCAAAAGAGGGGTTGAAACCCACAAGATCCAATCCCATGTAATGCAAGATTGGATGCTAAATGTGTTTCAAGGGTTAAGACAGCAAGGCTACCCTCTTTCGTAAAGAATGTTGATAGGAGAATTAAGCTAAGCATGCATAGAAAGTGATAAAGATTCGCTTATAAACTGAGATAGGAATACAGTATGACGCTGCGGACCTGGAATTAGCAGTAAAATGTCGATACGGCGCTGTCTTGCAAATTTGAGCAAAAGTTGTTGGGACGATGGCGCCCGATGCCACGGTCCTCCGAAAAATCCGCGAAACGAAGGGGGATCTGTTCGTCTCTGCACAAGGATTCCAGATCTTCAATTTCAGCCGCGTACCTACAACCTACACATAGAAAAGTGAAGACGATTGGGGGGTTAGGGATTAGGGGTTTGCCTTTAGGTCAAACCCCAGTTTTGGAATTAACCAAGAAATGAGCAAGTGCTGTAAATGTAAATGTATGTGAAACAAGTACTAATACCTTGTTCTAAGGATGTTTGTATCCTTATGTGCGAAGGTTTAGATGTTGTATGTTGTATGTTGTAGCATGTAATATGTGATCTCCTCTTCAATGGTTGAATCCTTGTCTTGAATGCAACACTTAGCTTTGAATGGAGACTTGAAATGATCAATTGCTTGAAGGAATGCTTGAATGCTTGAATGCTTGAATGCTTGAGTATAGTTTCCACGCTTGCATACATATCCTCTTCATCCCAAATGAGAGAGAAAAATGTAGTTTATATACTTGTCAATTAGGGCTGATAGACTGATTTTCCCGACCTTAGGCCGACCAGGAAAGTTAATTTCCAATTTGCAAACAAAAAGACCCGAGACCCCTTAGGAGACCGGGCCCAAAATAGGACCCAGGGACCAGGGCGCTGGGCGCCATGTTCCTGGGGACCAGGGCACTAGGCGCCCTGGTCCTGAAGGACCAGGGCGCTGGGCGCTCTGGTCCCACCTCCCGGGACAGCAGGGTGCAAGGAGGTTCAAGCCAAGGTGCTTGAAAAATGTAGTTTTCAGTGTCGTGAGCAAGTTTCAGGGTCTCCATTCAGGTTGCGTGTTGCATCGCCATCGTGAAGACCGAAATGCAGTCAAAATTGCAAGTGTCACAATTTTAGGATGCTACATTTAGCCCCCACTTTAGCGGGAGTATGTATGCTCATACTTCTGGTAAAGTACAAGGAAACAACATTGAAAAACTTTCACCGCGTCAAGGAGGCAAGATACACCAAGCCCCCAGTGGACTAAGGATCTTACAACTTCGATTGACAAAGTAAAAGGGAAGATCATGAGGAAGAACCATGACTATCAGTAGTAAGGTTCCCTCACTATGAGTCATGCAAAAGAAATACCAAAAATCTTCAAGACAAAGCTAAGTTTGCCAAGAAATTTTCAAGTATCTTGAAAAGATATGAACGGGATGTATGCCCCCCTACGTTAAAGCGATCGCACATGCCTCACCAGGGGTGATTGTTTTAACGTAGTGATACATATAAGAAATGAGAAAGGAGCACGTTATCGCAAGGATTTAGTCCCCAAGTGTGAGATAAGCCCAAGGATAATAGACACAAAACACAAAGCACGAGGTGACTTTGCTTTCCTCGGGGTCAGTATGCTGTATGATAATTCATGTATATGTATCATATGTATGTATGCATAATTGTTCTTCATTCCCCAATCAAGGAAGGTCACCTAGAAGAAGGGAACACATGTGTCTTTTGAGTCAACATGAGAGAGATCGAGAGATCTCAATGCTTTGCATCGTCCTCAAGTAGAAAACACTAAGGACAACAAATAGAAGAATGAGAATAACATATAGAAGAAGTAACACAAGAGAGGAGAAGAGAATCTGCTATGCTAATGTAACTAGTCTAGCATGTCATCTACCCCCCGATCTTGCTGATCAATGTTTCAGGAAGACAGGGAACACGCTAGAGGAGGAACATCCAACACAGCAGATGGAGCTATCACAAGATCCAAACAAGGGCTATGTTCATGTTTCGAGCCACATTGTTCTTGTCTAGGAGCTAGGATAAGTGCTTTAGAAAATTCATTAGATAAATGGTTATCAACATCAACAAGTTCATATTCACTATCAGAAGCAAGAGGAGTAACATTTTCATCATGAATAACATTTTCATCTATATCATCATCAAGATTTATAAAAATAGGATTTTTAACTCGCATAGGATCAAGACCATCATGCATCTTATGTTTAGGAGATTTCGACTCAATTTCCGGCTGAGGAGAAAATGGATTAATGCTTGTTGAAGGTGTTTTTGGAGATTGCAAAGTTTGAGAAGCAGCTGCCTGAGCTCTAAGATGACGCTTTCGTCGGCATTCACATGTAGAACGATTTTGTCTAGTCTTAGTAGGAAGTGGAGAAGACTAAGGAGGAGGAATGTTCTCATCCTTAGCACTTGGGTGTTTAGGTTGTGGTCTCTTAGGCTGGATAATAGGAGAAGAAGAAATTCTCTTCCCTCTATAAAAAGAAGGAGGAGGAACTGCTCCATATAAAGGAGGAATTTTTAGTTTAGGGAGAAGACCAAGTCCATCATGAGGAGGAGGTATAGGTCTACTCTTAGGAAGTTTATTAGGTATAGACATAGTCACATCCATAGGGATGGGTTGAGAATCTTCTTGAGGAAAGACATTAGTTTTATCTTTCAAAGGAAGAACTTCCTTCTCAAGAATGATAGGAATATCAAGTTTAGGTGCTCTAGGTTCACTTAGAGATAGGATCATATCTGTTTTCCACTTTTGATAAGATTTGAAAAGATGATCACTTTGCGGAGGAAGAGATTGGAATTGTTTAGGCCAAAAGTAATCAAGAGGAACGCTAGAAGTTCTTTCAGCTGGTTTAAAGAGACTATGATTGACAGTAACAACTTCACCATTATGGGGAAATTTCAAACACTTATGAATAGGAGAAGCAATAGCTTTCATGGAAGATAGCCAAGGATAGCCAAGCTTCACACGAAATTGTTCGGAAGATGGAATAATAGCAAAGTTCACATCAAGAGATTTGTTATGGACCTCAATAGGCAATGTAATAGAACCAATTGCAGGAGAAGAAAATGCATCAAATAGTTTCACAATCACATCTGTTTTGTCATATATCACTTGATTCAATTGCAAAGTAAAAAGAAATTCTTCAGTAATAACATTAACCATGCACGAAGGATCAATAAGCACTCCACAGAAAGGTGTATTCTTAACTTTTGCAACTATGTATAAAGGACCATCAGGTGCCCTAATGGATTCACTCGAATCAAATGTGATGGAAGTTTCTTTAGGGATTTCTTGCTGCTCTACAAAGTTAATCACATTCGGAGTCATAGACACAAGACCATCAGATGAGAGAGAGGAATCATTAGCCTCAATTGCATTAGAGGTATGAGAAGGCAATGGATCAGTGAAAATCTAAAGATTTTGGTTAGGAGGAGCTACAGATGTGTTTCCTTTATCATTCACACCAGAAACAGAGATAGTATTGTTATCAATCAAATCTTGAATTTTACCCTTTAAAGAAAAACATTTTTTGGTATCATGCCCAGGCTGATGGTGAAATTGACAAAAAGATTTATTATCAAAATAAGGTGAAGTAATCTTTGCAGGATCAATTTGTCTTATAGGAGGAAGAGTAAGCACATTTTGTTCCAATAACTTATTCATAATACTATGCAATGATTCATTCAAAGGAGTATACTTTCTTTCTTTCTTGAAAAATTTAGAAATAGGAGGCACACCTGATGCTGCATTCACATTGTTGTTGATGATGTTTTCATTGAATTTGATGGAATCTCTGTTCGGTTTAAACTTCCCAAATGGTTGTTGACTGCTATCACCCTTATCACTCGGAGCCATAGGATGTGATTGTTCCATTTGACTCACAGTCAGTTGATAATTGTGAAGAGTGGCGCACAACTGTTAGAAAGAAGTAAACTCAGAAAACAAAAGTTTGTCTCGAATATCTTTTTGTAAATTAGAAATAAAGATTCTTTGAATATCATTGTCAGGCACTGGAAAAGAAATTTGAGCATACAAATGCTTATATCTACCAATGAAATCAGTCACTTTTTCTTTAACACCTTGTTTACAATGCATTAAATCAATCAAAGTAATTTTAGGACTTATATTGTTTTGAAATTGTTGAATGAAAGCATTTGCAAGTTGTTCGAAAGAAGTAATAGAATAAGAAGGCAATGAGCAATACCATTGCAGGGCTTTGTCTCTTAATGTTCTAGTAAACAGTTTTGCAAGCAACCTTTGGTCATAAGCAAAATCGGTACATATTGTTTGAAAAGTCTTAACATGTGTTAGAGGATCTCCTTTACCATTATAAAGCTCCAAATGCGGGATTTCAACATGTTTAGGAGGGATAGCTCGAACAATGTCAAGAGAAAGTGGGCTCGCAACATCAAATGTGGGCACACTAAACTTAGATTGATTCATAGAGGCAATTTGTTGCTGTAAAGAAGAGACAGTTTGTGCAAGATTGTTAATGGTCGCTTCAGTCGAAGAGTTCCTATTGGATGTGTTAGATTGAGATGGAGGTGTTATGTTATTGAAAGAAGGTAAAGAGTAAGGTGGTGGGACTCTATGATAATTAGTCATAGGAGATGAGTGGGCAAGAGGAATACTACAAGGAGGAATGGAATGGTTAAATGAATTGCCCCCTTGCGTCATGTTCATTTGTGGTGATATAATAGGCACACTCATTGAAGGAATGAATGAAGAAGTCGGATTGAATGAAGGAAGAGGGTTAACTGAAGAAGAAGGGTTGCCCCCATGACTAGTAATCACAGGAGGAATGTCTTGTATAGAAGTAGCCATGATGTTTGATGTAAAGGTAGGTATACTAGCAATAGGAGTTGTCAAAGGAATAGAATGATTGACTTGAGTAGGAGGTTGTGTATAACCTAAATTTTCAGCACAACTCTTCATAGTCATCACATTCGAATCCACAATGTGTGCAATACCACACAAAATATCAATTCCATTCTTATCACTTTGAAGCATACATTTTAGACCCTCAATTAAAGGAAGAGCTTGACTATCAGGGTATTCTTGAGACATCCATTGTCGAAAATCATCAAATTGGTTATCCAATTTTGAAAGTTGTTCTTCAGAAACCTCATGGAGAGCTTCTTCATCATTAGGAGGATTAGAGGAATTACCCATGTCCTCGTTAAAAAGGCTATTCAAATTAGGTTCCATCTCCTCAGTAGTTAAACCTTGGAAAGACTTAATTCTACGGCTTCGTCTAACGGGAATAGTGTAAGTAGGGCTTATTGTTGTAAAACTCATGCACTAGGAAGAGAGAGAAGATTTTGAATTTAGAGGTAGCAATTTTCAGTAAAATCAGCCAATCTTCTGGATTTAAGCTGTTAAATGCAATCACAACAGTCTCCCGAAATTTCGGAAAAAATGCCCGGGACCGTGGCGCCCGGAGTGCAACACGGTCCTTGCAACTTTTTTTGAAATTTGCAGGGATGAAAGGTATGATGATTTTAGAGTTAATCTGAAAAAATTGAGTGATTTTACGATCTGTAGATAGGCCAAATTAAAGTTGTAATCTCAAAATTGAACCCTATCAAGATTGTCGAAAAATGCAAAAATTTGAATTTTGAAAAAGAGAGGGAAACTGAAATTTTGAATTTTGTGATTTTAGAGGGAATATCCAGAGCAATGCAAATTTTGGAATTTGAAAATTGACTCAATTTCACGCAAAATTCAATTTTGAAAGCAGAAATCAAAGTTGTTGTAATTAAGCACTTAATTTCAAAAGTCACAAAATGCAAGAATTTGAATAAAGCACTGAAATTTTTAATGAATGATAACACACTTTTCAGATTTAGGACAGTAAGAACACAATTTTGACACAAAATTTCAATTTCAATGATTTTTAAATGTTTAGAAGCCTTAATCCAAGCAATCACAAGACCAACTTTGACTGTTATTTTGAAGGTGTAAAAATTGATAAAATCAGCCAAAATTCTGGATTTTAGCAGGAAAATACAGTAAGATCTCGCTCCCGAAATTTTGGGAAAAATGTCGGGGACGATGGCGCTCGGCGCCACGGTCCTCGCAAGTTTTTTCCAAATTTTAAGGGATGAAAGATATTGTGATTTTATTGCAGAATCCAAAGTTACAGCTGATTTGGAGATGTTTTGATCAGTGAAATTGTCGGACAAAGGTTGAATCAAGAGGGTTTCAAAAATTAGGGTTTTGACATTTAACCACTTAATTTTCAGAATTAAAGCACAAATATGAATTGAAAATTTGTAATAGAAGGGTAGATCTGAAACAGGCATTAACATTTAGACATTTCGCAGGTTCAATTACTAAAAAGAAAATTTAGGGTTTTTATGCAATCAACTCTAAAATTTTACAAAAGATCAAACATGGAAATGTAATCAATTTTTTCAGATCTAAGCATGAAAAATCAGAAAGGATGTTCACGTCGGGTTCACCAAAATGTAAAGCAGAAAATCGCGATCGAACCCTAGTTGTTCTCCCCTCTTCCAACTCCAAGGAGAGAGAAGGGAGGTTCGCTAGGATTCGATGGTTTTCACTTAGGGAAGAGACTTTACATTCAAAAGAGGGGTTGAAACCCACAAGATCCAATCCCACGCAATGCAAGATTAGATGCTAAATGTGTTTCAAGGGTTAAGACAGCAAGGCTACCCTCTTTCGTAAAGAATGTTGATAGGAGAATTAAGCTAAGCATGCATAGAAAGTGATAAAGATTCGCTTATAAACTGAGATAGGAATACAGTATGACGCTGCGGACCTGGAATTAGCAGTAAAATGTCGATACGGCGCTATCCTGCAAATTTGAGGAAAAGTTGTCAGGACGATGGCGCCCGGCGCCACGGTCCTCCGAAAAATCTGCGAAACGAAGGGGGATCTGTTCGTCTCTGCACAAGGATTCCAGATCTTCAATTTCAGCCGCGTACCTACAACCTACACACAGAAAAGCGAAGACGATTGGGGGGTTAGGGATTAGGGGTTTGCCTTTAGGTCAAACCCCAGTTTTGGAATTAACTAAGGAATGAGCAAGTGCTGTAAATGTAAATGTATGTGAAACAAGTACTAATACCTTGTTCTAAGGATGTTTGTATCCTTATGTGCGAAGGTTTAGATGTTGTATGTTGTATGTTGTAGCATGTAGTATGTGATCTCCTCTTCAATGGTTGAGTCCTTGTCTTGAATGCAACACTTAGCCTTGAATGGAGACTTGAAATGATCAATTGCTTGAAGGAATGCTTGAATGCTTGAATTCTTGAATGCTTGAGTATAGTTTCCACGCTTGCATACATATCCTCTTCATCCCAAATGAGAGAGAAAAATGTAGTTTATATACTTGTCAATTAGGGCTGATAGACTGATTTTCCCGACCTTAGGCCGACCAGGAAAGTTAATTTCCAATTTGCAAACAAAAAGACCCGAAACCCCTTAGGAGACCGGGCCCAAAATAGGACCCAGGGACCAGGGCACTGGGCGCCATGGTCCTGGGGACCAGGGCGCTGGGTGCCCTGGTCCTGAAGGACCAGGGTGCTGGGCGCTCTGGTCCCACCTCCCGGGACAGCAAGGTGCAAGGAGGTTCAGGCCAAGGTGCTTGAAAAATGCAGTTTTTAGTGTCGTGAGCAAGTTTCAGGGTCTCCATTCAGGTTGCGTGTTGCGTCGCCATCGTGAAGACCGAAATGCAGTCAAAATTGCAAGTGTCGCAATTTTAGGACGCTACAAGGTTCAATAGAAATTGCTTCTGAAAACAGGTACATAGGTCAAATGTATTATTTTCTTAATCATTCTATAAGCGGCAATCACCATAGTAGTTGGGACATAATTCATTTTGCTAGCATATAATATCCAGTATCCAATCACCATGCAAGCATACTTAACTAAATCATCTTTGATGGTGTTGACGGTCATTGCCCATTGGTCGCTTAGAGAACCGGTGAGCTTTTTCATTTCCATTTTGGTGACCTTTCAAAGAGCTAGCACCTCTCTGACATTACAGAATCTGGTGACGACATGAATTGCTTCTGGTGTGATGTCATGCATTCGCTCGAGGTACATCTTATCACCGTGTACCCTACTAAGGATGATGTAGATGTGTTCTTTTGTGAATTCTTCCAGAAAATACACCGCATTATGCAGTTTCATCTTCTCTAGGATGCTATATTTAGGTTTGATTTTCTTGTCATCCCCACAGAACAGACCTAGCTAGAAATGAATCACTAAGGATCCTAGGTCTTCCAGTTTACAATCTATATATCCTGAAATGTCTTCCTCGACAATAACTCTGATGGGTATCTGGGATAGGGCATTGTATTTCATCTTCTTTTGAATAAATTCAGCTGAATCTATAGGTGCACTAGAACTAGAGTGCGATGTAGATGCCATGATAAGAAAGAAATTTGAGAAATACCTTCACAATTAAAAATTTAGGGTTTGCCAATGTCTCCCACAATACACCGCTTTGGTTGCTCGAACACCGCTTAGTGTTCTACACTGAAAGTTTGCTGGATTCCTCTGCAATATTTTTGGATTCACTTTGAATTGCTAGATGAATCACTCTTTCTCACTCTGCTCTTTGAAAATTTTTCTTTTGCGAACTGATAAGTAAAAATGATGAAAAAAATCCCTTTTAAACAATCTTTCACCTACCATAATAAATGTATCACCGCTAGGGAATAAACCCTAATTTTGCCTTTTACCACTTCAAAATCTTCTACCGATTGATAGGTAGCATATACCGGTTAAGGTATTTACCAATATAAACTGGGGGTTCAAAACATTTCACCGATATGTTCCCCCTAAGCTTTTCTGAAGCTCAGTTTGTCAGTTCATTAACTTCCACACTAGGTGTAGAAACCAGATCATCCTGTGATGCTTCTTCAGGTTTCTTTTTCCAAGTTTTATTCATTTTCACTTGAATGGTTTCAATATCAATCTTTCCTTCTGGAGTGATCAGTATATCATCCGATAGGTTCTTTCTCAGTCTGCAAGTTCTGGCAATGTGTCCCGGTTTGTTGCAATGATAGCATACCATTCCAAGTGTTCTCCATGGTCCATTATTCATACTTCCATTCTTTCTTCTACATGTTGCAACAATATGATCGCTACCATGACAAATCAAATAGGTTGCTCTCCAACCAGTTGTCACTTGATACCCACCTGACCGATGGTCATAGGTATTGTACTGGTTGTGATTTTGGTTCACAGAAGGTTTCGAGATAACTCCTTGAGTCCTTGGAGGGTATATCCCAATGTTGTGCAAAAATGACCTGCATTCAAATGCTCTATGCCCAAACTTGTTGCATGCATAACAATTTCCATTGAATCTATTGGATCTAGGCTTATTGTTTAGAAAATAAGGAAAATTGTTGTAGGCCTTGCTTCTACATACATTGGCAGTATGTCCTTCTTTGAGACAATTAAAGCAAACATGTTTAAATTTTTGCTTACCTTTATCCTTGGATGTTGGTTGCTTCTTTGATGCTTCAACTTTTGTTCCAGAGGTCTCACCTTCCTCATACCCAGAGAAACCAAGTCCAGTGGTATTCTTTACCAGTTTTGCAGATTCTAGGTTTTGCTCTAGTTTAGTAGTACTTTGATTGAATTTGGCAAGTATCTCCTTTGACTTAGTAAGTTCCTTGAAAATAGAAACATTGGATTCCATCAAGGTTGCATTCTTAGAAATAGCCATGTTTAGTTCACCTTGCATTTCTTCTTTTTCCACTTTACTCTCTTGGAGATGAGTGGTAAGGGCACTGGTTCTTGCTTCAGCTTGGAGATCTCATGATCTTTGTCTTTTACCAAATCTTCAACTTTCCTTCTATTCTCAAACTCTTGACACATTCTGATAATCAGTCCTTCCAACTCCTTTCTCAGGTTGGCTTTAGATTCATTCAGTTTTTCAACTTCTTCAACTAGGGTATCCATATTTGCTTCATCAGAAGAGCTAATTTCAGTAAGTTCCATTAGTTTCTCAGCATGCTCTCTTCTTTTGGCCAAAGAGGCTTTATACTTGACTTTGAGTTCATCATAGGCTCTCTCAATTTGAGTGAGACGGTGAGTAAGTTCCCTCATAGTGTATTCCCCCATATCTCCTTCCAAGTGGTTAGAATTATAGAAAGGTTGGCTCTGATACCAATTGATTAATACTAAGAGGGGGGATGAATTAGTATACCAAAAAATACTATACTCAAACTTCTAAACAATTTAGCAAATAACCGGTGCAACAGATTCACTAATACACTAGTTAAGATAAATGCAAACCAAATAGAAAATAAAGCATTCACCCACAAAAGAACAATCACCATAACACAAGATATTTGATGTGGAAACCCAAATGGGAAAAGCCATGGTGAGCCGAAACTCACAAGTAACTATCTGTAGAATAGAAACCAGACTGGTTAAGGTCATACAATATTCTTCACCAAAACAGATCCTGTTAGGAATCTAGATCTCTGTTAGGAGATAAGTCCTATTAAAGACTACCTTGTTAGAGGATTTACAAAGGCTTTTCTAGGCCTACCCGGTTAAGGGTTTTAGACTTGTCGAAGATGTGAGTAATCAACAAATGAGTGATCTAGCAAATAACACAATCTTCTTAATTAGATCCTTGATAGCTCATTGTTAATGCCTTTCAGCATTACTTCAGTCTTCAATATCTCCACACTCTATCTCTTCACATAGACTTAATCTTTTCTGCAAAGATCGCACATAACCATTTCTATTCTATCTCTCATACATACAAACCATAGACATGATGTCCTTATAGAATCTGATTTCATGTCGGTCCAATAGGATTAGACAACAAGTTCCTAGGTTCAGTGCATCTGGACACATTTGGTAACATGACACAGGATCACCACCAAAGTGTCAGTGGATGATAACTCATCACACATTATTGAAATACTGGTTGGTAACTCATCTCAGAGTAATACCAATTAACACAATATACCAATTACTAGTTTGTCAAAATGAAGACTGGTAGATCATAGTGTTAACTATCTCTTGGGTCCTTCGTATCGCTTGAGATCCTTGAACTGCTTGTGATCCTCAAACCGCTTGGGGTCTCCATATTGCTTGAGTTCTTCAGTCAATCTATGACCGGTAAATATTTTTTGCAAAATATCGAGTCTAAAGACTATACATTCAGTAATACACAATACCGGTTGGAACAATTATCGGTTGTCATAACTCATACATCAAGAAAGTGTGTGTCCATCAATGACAATCAAATCATCATCAAAATGTCAACACCTTTAACAAATCAACCCATGCCAAAACTCCAAATTAAAAACCACAATATCATGAAGTATCAAGAAAATGATCAATGTACTCAAAACACAAAAATAACCAAGATCATTGTCAAAATTCTAACTGCAGAATCAAGAACTTAAACATGACAACAATGATCTAAAACATCTCATCCAAAGAGATAACATGTTCCATATGAGCACCTCCATATCATTCCAAAACTCTAAAAGCATCTCAAGAGTGTACCACGATACAATAACATGTTAAAACATAAAAAACATCTCTACCAAGGACTTATGAATCCTCAAGATGTCAACATCTTCAGTCACATGAAGATCATCCACCATCAAGTGATGAATATACATCACTGCCAAACATGGTACCAAGTCTTACATGGCATCATGATAAACATCTTCTTCATGAAGATTGAACTAGACATCAATAGATGTCTAACTTGCCAAAGTAGCTCAGAAGGCATCTCCATCATCATTCTGAGAGGACCCAGAATCTAAAGAACTCTTATTTTTATTTTTCTCTCTGCAATCCTTCCAGATATGACCAGTTTGCCCACAATTCTAGCTCTTCGCTTTGGACTTCTTTCTAGGAGACTTAGAACTTTCCTCTGACTTGGATCTATACTTCTTGTCCTCTTGCTTGCCTCTAATAGTGAGATCCTCCTTGACCATCTCAAAAGATTTTCTTCATGTTTCTTCTGACAGTAACGAAGCAACCACACCTTCCATTGTGAACGTGGTTGTTGTACTCCTAATGGCCATTACCAGATGATCCCATGTGTCAGGCAGAGAACATAATAGAAGCATACATTGATCCTCGTCATCAATCTTGACTCCTACATAGGTTAACTATGCAACAATCATGTTGAAAACATTTAGATGATCTGCTAAAGATGTACCCTCATCCATCTTCAAGGAATACAACTTCTTCCTCAAGAACAACTTATTTACTAGAGACTTTCCCTGATAAATATCACCAAGTTTCTTCCACAGAAGATTAGCAGTATTCTCCTCATGAACATTTAACAGAATAGAGTCTGCCAAACAGAGTTTGATCAACCCTTTGGCTTTTCTATCTGCAAGATCCCAGTCCTCTTATTTCATGCTTGAAGGTTTAGCTCTAGCCACTACAATCCAGAGATCTCTATCAACTAGCAAATCTTCAACTTTAAGTTTCTACAACTCAAAGTTAGAGCCATTGAACTTCTCAATGTCCATTCGCCTAGAGGTGTTCGCCATCTTAAACTGCAAACAAGACAAATAAACACTCTGTTAGACTCCCACTGAAACTAGAATTGACACAAAGAACCAACCCTACCCAACAAGGATAACACAATAGGCCAAGCTCTAATACCACTTGTAAGGAAAGCACAGTGCAGAAAATGCTCTCCTAACACCAATTCTAAAGGGAATCAAGCAAGTACATCTTTAAATTCATTTCTAGAATGTTAAGATATACACAAACTAATGAAAAACTAATCACACAGAAAACACAACAAAGAGTTAACACCAGATTTATGTGGGAAAAAACTTAGAAGTCAAAACCCCACCACCAAAGAGAGATCAATTTATTCATAGTTAACAGAAGGTTACAATAAAGTTACAGATCCTCTTCACAAGCATTTGCTCTCAGAATCTATGATCAGATCACAATCATCACCTATGCAGAACACTCAAGCTTCCAACATATAGGACTCCACACCATACATCACACAGTAACCTCTCTACATCTCCATCTTTAGGTTACATCTTTGGCAACATATATATCATCCATTGATTACAACATATCAGTTAAGCATAACCGTTATGGAGTCCAACGATCCATTATTCAGTAACATCCATCCACCTAACCAACATTGCATTTTGGTTTCCTCTGGCTACTCTGATTACATCTGTCGAATGTAGTTCACACAACATTTAGTCACTCCAACCGCCAGGAAGTCTAGCCATCAACCATCCTATATTCATGAATCCTCCATTATCCCACATTCGTCTGGTACACAAATCAATTGGCCTTCAAATACTCAAGTGCACAATCTTCAAGTATCCACGCGGTTACTCTTTTACCTCTAACCGGTTTGAGCTCATGGCCCACCTAACTCATTAGCATAGCATCAAATCATCGTCAAGACCACTTCCAAGTTACCCTGATCTCTGATGACCAAGAAGATGGCCCATCGACGTAGCACCCAACAAGTTCTCCTGATCTCCGATGATACTACGATCGCCGAAGGCGACTCCATGGGGTCATCGACAAGACAACCAAACTAGCTACCCTGATCCCCGATACCAATGAAGGCAGACTCATTAGGTATCGGTGTAGCAACCAACCATGTCATCCCAATCACCGATAGCACTTAGTCGGTTTCATCGGGTCATCAGAAATACACCTGAACTGGCTACCCCGATCCTCGATAACATTGAATTCGACCAAAGTGGATCCATCAGGTAATCGGCATAGCATTCAGCAAACTCCTCTGATAGCCAATGACATCTTGATCGTTGAAGGCGACTTCATTGGGTCATCGGTGTAACGCTAACCAATTTCACTTGATAGCTGATCAACAAGAAGGAGGTTCCATCGGCCCATCGGCTTAACATGATCATTGCTTCTTCGAAACCTGATGAAGAAGGATACATCATGTTCTCCAGCTGTTCCATCGGGGTAGGTTATTCTGATCATCCTAAACACAAATCAATTTAATTCAAGGCACATTTCCAACACCCATTGTAATATTTACACATACTACTGTAGAGTATCATCTTATTGTGGGTAGGTTCCCATCGTGGGTTTTACCTCAACCAGGTTTTCCACATCAAAATATTGGTGTTATGTGTGTTTCTTTTATTGTGTTTATCTTTATTCTTGTTGCAGTTGATTGAAATCCAAGTTTGTGCTTAATTGATATAATCCCGTGAAAACTGATTCACCCCCCTCTCAAATTTCCTCCATTGTTGTTGCCAACAGATACACGTTGCAATCATCGGATCAAAACATCATTTCTCAATGTCGACCAAGCTAAATATAAATATGTCTGTGAAGTTCCAAAACAACATGCTAACTAAATGTTGCAATCACCAGAGCACAAGGTAGAACGTCTGAGAAAAATGGACCAAGATAGAGCATAGCTAAGACTATGGGCAATAATCACAATCCAAGTCAATATTGAGAGTATCACCAGAAATAAAAAGAACTGGAGGGAGCCAAAGCACCAAAATCTGCTCATTACTACATACTTGAACATACAACTAGAGCACAACATCTGTAGAATGAATTTCAAAGCACAAAATCAAATGCCACAACCAACACCAAAACTCTCACATTCAGATACACATACTCATGTTGCTAACACACACTTTCAGAGCAATAAAAGACTACAGAATCAACAACAATATCCATAGTAACATACATACCTATCTTCCACTATTTGTAACATGCATACCTATCTTCCACTGTCTATAACATACATACCTATCTTTCACTATCTACAACATAACATGCCTATTTGTCTTTTACTTTATTACATACTATTCTTCGCCATATCCAGAGCAATTTGGATTATCAAGATTGACATCAATGATAGCTCAGATAAGTATTTTTAACACTTTATTCTTTTCATTATGAAATTCCCCAAATATCCCAAAATTATATTTTCTCCTTTTCTTATCTAACATGTTATTTTTAAAGAATATTTCAAATTAGGGATTTTCTAAGTAGATATTTTCATTTCTGATATTTCAGTAATCATTCATTTTGAAGTAATTTTTTTTTTAAACAGTCTATAAATAGAAAAGATACACATTTTACTAAACTTGTTTAATGCATTTAATTTGAAATAAATTCTTTAAAATTATTGCATTTTTTTAATATTCATAATAATAAAATACATGAACTTTTTATATATGAAGGAAAATAAATAAATAATTATACGAATGACAATTTACATATATTCCATAAACAATCCAAACAATTTATTTCAAATTATTTATGAAATACACTTAAACTTAGATTAACTAAACATGTATAAAGGAAACATATAATATATGAGTTTATCTACAACATAAGGATTTGAAATCATAAATGATTTTGGTTAGTGGAAAATATATAACCATAAGGAATATGTATTTATTCACGACCAAATAAGATGGATTCACTAACCAAACAATTTGATTTAATCTGAGTTATAGGGTCACTAAGTCAACCAAAAGAATTAGGTACACTTAATACATTAAGTGAATTTGTATTAATCTCCTTAGATATGATAATAGTGATCATAGCCAAAACAACATTTGATGACTAATCAAGATATGTAATCTAGCAAGATACATATCCATTTTGTAGTTACATTTAATCAACCCAATATAACCTATTATTTAATGATATAAATATAAATAGAAGAGTTAACATTGGGTGAGAATTACAATATTCAATTATCTAAACAAGAAGCAATAATTTGTGCTATGATAGTATTTTTCCAATAAAATCTTATGCATTATTTTTAAAAAAGAAGCATCCAAAAAAGTATTTAGCATCGTTAAATCATTTAATGTCTATAATAAATAAATAAAAAGATTGAGAAAACTTACTTTGTGATACCAATTTATAATCTCGCATAACATTTTGCTAAATTGTATACAAGTTTAAAATTTAAATAAATTAGGAAAATCAATAGCATGCATTTCTCATCGACAATTACCTCAATGAAAATGCCAACAATAGTTTAATTGAAACTTGATATTATAGTTGTTGAAAAATAAAAATGGTTAAAATAGAATCAAATATTGGTGTGGTTAAAAATCAATAAAACAAATTTTGAATCATTTCTTGCACAAATGTAAACCAATAGTAGTAATACTATAATACCTAATTCAAACACTTTTTCTTCCAAAAATGATAATAACAAAGTTCAGATTTGAGAGTATTTTATGTAGATGTAATGATATAATTATGAAATTGGCTTATCATGAGATTTTAAAGAATAGATAGATGGTGTTTATTGATAAAAATGATGAACTCATATGGACTAAGGAAAAACCGGGTAATTATACTGTAAAGGAGGGGTACACATCTCTTATTTTGGTTGATCATCTCATTGTTTGCTCTAGTAAGTTACTTTGGGGCTTGTCATGTCTACCTAAAGCTAGTGCTTTTTCTTGGTTGGCTATTCAAGATAGGGTTTTAACTAGATTAAGATTAGATCATCTTGGTATTACTGTTGTCTTTCCTTGTGCCCTTTGTGGTCACATTATTGGATCTACAAGTCATCCCTTTTTGCATTGCCTCTTCTCTACTCAATGTTGGTATTGGCTTTTTAGGAGGATGGGATGCTTTTCATCTTTATGTCCTTTCTTGATT
Organism: Cryptomeria japonica; assembly: GCF_030272615.1. Classification (NCBI taxonomy): domain Eukaryota; kingdom Viridiplantae; phylum Streptophyta; class Pinopsida; order Cupressales; family Cupressaceae; genus Cryptomeria; species Cryptomeria japonica. The sequence goes on along the minus strand of NC_081411.1, from coordinate 585,991,620 downwards.
GACAATTTGCTAGTCAGCTAGTATGGTTTTCTTCCTCATCTTCATATTTTTCATGTCTTAAGGAAGTTGGCCCTTCTTTGATTGTTTGGAACATTTGCCTTGAATGAAATAATAGAATCTTTAGAAAGAAAATTTGTTCTTTGCCTAATGTTTTGTTCATTATAGAAAAATCTATATCAGAAGTGGTAATGTCTTTCATTTTTAAGACTCTTGATCATGTTAGATTATTTTCTTCTTGGGATAATGAAGTGACTTAATATTGGCCTCTGCTTAAAACTCTTCCTATGCAAGGATTTGTTGGTAGTAGTTAAGATAAATTGACTAAAATAAGGGAGGCTAGAAGTGTTTTCTTCGTCCTATGGGTAAACTTAATTTGAACTATGATGGGGCTACAAGAGAAAATCTAGGAGAATCGGGTATTGGTGCTATCATATCTAATTCTAATGCAACTATTATTAAAGTTTCTTGTAAATTCATTAAAGATTGGTCTAATGATAATGTAGAGCTTCAGGGTCATAGCCTTGGTCTTGATTTGGCTATTTCCCTTGGTATCGAAGATTTAATTATTGAAGGAGATTATATGTTTATATTTAATGTTCTCACTAATAAGAGGAGACATGCTTGCAAGATCTAATACCTTTTGGATAAAGTTCTCCCGCAACTCAATTATTTTGCTTCTTATGAGATTCATTATTGTTATAGGGAAGTTAATGTTTTAGCTAATCTTCTTTCTAAAAAGACAATTGGTGAAAAGATATCTTATCAAGAGGTGCTTGGGAAAGACCTTCCCCTCTTTTGAAAAATTAATGACCGAGGTTGGGATTTGATCACCCACCCCCTTTTCATGTTGACATATGGTTATTGTTTAATAAATCATTTGGATCTATGGTCTTATCAACATATTATGGGTATGTGAATGATCATGATGGGCCAAATAGGCCCTTAAGTGGCAATGAAAATCAGAAAAATAGAGTTAGGAAACTTGAAATAAAAATTTGAATAAGTTACCCACATTATTTCAAAAATATGTAAGAATAGAATCTATAAAAAATTAAATTTAGTTTCTAATCTACTATTTGTTTTCTAAAAAAAATAAATCTTGATTTGATAAAAATTTGAAATTTCAATGCAGTATTACTATAATTTTAGGAAAAAGATAAGAAGCAGGTGTTGTAAATGATGTTCAATTCTCAATTCAATATGCAAGATATATCCTAGTTTATATTTTATTGATCTATGTATTATCTATTTATATGATAAATCTGATTATCTTCTTTTGTATGGCAGGTGAGAGGAGCATTTATTGATTTCGATGTCCTTCTCACAAATGCCAATTGATATGTATATGCAAGCTGGGTACGATCAAGCAATGCCTTGATAGGTCATGTCTTTTAGATATGACCGATCAAGACATTACTTGATCGTGCCCCTTGGCTTATTGCAGTAATTACAATCGGTGTATGTTAACCCAATATCAATTGGTGCATATTTAAATTGCCACCCGATACCAATCGGTGTTTAGTTAATTCGATAATCATCTTTGTTTACTGTTAAATATATTAACCGATATAAATTGGAATACATTGGTTAGCCCGATTAATAATCGATGATCATAGTTAATAAGACAAACCGATATTAATCAGGATTCATACGTTAAAATATAAACCAATATTAATCGGTATGCTATAGGATGATTATCCATAGTCAAGCATTGATCGAACTAAGTAGTTGAACGTATATGAATGAATAATGGTCATCAAATGAAGGATTAATAGCTTGAAGTTTTCATCATAATTTATTGATAAGATAAATGATTGAATGAGAGACTTCATTTATCTCTCATTCAATCATTTATCTTACCGAAGCTATCATGCATTAACACTCCCTCTTAGCTAGGTACGATAAATGAAAACAATATATCAAGCATCACAATTCAAATGATGGTTAGTATTCTTTACACAATATGACTCTAGAGAAAATCATATCACCTAATCACATGATATGAAGTATCACCTAAACACATAATACAAATGTCCATCACATCAATCTTGTGATGACAGGATATCACCTAAGCATGTGATGTCAGTATTGCCTAAACACACAATACTTAAGAATAATCATATGAGAAAGATTAAATTCTCATCTTATCCAAGTTGTGGTATGTGCACTAACATCTTATACAAATGTTTTACCACAACACAATCATGGCACATCCATGACACACTAGAGATCAAACATGATAATTGGTTTGGACATCATAAGATCATCACCTTATAATGTCTACATACATGTGTTCATTATCTTGAGAGATTGTCGCCTCTTAGATATGAACCCAGGGGATAAAATCCAAAATGTCCTATCATGACAAAAAAGTTTACATATTAAACATCTTATTGATATGCAAATAAAGATTACAAAGAAAATTATCTTTCTATCATACCTAAACCTTTTTTGAAGTGATCAACCTTCACTCTGGAAAGAGGTTTGGTCAGAATATCTACAGTTTGATCTCCTATACAAACATATTCTAATTGGATCACATTCCTATCTACCATATCTCGCACATAGTGGTATGGAATCTCAGTATGCTTGGATCTGTCATGGAATACTTGATTTACTGAAAATTTTATGCAGCTCTGATTGTCACAATGTATAACAGTGAGTTTCATAGGCTCTCCAAACAACCCCACAAGCAACTTCCTAAGCAATATTGCCTCTCAGATAGCCATAGAAGCTACAATGTATTCTATCTCGGTGGAGCTTTGAGCTACACAGAAGGCTGCTTCCTGCTGATCCAAGATATCATAGCTGTCAATCACACTTCCAGCCCAATTTGAATCTGTAAATCCATGTAGGTCTATATCAATTTTCTCATATTTGAGACCAAGGTTTAGGGTACCTTGTAGGTATCTCATAATGTGTTTTACTGCAACTAGGTGTATCTCCTTGGGTTCACATATAAACTGACTTAGAGCATTAACTGCATAACAAATATCTAGCCTTGTATTTACCAGGTACATCAGGGACCCAATTATCTATCTATATTGAGTAGGGCCAATGGGTTGTGACTCTACTGCTACTTCTTTAAGTTTATGTAAATTGGTTTCCATAGGAGAGGTCATGGGCCTACAGTTTAGCATTCTAAATCTCTTCAAAATATCCAAGGTATACTTTCCTTGGTTTAGTATATTGTTGTCAAAATTCTGCCATACTTCCAATCCTAGGAAGTAATGAAGGAGTCCCAAGTCCTTCATATCAAATTCTTTGGATAGATATTTCTTGCATTGATCTATAAGGTGATCATTTCCTGTGATTAATAAGTCATCAACATATAAAATCAATATTAGCATATCACCTTTATTTCTTTTGAGGTAGAGATTAGGATCTGCATCATTCTTAGAGAAGCCTAGTCCTAAGAGATAGGTGTCAATTCTTTCATACCAGGCCCTGGGAGCTTGTTTAAGCCCATAGAGAGCTTTCTTGAGTCTACACACATGAGACTCTGCATCATGAATTTCAAACCCTTCAAGTTGCTCTAGGTAGACTTCTTCTAAGATATCACCATTTAGAAATGTTGTCTTAACATCCATCTAGTGTACCTTCCACCCCTTTGCTGTTGCAATGGCTAATACAACTCTTACTGATGTATACTTGGCAACAGGTGCAAAAGTTTCTTCATAATCTATTCCTTCCCTTTGTGAGAACCCTCTAGCTACAAATCTAGCCTTGTGTTTTTCAATACTACCATTTGCAGCATGTTTGATCTTGAAAATCCATTTAGATGAACCAACAGATTTCTTAGTTGGCCTAGGAACAATCTCCCAAACATCATTTTTCATAATGGACTGATACTCTTCAGATATGGCATCCTTCCATACTTGATGTTCAAGTGCAACTGATACATTGTTTGGTTCAGCTTAAGAGAGATCATTCATAAGGGCAACATAGCTAGTGAATTTATTAGGCCTTTTTCTTTCCCTGAAGGTTCCTAAAGGAGTAAAAAACTTATGAGCTTTTTCTATAGTCTTGGTGGCCCATAGTGGTCTTTTCTTGAGGTTTTCTCTAGGTGGATTTTGAGTTTCAACTATAATTTCCTCAGGATTCTTCCTCTAAAGCTTAGGAGTAGGATCTTCATCTATGCTAGGGGTAGGGATATAGACTTCAAGGTCTAGTGAGCTTTGGGCTCTTTTGAAGGCTAAGTCTTCTTCAAAGATCACATCCCTACTTAGTTCAATATTCTTTTGACCAAGTATATAGATCCTGTAGGCTTTGGAGGTTTCACTATATCCTACAAGGATTCCCCTTTTTCTAGAAGGCTCTAATTTAAAATTTTTCTCCCTAGGTACATGAATATAGATAGGGCATCCAAATATCCTAAGGTGACTAATATCTGGTTTTGATTTAGTAAAGACTTCCTCATGGCTCTTATCTTCAAGATGGGAGTGAGGACATATGTTTTGAATATATACAATAGTGCTAGTTGCTTCTGCCCAAAGATTGACATTTAGATTCTGATCAAGAATCATACCTTTGACAACTTCAACGATTGTCCTATTTTTCCTCTCATCTACCCCATTTTATTGAGGATTATAAGGTATTGTTAACTCCCTCTTAATCCCTAATTTTTTACAAAACTCTTTAAATAATTCTGATGTGTATTCCCCCCCATTATCAGTTCTTAGGGTTTTAATTTTATTTCTTGAGTAGTTCTCTGTTAGTGATATGAATTCTTTAAACCTATTAAGGATCTCTTCTTATTCTTTAGATTTCAGAAATTAGATCCAAGTTTTCCTAGAGTAGTCATCGACAAATATTACATAATACAAAAATCCCCCCAAAGAAGATACAGACATGGGTCCACATACATCAGAATGAACTAACTCTAAAATTTTACTTGTTTTCCTAGTACTATTTTGAAAAGCACCCTTAGTATTTTTACCTAGGGCACATCCTTTGCATGCCCTTGAATGATATTGCTTTAACTTAGGTAGACCCATGAAAAGGTCTCCAATTGATGATAAAGCTCTTAAATTCAGGTGGCCTAGTCTTCTATGCCAGACTTCATTAGTATCTATAGTTTCATGGATTAGGACTAAGTTGGGCTCTGTGCATAGCTCATACAAGTAGCCTTGTCTTTGACCAATAGTTTTAGCTTTCTTTATGGATGAACTCTTTGGCCAAGCCAACACTCTGTTGTCCATGAAGGTCACTTTGTATCCTTTGTCCTCCAATACTGATATTGAGACTAGGTTTCTCTTGATGCCTGGAACATATAGTATTCCTTTAAGTTGTAATGATACACCTGACTTTAGTTTGATGGTGCAGGTTCCAACTCTTTTGATTGGATGTGTAGAGTCATCTCCGATAGTTACTTCCTCATCATTCTCCTATTTCATGGAGTCTAGCACTTCTCTGAATCCTATAATGTGTCTAGACGAGCCACTGTCAATCACCCAAGAGTTAAATTTGTTTGATGCTTGATTTGTGAGTGTTGAATAGAGTACATACTTCTCGGGGTCGTCTTCCCTTTTAGATTTTCCTATTTTTGGCAAATGTGGCTTGTTTCTTAGCTCTTTCTAGACATTTGGCAACATAGTGCCCAAATTTGTCACATCTGTAACATTTAATCTGAGAAAGGTCCTTCTTGAAGGTGTTCTTGTCGTGACGACCCTTTCTCTTTCTAAATTGTTTCTGCTTGCTTTTCTTGTTTGAGTTTGTATTTAGAACTTGGAGATCTTCATCTATATTCTTTTGCTTGATCCCTTTCTTATTTTCCTTGATTCCTCTTGGAGACAGTCAGCCTTTAGCCTATCAAATTTTGGAAATTCATCCCTTGCACTAATGCCTTGGATGAATGTTTCCCATATGCTAGGCAACCCATCTAGAGAAATGAGTGTTAATTCTTTGCTTTGGATCTCATATCCAAGGGTTGCCAATTCATCCCTTAGGGCTGATATTCACATGAAGTAGGCATTGACTGATTCTCCTTTGATCATGGCTATGTGATTTATTTATCTTTTTAAAGCCAAGGTTCTACTGGCATTAGATATCTCAAATGCATCTTCAAGTGCTTTGAACATGTTGTAGGTTGTTTCATGTTTCCTTATGATGGGCATAATATTATTTCTCACCCCATCAACTATGATTTTGATGGCCTTTTCATTTCCCTCTCTCCAAGTTGTTTTGTCAAGTTCAATCTCAGGTTTTGTAGTTTCAGTTTTTATGAATGATTCGACTTTATTTTCTTTTAGAATCATCTAAATTCTGAACTTCCATGCTGAGAAGTCATCACCTCCTCCGAGTCTATCTTCAAATCTGATAGTGCTAGCCATTAGAAGAATTGTGATGTGAATATATGCTTGTTTTGAATTTTCTAGAAAATTGAATAGCCTCAGGTTCAATTTAACTATAGCTCTGATACAATGTAAATGATGTTCAATTATCAATTCAATATGCAAGATATATTCTAGTTTATATTTTCTTGATCTATGTATTATCTATTTATATGATAAATATGATTATCTTCTTTTGTATGGTAGGTGAGAGGAGCATTTATTGATTTTGATGTCCTTCTCACAAATGCCAATTGATATGCATATGCAAGCTAGGTACGATCAAGCAATTCCTTGATTGGTCATGTCTTTTAGACATGACCGATCAAGACATTACTTGGTCGTGCCCCTTGGCTTATCGCAGTAATTACAATCAGTGTATGTTAACAAACTGATACCCATCGGTGTATACTTATCTTAACATCCTGATAACCATCAGTGTGTATTTACCTTGCCACCCAATACCAATTGGTGTATGTTAACCCGATATCAATCGGTGCATATTTAAATTGCCACCTGATACCAATCGGTGTTTAGTTAATTCGATAATAATCTTTGTTTATTGTTAAATATATTAACTGATATAAATCGGAATACATTGGTTAGCCCGATTAATAATCAGTGATCACAGTTAATAAGACAAACTGATATTAATTGGTATGCTATAGGATGATTATTGATAGTCAAGCAGTGATCAAACTAAGTAGTTGAACGTATATGAATGAAGAATGGTCATCAAATGAAGGATTAATAGCTTGAAGTTTTCATCATAATTTATCAATAGGATAAATGATTGAATGAGAGACTTCATTTATCTCTCATTCAATCATTTATCTTACTGAAGCTATCATGCATTAACAGGTGTTTGTCTGACCACCCTAACCACAATCAAATCATAATATCTTTATATCTATAATTAATTATGATTTTTTTACTATAACTTTTTAAAAATATAAAAACTTGTATGTCTGATCACCATAACTTGGTCAAAACTTTATGAAATTCATTTTTTTTAATCCTATAGTATATAAAGCTGTAAAGTGGAAAATCGCGGTCGAACCCTAGTTGGTCTCCCCTCTTCTAACTCCGAGGAGAGAGAAGGGAGGTTCGCTAGGATTCGATGGGTTTTCACTTAGGGGGAAGACTTTACATTCAAAAGAGGGGTTGAAACTCATAAGATTCAATCCCACACAATGTAAGATTGGATGCTAAATGAATTTCAAGGGTTTGGAAAGCAAAGCTACCCTCTTTTGTAAAGAATGTTGATTAAGGAAATTAAGCTAAGGATGCATAGAAAGTCATAAAGATTCGCTTATAAACTAAGTTTAGGTTATAGGATGAAGCTGCAGACCTGGAATTAGTAGTAGAATGTCGATACGGCGCTGTCCTGCAAATTTGAGAAAAAGTTGTCGGGACGATGGCGCCCGGTGCCACGGTCCTCCAAAAAATCCGCGAAACGAAGTGGGATCGGTTCGTCTTTGCACAAGGATTCCAAATCTTCAATCTCAGCCGCGTACCTGCAACCTACACACAGAAAAGCGAAGACGATTGGGGGGTTAGGGATTGGGGGTTTGCCTTTAGGTCAAACCCCAGTTTTGGAATTAACCAAGAAATGAGCAAGTGCTGTAAATGTAAATGACTATAATGTAAAACAAGTACTAATACCTTGTTCTAAGGATGTTTGTATCCTTATGTGCAAAGGTTTAGATGTTGTATGTTGTAGTATGTAGCATGTAATAAGTGATCTCCTCTTCAATGGTTGAATCCTTGACTTGAATGCAACACTTAGCCTTGAATGGAGACTTGGAATGATCAATTGCTTGAATGCTTGAATGCTTGAGTATAGTTTCCATGCTTTTTCCATCATGTATGTCTTCTATCCCAAATGAGAGAGAAAAATGTAGTTTATATACTTGTCAATTAGGGCTGATAGACTGATTTTCCCGACCTTAGGCCGACCAAGGAAGTATATTTCCAAATTGCAATCAAAAAGACCCGATATCACTTAGGAAACCGGGCCCAAAATAGGACCCAGGGACCAGGGCGCTGGGCGCCATGGTCCTGGAGGACCAGGGCGCTGGGTGCCCTGGTCTTGAGGGACCAGGGCGCTAGGCGCTCTAGTCCCACCTCTGGGACAGCGGGGTGCAAGGAGGTTAAGGCCAATGGTGCTTGAAAAATGCAGTTTTCAGTGTCGTGAGCAAGTTTTGGGGTCTCCATTCAGGTTGCGTGTTGCGTCGCCATCGTGAAGACCGAAATGCAGTCGAAATTGCAAGTGTCACAATTTTAGGACGCTACATTTAGCCCCCACTTTAGCGGGAGTATGTATGCTCATACTTCCGGTAAAGTACAAGGAAACAACGTTGAAAGACTTTCACCGCGTCAAGGAGGCAAGACACACCAAGCCCCCAGTGGACTAAGGATCTTACGACTTCGATTGACAAAGTAAAAGGGAAGATCACGAGGAAGAACCATGACTGTCAGTAGTAAGGTTCCCTCACTATGAGTCATGCAAAAGAAATACCAAAAATCTTCAAGACAAAGCTAAGTTTGCCAAGAAATTTTCAAGTATCTTTGAAAGGATAGACAGGGTGTATGCCCCCCTACGTTAAAGTGATCGCACACGCCTCAATAGGGCTGATTGTTTTAACATAGTGATACACATAAGAAATGAGAAAGGAAAAGGAGCACGTTATCGCAAAGATTTAGCCCCCAAGTGTGAGATAAACCCAAGGATAATAGACACAAAACACAAAGCATGAGGTGACTTCGCTTTCCTCGGGGTCAATATGCTGTATGATAAGTCATGTATATATCATATGGATGTATGCATAATTGTTCTTCATTCCCCAATCAAGGAAGGTCACCTAGAAGAAGGGAACACATGTGTCTTTTGAGTCAACATGAGAGAGACCAAAGAGATCTCAATGCTTTGCATCGTCCTCAAGTAGACAACACTAAGGACAACAAATAGAAGAATGAGAATAACATATAGAAGAAGTAACAAAAGGGAGGGGGAGAGAATCTGCCATGCTAATTTAACTAGTCTAGCACGTCATCTACCCCCCCGATCTTGCTGATCAATGTTTCGGGAAGGCAGGGAACACGCTAGAGGAGGAACATCCAACACAGCAGATGGAGCTATCACAAGATCCAAACAAGGGCTATGTTCATGTTCCAAGCCACATTGTTCTTGTCTAGGAGCTAGGATAAGTGCTTTAGAAAATTCATTAGATAAATGGTTATCAACATCAACAAGTTCATATTCGCTATCAGAAGCAAGAGGAGTAACATTTTCATCATGCATAACATTTTCATCTATATCATCATCAAGATTTATAAAAATAGGATCTTTAACTCGCACAGGATCAAGACCATCATGCATCTTATGTTTAGGAGATTTAGGCTCAATATCCGGCTGAGGAGAAAATGGAATAATGCTTGTTGAAGGTGTTTTTGGAGATTGTAAAGTTTGAGAAGCAGCTGCTTGAGCCCTAAGACAACGCTTTCATCGGCGTTCCCGTGCAGAACGATTACGTCTAGTCTTAGTAGGAAGTGTAGAAGATAGAGGAGGAGGAATGTTCTCATCCTTATCACTTGGGTGTTTAGGTTGTGGTCTCTTAGGCTGGATAATAGGAGAAGAAGAAGGTCTCTTCTCTCTATAAAAGGACGGAGGAGGAACTGCTCCATATAAAGGAAGAATTTTTGGTTTAGGAAGAAGACCAAGTCCATCATGACGAGGAGGTATAGGTCTACTTTTAGAAGATTTATTAGGCATAGACATAGTCACATCCATGTGGACGGGTTGGGAATCTTCTTGGGGAAAGACATTAGTTTTGTCTTTCAAAGGAAGAATTTCCTTCTCAAGAATGATAGGAATGTCAAGTTTAGGTGTTCTAGGTTCACTTAGAGATAGGATCATATCTGTTTTCCACTTTTGATAAGATTTAAAAAGATGATCACTTCGCGGAGGAAGAGATTGGAATTGTTTGGGCCAAAAGTAATCAATAGGAACACTAGAGGTTCTTTCAGCTGGTTTAAAGAGACTATGATTGACAGTAACAACTTCACCATTATGGGGAAATTTCAAACACTTATGAATAGGAGAAGCAATAGCTTTCATGGAAGATAGCCAAGGATAGCCAAGCTTCACACGAAATTGTTCGGAAGATGGAATAATAGCAAAGTTCACATCAAGAGATTTATTATGAACCTCAATAGGCAATGTAATAGAACCAATTGCAGGAGAAGAAAATGCATCAAATAGTTTCACAATCACATCTATTTTGTCATAGATCACTTGATTCAATTGCAAAGTAAAAAGAAATTCTTCAGTAATAACATTAACCATGCACGAAGGATCAATAAGCACTCCACGGCAAGGTGTATTTTTGACTTTTGCAACTATGTATAAAGGACCATCAGGTGCTCTAATGGTTTCACTGGAATCAAATGTGATGGAAGGTTCTTTAGGGATTTCTTGCTACTCTAAAAAGTTAATCACATTCGGAGTCATAGACACAAGACCATCAGATGAGAAAGAGGAATCATTAGCCTCAATCACATTAGAGGTATGAGAGGTATGAGAAGGTAATGGATCAGTAAAAATCTGAAGATTTTGGTTAGGAGGAGCTACAGATGTGTTGCCTTTATCATTCACTCCAGAAATAGAAATAGTATTATTATCAATCAAATCTTGAATTTTACCCTTTAAAGAAAAACATTTTTCAGTATCATGCCCAGGCTGACGATGAAAGTGACAAAAAGATTTGTGATCAAAATAAGGTGAAGTAATCTTTGCAGGATCAATTTGTCTTATAGGAGGAAGAGTAAGCACATTTTGTTCCAATAACTTATTCATAATATCATGCAATGATTCATTCAAAGGAGTATACTTTCTTTCTTTCCTGAAAAATTTAGAAATAGGAGGCACACCTGATGCTGCATTCACATTGTTGTTGATGATGTTTTCATTGAATTTGATGGAATCTCTGTTCGGTTTAAACTTCCCAAATGGTTGTTGACTGCTATCACCCTTATCACTTGGAGCCATAGGATGTGATTGTTCCATTTGACTCACAGTCAGTTGATAATTGTGAAGAGTGGCACACAACTGTTGGAAAGAAGTAAACTCAGAAAATAGAAGTTTGTCTCGAATATCTTTTTGCAAATTAGAAATAAAGATTCTTTGAATATCATTATTTGGCACTGGAAAAGAAATTTGAGCATACAAATGCTTATATCTACCAATGAAATCAGTCACTTTTTCTTTAACACCTTGTTTACAATGCATTAAATCAATCAAAGTAACTTTAGGACTTATATTGTTTTGAAATTGTTGAATGAAAGCATTTGCAAGTTGTTCGAAAGAAGTAATAGAATAAGAAGGCAACGAGCAATACCATTGTAGGGCTTTGTCTCTTAATGTTCTGGTGAATAGTTTTGCAAGCAACCTTTGGTCATAAGCAAAATCAGTACATATTGTTTGAAAAGTCTTAACATGTGTTAGAGGATCTCCTTTACCATTATAAAGCTCCAAATGCGGGATTTCAACATGTTTAGGAGGAATAGCTCGAACAATATCAAGAGAAAGTGGGCTCGCAACATCAAATGTGGGCACACTAAACTTAGATTGATTCATAGAGGCAATTTGTTGCTGTAAAGAAGAGACAGTTTGTGCAAGATTATTAATGGTAGCTTCAGTCGAAGAGTTCATATTAGGTGTGTTAGATTGAGATGGAGGTGTGATGTTATTGAAAGAAGGTAAAGAGTAAGGTGGTGGGACCCTATGATAGTCAACCATAGGGGATGATTGGATAGGAGGAACACTACAAGGAGGAATGGAATGGTTAAATGAATTGCCCCCTTGCGTCATGTTCATTTGTGAAGATGTAATAGGAACACTTATTGAAGGAATGAATGAAGAAGTCGGATTGAATGAAGGAATAAGGTTAATTGAAGAAGGAGGATTGCCCCCATGACTAGTGATCACAGGAGGAATGTCTTGTATAGAGGTAGCCATGATGTTTGATGTAAAGGTAGGTATACTAGCAATAGAAGTGGTCAAAGGAATAGAATGATTGACTTGTGTAGGAGGCTGTGTATAACCTAAAGATTCAGCACAACTCTTCATAGGCATCACATTCGAATCCACAATGTGTGCGATACCACGTAAAACATCAATTCCATTCTTATCACTTTGAAGCATGCGTTTTAGACCCTCAATTAAAGGAAGAGCTTGACTATCGGGATACTCATGAGACATCCATTGGTGAAAATCGTCAAATTGGTTATCCAATTTGGAAAGTTGTTCAACAGAAACTTCATGGGGAGCTTCTTCATCATTAGGAGGATTAGAGGAATTACCCATGTCCTCGTTAAAAAGGCTACTCAAATTAGGTTCCATCTCCTCGGTAGTTAAACCTCGGAAGGACTTAATTCTACGGCTTCGTCTAACGGGAATAGTGTAAGTAGGGCTTACTGTTGTAAAACTCATGCACTAGAGAGAGAGAGAAGATTTTGATTTTAGAGGTAGCAATTTTCAGTAAAAACAGCCAATCTTCTAGATTTAAGCTGTTAAATGCAATCACAACAGTCTCCCGAAATTTCGGAAAAAATGTTCGGGACCGTGGTGCTCGGAGTGCAACACGGTCCTTGCAACTTTTTTTGAAATTTGCAGGGATGAAAGGTATGATGATTTTAGAGCTAATCTGAAAAAATTGAGTGATTTTACGATCTGTAGATAGGCCAAATTAAAGTTGCAATCTCAAAATTGAACCCTATCAAGATTGTCGAAAAATGCAAAATTTGAATTTTGAAAAAGAGAGGGAAATTGAAATTTTGAATTTTATGATTTTAGAGGGAATGTCAAAAGCAGTGCAAGTTTTGAAATTTAAAAATTGATTCAATTTCACGCAAAATTCAATTTTGAAAGCGGAAATCAAAGTTGTTGTAATTAAGCACTTAATTTCAAAAATCACAAATTGTAAGAATTTGAATAAAGCACTGAAATTTTTAATGAATGCAAACACAATTTTCAGATTTAGGACAGTAAGAACACAATTTTGACACAAAATTTCAATTTCCACAATTTTTGAATGATTAGGAGCCTTAAACCAAGCAATCACAAGACCAACTTTGACCGTAATTTTGAAAGTGTTACAATTGACAAAATCAACCAAAATTCTGGATTTTAGCAGGAAAATACAGCAAGATCTCGCTCCCGAAATTTTGGAAAAAATGTCGGGGACGATGGCGCTCGGAGTGCAACACGGTCCTCGCAACTTTTTTCCAAATTTTCAGTGATGAAAGATATTGTGATTTTATTACAGAATCCAAAGTTATAGCTGATTTGGAGATGTTTTGATCGGTCAAATTGTCAAACAAAGGTTGAATTAAGAGGGTTTCAAAAATTAGGGTTTTGACATTTAACCACTTAATTTTCAAAATTAAAGTATAGATATGAATTGATAATTTATAATAGAAAAGCAGATCTGAAGCAAGCATTAATAATTAAACATTTCACAAGTTCAATGTTCAAAAAAAAAGAAAATTTAGGGTTTTTATGCAATCACCTCTAAAATTTTGCAAAAGATCAAACATGGAAATGTAATCAAGGAATCAATTTTCAGATCTAATCATGAATAATCAGAAAGGATGTTCACGTCAGGTTCACCAAAATGTAAAGCGGAAAATCGCGGTCGAACCCTAGTTGGTCTCCCCTCTTCTAACTCTGAGGAGAGAGAAGGGAGGTTCGCTAGGATTCGATGGGTTTTCACTTAGGGGGAAGACTTTACATTCAAAAGAGGGGTTGAAACTCATTAGATTCAATCCCACACAATGTAAGATTGGATGCTAAATGAATTTCAAGGGTTTGGAAAGCAAAGCTACCCTCTTTTGTAAAGAATGTTGATTAAGGAAATTAAGCTAAGGATGCATAGAAAATCATAAAGATTCGCTTATAAACTGAGTTTAGGTTATAGGATGAAGCTGCGGACCTGGAATTAGCAGTAGAATGTCGATATGGCACTGTCCTGCAAATTTGAGAAAAAGTTGTCGGGACGATGGCGCCTGGCGCCACGGTCCTCCGAAAAATCCGCGAAATGAAGTGGGATCGGTTCGTCTCTGCACAAGGATTCCAAATCTTCAATCTCAGCCGCGTACCTGCAACCTACACACAGAAAAGCGAAGTCGATTGGGGGGTTAGGGATTGGGGGTTTGCCTTTAGGTCAAACCCCGGTTTTGGAATTAACCAAGAAATGAGCAAGTGCTGTAAATGTAAATGACTGTAATGTAAAACAAGTACTAATACCTTGTTCTAAGGATGTTTGTATCCTTATGTGCAAAGGTTTAGATGTTGTATGTTGTAGTATGTAGCATGTAATAAGTGATCTCCTCTTCAATGGTTGAATCCTTGACTTGAATGCAACACTTAGCCTTGAATGGAGACTTGGAATGATCAATTGCTTGAATGCTTGAATGCTTGAGTATAGTTTCCACGCTTTTTCCGTCATGTATGTCTTCTATCCCAAATGAGAGAGAAAAATGTAGTTTATATACTTGTCAATTAGGGCTGATAGACTGATTTTCCCGACCTTAGGCCGACCAGGGAAGTATATTTCCAAATTGCAATCAAAAAGACCTGATATCACTTAGGAAACTGGGTCCAAAATAGGACCCAGGGACCAGGGCGCTGGGCACCCTGGTCCTGAGGGACCAGGGCGCTGGGCGCTCTGGTCCCACCTCCGGGACAGCGGGGTGCAAGGAGGTTCAGGCCAATGGTGCTTGAAAAATGCAGTTTTTAGTGTCGTGAGCAAGTTTTGGGGTCTCCATTCAGGTTGCGTGTTGCGTCACCATCATGAAGACCGAAATGCAGTCGAAATTGCAAGTGTCGCAATTTTAGGATGCTACAAAAGCATATAATGTGACACATTTTCAAAAAATGTTATATTGTTTGAAAGTTATAGATATTTTTTAATAAGCCTATCAATTAGGGTTTTAGTTAGAATATTGCCACTTTTTGGCTCCTTATGATCTTGCACATACCCTTATTTTCCTTCTATACTTTGCTCTACTATATTGACATCGTCAAGTTTGGTGGATTGCCTTTATTTACTACTTGGTAATGGGACTTGCTTTGTGTATGATTTCATAATGTTTAGCATTGGCTCTCCATATGACTTCTATTATCATTTGGTTGCCATACCTGTTGACCACACATTTCTTAGTTGTCCTTTTTTGCCATGAAGTTGGTTTCATTTGTCATGTTGAGGTTGTTAGGATAATCGGTGGACAATTGAGAGGGGGGGGGTGAATCAGATGTCCACAGATTATAAAACTTTAAGAAAACAAAACTTTTTACCAAAATGTATAAACCAAATACCGAAATAGCAAATATAACAATTAAGCATAAACATAAATCACAGAATAATTACCAACCATCCATAACAAATAACACCATGATTTGTATGTGGAAAACCCAACAAAGAGAAAAACATTGGTGGGAAGCCTGCCCACTATCAGATAATACTTCTCCAACAAGTATGTGATTACAATAAGAGGGGCCTGAACATACAAGAAAGCCAACAACCTAGAGTGCACTACTCATCACAAAAGGAGCCTCACTGACTACAAAATAAAACTAGACTACAATTCGAAAAGATGAATGAACTGCAAGAATAGAACCACCTATGCCTGAGTACAGTTCTGGTTAAGCTCAATATCGGAGGTCTTAAACCTCTTTTACAAACCCAATTTGATCACCTATGATCGACTAAAACCTCTACATATGATTACAACTTTATTCGCACACAGATAATCCCATAACCTTAATCCCACGATCTACAAAGAGATCTTACATCATATTTATACCAACTCAAGACCTAAACAATTAGGTCGGCCACCTAAAAGATAATACAATAGATTTGTTACATAATCCCACAAACCAATGATAAACAAAGTCGGCCTAAGACCAAAACAACATAAACCAAACAATAAATCCAACCGGTGACGCATTGGGAGCACCATCCAACACATTATATAAACTAGTCCATAACCTAATAGAATAACACCAGACCCAAAATAGGTCACCATAAACCAAATGAAACACCATGATCAACTAGAACATGAACATGCTAACCATCAACATCCTAATAACCTTCTAGAAGCCACACCAACACCACTTATTGGATTCACCAAAATATCTTCATCAAAGCACTACAGGTAGAACCCTTATCGGTAACCAAAAGGCTTACTACAACATATGATAGCATCCAGATCATCAAATCCTAAACCAATTGAATGTGATACACATCAGGAACACATGAATAACCAATCCAAATCAATTCCAACATCATGACCAAAACCCGAAGACAAATCTCTAGATCAACATGATGATCCAACCACTCTATTGGAATCCGGTAGACAACAAAACAACTAGTGTTGGCATCAATGACAAACATCAATGCAACACATAATAAATTAGAAGTCTCCCCCAATGAAAGACATCCAACAATCTACCCAAAATGATATGACAATGAAGTTCTGAACCAACAGACCAAACTCCCCCTGTGAATGATATCCCTGTTAATCTTTGTTTTTCACATAAATATCTCTCCCCCTTTGACATCAATGCCAAAAATCTGACATAAACATCAAAGAAAAGTCATAAAACCTCTGAACCACATAGCTGACTACTCCCCCTAAGTAGTAGCTCCACCACATCAATTCAAAAATGAATAATAGCATTGATAAATGCATACCAAACTGATGCCAGTTAGCTTCACTCAAGTTTCTACTGGAGGGGAAGAAACTCCCAATCTGTCTCTGAAGTACTCAAATGATTCCTTAGGAAAAGGTTTAGTGAATATATCTACAATATGTTCTTTAGTGTTCACATAAACTAGTCTAACTTCATTTGCTTCCACCTTCTCCTTCAGAAAATTAAAAGATAGAAATGTGCTTAGTCTTAGAATAAAATACCAGATTCTTTGATATATCAATAGCAATAGAGTTATCACAGTGAATAACTACCGGTTCATTACAATCCACCCTTATATCCTTCAACATTTGCTTCATCCATAGAACTTGTGTACAATTAGTAGCAACAACAACATACTCATGTTCAACAGTAGATAAAGAAGTACATGACTATTTCTTGCTGATCCACGAAAAAAGTTTCTTTCCAAGAAAGAAAGCTTCATCGGATGTGCTCTTTCAGTCATTAACATCTTCAGCCCAGTCAGTATCTGTATATGTACATAGTGTAAATTCATCATTTTTAGGATACCACAAACCATACTCTGTTGTTCCTTGCAAATACCTGAAAATCCTTTTTACTGCACTCTCATGATTCTCTCTAGGATCACTCTGATATCTAGATACAATACAAACTGCATTCATTATATCCGGTCTAGTCTGAGTCAGATATAACAAACCTACAATCATAGATTTATACCTTGTAGGATTTATTGGAGTTGATGCATCATTCTTTGTCAATTTCTCACTTGTAACCATAGGGGTACCAACCGGTTTGAAAAATTCCATACCAAACTTCTTCAACAACTCTCTAGCATACTTGGTTTGATAGATGAAAATAACTGTATCATTTTGAGTAATCTACAAACCTAAGAAAAATTTCATCTCCCCAATCATAGACATCTCAAATGCACGTGCTTAACATCCATCTGATAAACCTTGTATTTCTTATGGGCAACATAAGCAAGAAATAATCTCACAGCTTCAATCCTAGCTACCAGAGAAAAAGTCTCATCATAATCAATTCCTTCCTTTTGAGAATATCCTTTACATACCAATCTAGCCTTATTCCTTACAACTTGTCCATCCTCATTCAATTTATTCCTAAAAACCCATTTAGTTCCAATGAAATTCTTATTTTTTAGGCCAGAGAACTAAAGTCCACGTGTTGTTCTTCTCAATCTGATCTAATTACTCTTCCATAGCTTTCATCCAACATTCATCTTTACAAGCTTAAATAACTGATGTCGGTTCAACTTGAGAAATTAAACATACCTCATTAGTTGCCAACATTCTTCTTGTCATTACTCCTTTGTTCTTGTCTCCAATGATTTGGTCTTCTAAATGATTTATACTTACATACCTAGGAGTCTTCTGACTTTTTGTTCCTTTGCTTTGATCTTTAGTTACTATTGAATTTTCTAATACTGTCAGGATAACTAGTTCAACATTTTGTTCTAGTACAGGTGCTACCATTTTAGTTATGATCATCTCCACTTATGTTTCTCTCATAAGTTCTGATTTGACCTTTGTATAGCTCATCCACCTTAACATTAGCACTTTCCACAATACTCTACAATCTTTTGTTATAACATCTATATGCTTTGCTTTCATTATAATAACCAAGAAACATCCCTTCATCACATCTAGGATCAAACTTTCCAATGGAAACATCTCTTTTGATATAGCATTTACTACCAAAGATTCTGAAATACTTAACTGTAGGTGTATGACAAAACCATAAATCATAAGGTTTCTTACCAGTGTCTCCTATGAACTCTATTAAATGTGTATATCGTCATGCTCACAACTTCTCTCTATTGGTATTTTGGTATGGTTTTGTCATTGATGTCAACACCTACTAAAACACTAGCACTCTCAAGATCCAGCAACATTCACTAGCAAGCAAGTAACTATTGCACAGTTACTGGTATATAGTTCACCGGCATGATATAATGATCACTGACACTTGGAATGATATGGAAGGCACTTGGTAATGTCAAAGAAATCGTGTGGACACTTTGTTTTGAAGAATTAACCATTGGTATATTCATATTTGCATATTTGCTTTTACTGGCAAATAGGTCCAGGGTTACCTAGGGTTACACCAGCAGGTTATCTTTTCTAGATCAGCATAGGACGCTATGGAGATGATTAATTATTGTTGTAAATGCATTAAGCCGACATGTTTAATCAGTTATTGCATCGGATATTATATTATTTGTAGAATGTTTTTATTGTAATATCTTGTAGAGCCGACCTACTAAAATTGGTCTTAGGTTATGGTATAAATGTAAGATTGAATGTGGAATGTGAAAAAGAATTGTGAGAAGGTATACGTGAGATTAAGAAGAGCTATACATGAAGACATCATTTGAAGGTGAAGCTAGGTTTTTGTGGAAGCATATTGGCATTACACCAGTACTGAATCCAACATATGAAGATGCTATTTTGTGCAGTACATTCTTATTGGATTTAACCATCCAACTGTAGTCAGCGTGACTCCCATTTTGTGATTGAGTAGTGAGCTCTAGGCTATTGGCCTTTCTGCATGTGCAAACCCCATTTATGCACACTTACTATCTGTAGTAGTATCATCTAATTGTGGGTAAGGTTTCCCATCATGGTTTTTCCCCTTACAGGGTTTCCACGTACAAATATTGGTGTTATGTGTTGTGGATGACTTTGTGTTTATGTTTCATGCATTAATCTTTACCGGTATAGCTATTAACTGTTAACACTATCTATCGACATACTTAACTGGTTTACTGATATTAAGAATTAAGTTGGGTAAGTTGTTTTTCATTTGAATTTAGTTGACAACTGATTCACCCCCCCCCCTCTCAGTTGTCTCCGGGACCTAACAATTGGTATTAGAGCTTAGTCCTCTTTTTGCAGAAGTTTAACAACTTGAGGAGATCCAATGTCTACTAATTATTTCAAGAAGGACAGTCCTAAACTTGATGGAACCAACTATGGGATATGGAAGATCGGGATGGAGACACATCTGAATTGCATTGGTAAGGACATCTGGGATGTTACAAAGAAAGGATATACTGTTGCTGTAGCTGGTCAGCCCGGTCCAACTACCTTAGCTAAAGATGAGGAAAATGATTGCAAAGCAAGAGAAACACTTTTGAGCGCTTTATCAGATCAACAAATCATGGGTTATCAGATAGGTCGACTGCTAAAGCTATTTGGGATCATTTGGAAACATTGAATGAAGGAGATTCCACAGTCAAGATTGCAAAACTTGAAAGCTTCCGAGTCAGGTATGAACATCTGAAAATGGAAGAGGATGAAAGGATTTCTGCTTTTATGGAAAGAGTAAATGAAATTGTTTTGGGTATTAAATGTTGTGGAGGAACCTTGAGTGAGGATGAAATTGTTTCAAAAATCTTAAGAGGATTGCCACCGACATATAAAATGAAGGTTACTACTATAAATGAGTTGAGAACAATGCCTAATACATCAGTAACTAGGGATACGTTGATTGGAAAACTTTCAGCTTTTGAAATTGAGGAAGTTGGTCCTGTTTCTACTATAAAGATAGATTTGGCCTTTAAAGCATCAACATCATCTACTCCATCATTTGACAAATCAGATTGGAAAGCCTTTTATGCAATAGAACTTGAAGAACTTGAAGCACTATTTGCAAGGAAAATGTCTAAAGGTCCAGTTGGAAGTAAGTATGAAGGTAAAGCACCCTTTAAATGTTTTAATTGTAATAAGATTGGTCATATGGCTTCGAGATGCCCTGATAGACATGGTAGACTAAGAGAAGAAGCTAGAAGAACATACAAGCCTAATCCTGAATATCAGAGATACAAATTTAAGAAGAACAAAGACAAATCTTGTTACATTGTTGATGAACGTGTGACTAATGATTCTAATGAGTATCCAACAAACAATGGATGGGTTTTTGTTGCTATAACAGAAGATCAACCAACACCTACTGCTCAACTGGTAGAACAAGCCCTAGTAGCTAAAGTTGAAGTAAAGGATGAATGGATCATTTACTTGGGATGCTCACATCATATGATAGGAGACAAAGGTAAATTCTTGAACTTTCAAGAATACAATGGAGGTTTAGTAAGATTTGGAGATGACAAAGCCTGTTCAATGAAAGGTAAGGGTACAATATCTCTTGATGGTAGGCATAACACTGACAATGTCTACTATGTTGAAGGATTAAAGCATAATATTTTAAGTGTTGGTCAATTGGTTAAGAAAGGATTTCAGTTACAATTTAAAAATGGAAAATGCAAAATCATGAATAGAACTGGTTTATAAATTGCAACCGGTAATCAGACTAGAGGTAATATCTTTCATTTGAATAACAGTGAAAAGACATGCTTCATTGCACATATAGATGAAAGTTAGTTATGGCATAAGAGACTCTATCATGTAAAATTTGATTGCATAGTGAAGATCAGTACTTCTAAGGCAGTTAGAGATCTACCTAAAATTGTGAAACCTCGGAATACAATATGTAAGGAATGTCAATTTGGAAAACAAGTTAGAGCTAGTTTCAAAAGTATTCCAGAAAAATCCAATAATGCTCTTGATTTAATTCACATTGATTTATGTGGTCCAGCTAGAACTAAAAGCTTACAAGGTGATAGATATTTCATGCTAATTATTGATGATTATTCTAGAATGTGTTGGGTTACTTTTCTCAGAGAAAAATCAGAAGCACTAGGAAAGTTCAAACTGTTCAAAGCTGTAGCGTCATAAATTGTACGCACTCGCTAGGGTGATACAATTTCACATCTAGTTTAGCACCCGCCTTAGTGCATTTTACATTCTGCATTGCATTTCTCCTTTAGCACTTAATTAATCAAATTAATTAGGTCTAAGGTCCTATTTCATCATTCTCTACATCATAAAGTTGGGCCCTTTCACTAAAGCGAGCCCTTCGCATTTTATTCCTCCAATACATCACTCGATCAAAAACCCTAATTAAGTCCTATTTCAAACTTGGGGGCTTGGTTTCGGGGTCAAAACATCTTGAAATCACCTGTAACTTCGGGATTCTCTCTAAAATCATCATATCTGACAGCCTTGAAAATTTGGTGAAAAGTTGTCGGGACCGTGGCGCCCGCAGTGCACACGGTCCCAAACATTTTTCTCAAAATTTTAGGAGCGCGATCCAATCATAAAATAAAGCTTAACCCCAAGAAATTGGCGGGATATTCAATCTCTAGGTCGGCCAAAATATGAATTTACGATCTAGGGTTTCCTACATAAGAGCTCTCTTTCTTCATTTGAAGGGATCCGAATTTTGTTTTCAGGAACTTCATATGCAGCGAAACAGCAGATCTTTGAAGACTTCAACATCTTACAACATCCTTCTATCAAGCATCTATCAAATTCATTCATCCACTTAGGGCTTGGAAGACATTGAAGAACAATAGGAGATTACCGACTGAAGATTGGCTTGTACTCCTCCCTTGAGGGTTGGGTATGATTTCATGTTGTTTTCATGTCTTTACATAAGCTTCAATACATCATTTATTCATGCTTTAGATCACTTTGCATCTTGATTTAGAGCATTTACGTTATCATTTACAAGCAATTAGGGTTTACTTTCTAGGTTGCTCTAGTTTGCTTTCTTGCATTTTGGGACCTTGCACACACACTAGGTCTGCACACACAATACATTTTACAAAACAACTTGGCTATTCGTGGAGGTCGAAATAACCGAAGCGGGGGTTTGACTAAGGAAAAACCCTATATAGCCGCCCATACACCCTTTTTTGAGATATCATTGCAGGTTTCGGGATTCAGACAACGCCGCGGGATACAGATCCGGAGAGAGAAGGTCGAGACAGCACACTATATAAAATTGCAGAGCAGAAGACTGGGACAGGGGCGCTGGGCGCCCTGGTCCTGCCAGGACAGGGGCGCTGGGTGCCCTGGTCCCTGGGACAGAGGCGCTGGGCGCCCTGGTCCTCCGGACAGACAGCTTTCAGACAGCTTCCCGACAGTGTTTCCGAGTGCAGAATAGCAGTTTCCGGTGCAGTTTTCAGGACAGTGGCGCCCGTGCCCCCATCTCGAACATTTTCAGTCCGATTTTGACTCTGGGTTCACATTTGCATTCTCATCTCATCCTTGTATTTACAGTTGTTCATTGTTTAATCTCAATTCTGCAATCTTGTTATTAGCTCATACTTGCATTTTGAGATTAGGGTTTGAACTTGCATTACTTGATCTTACAATTTCAACAAGGGAATAGAAATCCTAATAGATATCCTGTGGCTCTCTCTTTCACAAAAAGAAGTAGCCAATTGTGCGATATCTCTAGGCTCTTTCGTATTTCGTAATGTGTGTCAAAAGGTAGGATTAGGGCATGATTAACCTAGTCTCGCTTTTTCCCCCACACATTTTGGTGAACCCGACGTGAATCAATCATTGCTTCTTCTTGCATTGCATTTGTTAGATCTAGATCTAGATTTAGTGTGTTTTCATTTCATTTTCATTAAAAAGAAAAAAGAAAAAAAAAAAAAAAGTGTGTCTCTTTGCATTGGGTGTTTAAGTTTTGTGTAATCTTTTCAAAATGTCAGATTTTTATTTGCAAAATGTTCATGCTTTCGATGATTATTATGAGTATAGCCAAGACGAATTAGATGAAACTTTAGATGAGTTTTTAAACCCTAAAGATGCCAAACCTTCATTTTACCAAAAACTCATAAACCTTGTTACTATGCCATTTAGGTGTGATGAGAAAGATAAGTCGAATGATTCCTCTCAAGGATACATTCCTATCCACTCTTCCACTAAATCTAGTAACATGGTTGTTTTCAACAATCCCCTCTATGAGGAAATGTCTCCTTTTGAATCAAAAGATAAACCTTTCAATAGATATGATCATGCTTTGTTGGATGATGCTCTTGATGACTTTGTGGCTTTATCAAAATCTTTAAACAAGAACAAAACTTCTAAATTAGTTAACATGATAAACTTGAATGAGCATAAAAAGCCTCTCTTTGAAGTCCAAGGAGCTTATCCTTCTCCCACCTTTCAAGTTTCTAAGTCACCTCTCCTTACTATCCAAGGAGGGTATGATCATGATTCCTTTCGTACTCCGAATAAACCAATCATCATGGTGCAAGGAAGAAAACCTATAAGTCCTTATAATTATGCCAAGCAAATAACTAGAGAGAGTTATCATGCGGTTGCCCATACTTATCATACCAGAAATAATAGGCAACCTAGTCCTCCTCCTGTTATTCCAGTTTCCCTTCCTAATCCTCAACCGGTGCTTCCACAAGCTCCCCATATTTCACAAGTTCTTGGAAAGGAATATGATCTCATAGAACAACTTAAAGCTACCCCTGCTAAGATATCCCTTTGGGATTTGATTCAAACTTCTTTCGCTCATCATGGAATGTTACAAGATGCCTTGAAAGATTTGACTGTTCCTCCACCGAATACATCTAGTAATATAGCATCTTTGGTTAACTCTGTGATGAATCCTAAAGCTCAAATTGTGTTTACCCAAGATGAGTTGCCTACTAGTGAAATCCAACATCAATATGATCCCTTGATGATTGTGGTTATCATGAAAGACACTGCTATAAGATGAACACTAGTAGATAATGGCTCTGGTCTTAATGTGTGTAGCATTAATCTTTTGCATAAGATGAATGTGGATACATCCTTAATTGAACCGGAATCTCATCCTATTCAAGGCTTTGATAATGTGGCTAAAACTTCATTAGGTACTATCACCTTACCCATCACAGTGGGGCCTGTTACTTTGCCTACACCTATCCATGTTATGTCGGGAAATCTAACGTACAACTTGCTACTGGGGAGACCTTGGATTCACAGTATGCAAGCTGTCCCTTCTACATTGGATAGAAAAGTTAAATTTATTTATAACAATAAGACATATATCTTGATAGGTGATACTTATTTTCAGGCTTGTTTGCAAACATCCACTTCTAAGGGGGGTTCTTCTAAGCCGTCCTCATCTAGTGATGAATCTTTAAATAAGATACCTATCGGTGAATCCTCGCTCTCCGATGATCAAAATTCTTTGGATGAGTTTGGAGCTCTTGGAGAAGATTCTTCTCGACTTGAAACTACACATAAGAAGGATTTTGATCCTGGGAAGATCCTCGAAGACGATGATTGGGGATCCCTTGATTTTAATCCTACCTTTGTGGGTGAATATAAGGTTCCTTCTAGAGAAATTAAAGTTGAAAAGAAGGAAGAAGCTGAAAATCATAAAGTTGAAAAGAAAGAATCAACCTTACCTGAATCTATGAGTAATAATTTTGTGGCCGCCTCTCAAACTTCTTCTCCTCACATCTCTAATTATGAAGAGTTTGATTCTTTGTCTTATGAAAAACCACCTTCTCTTCCTGAAATGGCTGATCGTTATGGTCATGGTTTTCGCATTTTTGCTAAGCATGGGTATCATGGAAAAGGTTGTGGTGCTCATGAACAAGGGATAAGAGTTCCTCTAGAGACTAATTTTCACAATTATGCCTTTGGACTTGGCTTTAATCCCTGCAAACGTACTAAAGCTTCTAAAAGACCATGCATTAGTGTTAATGCTATCTCTACATCTTTATCAATACAACATCCTGAGTATATTGATGGGGATCCTTCGTGTGCCTGTGCTTTGGATTTCTTCCCTACCGACGATGCTTTAGCTGAGTTCTTGGGAGCCTATGACACTCTTCCTCGTTATCATCACAATAGGGGACTCCCTTATTGTTTGAACACTGAAGCCTATTTTCGAAAAGAGATTGATAATGACGAGATTGTGAAAGAATTCCCTCAGTTAAAGGATACTCCTCAACAAAGCAATCTTCTCATAAGTGACACCACTGATGTTAAGATGGACCCTTGCAATAAAGAGAAAGTCATTAAAATTGGGAAATGTTTGGATGAAGAGGAACAGAAACAATATGAAGAACTATTACATGAATTCCCTGAGATCTTTGCTTGGGCATATTCTGACATGCCTGGTATAGATCCTAAGATCGTTACTCATAATATTGTCTTAGTTCCTGATGCTAAGCTCGTAAAACAAAAGATTCAAAAAATGAATCCTAAGGTGGCTCTGCTTGTTAAGGCTGAGATTGAAAAATTATTGGAGGCTGGATTTATCCACCCTATTGACTATTCCCCATGGATTTGAAATATTGTCACTGTGGCTAAACCAGACAACAAAATAAGAATGTGTACTGACTTTCGGGATCTAAATAAGGCTTCTTTAAAAGATGATTTCCCTCTTCCAAACATTGACATGATAGTTGATTCTACGGCAGGACATGCCTTGTTATCCTTCATGGATGGCTTTTCAGGCTACAATCAAATTTTTATTAACCCTCAAGATCAATTCAAAACTGCTTTCACCACTCCTTGGGGTACGTTTTGTTGGATAATGATGCCTTTTGGACTCAAAAACGCCGGTGCAACTTATCAACGAGCGATGACCCTTATCTTTCATGATTACATGCATAAGATTTTAGAGGATTATGTTGATGATATTTTGGCCAAATCCTTTCTTCGCATAGATCATGTTAAAATCCTTCGTCAAATCTTTGAAAGAATTCGTAAATATCACATGCACTTGAATCCCCGAAAATGTGTTTTTGGTGTGGATAGTGGAAAACTATTAGGGTTCATAGTTTCGCATCGTGGGATTGAGGTGGATACTAAGAAAATAGATGCTATTGTCAACATGCCACCTCCTAGAAATGTGTCTCAACTTAAAAGCTTACAAGGAAAGATTCAAGCTATTCGTAGGTTTGTGTCTCAACTTGCGGATCGTACCTTTCCTTTTACTCAACTTCTTAAAAAGGATATCAACTTTCAATGGAATGAGGATTGTCAGCAAGCATTTGAAGATTTGAAAGTGTATTTGGCTAGTCCTCCTATTCTTCAACCTGCCGAACCTTCTAAACCCTTCCTTCTGTATACAGCTGCTTCCTCTCATGCTCTTGCAGCATTGTTGGCACAACATGATAAAGATGGTAAGGAATGTCCGGTTTATTACATAAGTCGTACCTTACTCGATTACGAGACTCGATATTCTGCAATAGAAAGACAATGCTTGGCCTTGGTATTTGTGACTCAGATATTGAGACATTATCTTTTAAATTCAGAAGTCCATGTCGTGGTAAAGTTTGATCCTTTGAAGCATCTTTTCTCTAAAACTGATTTATCAGGACGTCTAGCTAAGTGGGTTATGATGTTAACTGAATTTGACCTTAAATTTGTTTCAAAAAGAGCAATTAAAGGACAAGCATTGACCAATCACTTAGTTGAGGCCCCTTCACCTTTCTCCTTCCCTAACCATGAGTCCTTTCCTGATGACTTCATTCTTTCTATAGAGAAAGATGAAACTTGGGAGTTATACTTTGATGGTTCTAAGTGTCGTACGGGATCGAGGGCAGGTGTTGTTCTGATTTCTCCTACAAAGAAACCCATTCCCTTATCCTACCATCTAAATTTCTTGTGTACCAATAACATTGCTGAGTATGAGGCTCTTATAGCGGGAATAAAAGCAGCCTTAGCTCTGAACATAAAACACATACATATCTATGGAGATTCACAATTGATTATAAGACAAGTAACAGGAATATATCAAGCAAAACAAGACAAATTATCACAATATAAAGACCTTGCTATCTCTTTATTACAAAATTTTGATTCTTATACTATGGAAACTGTTCCTCGAAAAGATAATCGACATGCGGATGCAATGGCATGTGTGGCTTCTCTTGTATCTTTAGAGGACCCTGTGGTTGATCTTAAATTTGTTATTCACAACCTTATTTCTCTAGCTATTGTAGACGATTCTAGCTTGGTAACATGTTGTGATTTTATAGACTCAGATGAATGGTACTCGCATATCGTAAGATATTTGACCGATCGTACCTTTCCTGATTCCGCTAATAGAAACACTAGGGCTAGAATCCGCAGGCTGTCTGCTAGGTATATCATTATTTCTAATGTCCTTTACCGAAGGGGTTATGATGGTCTTCTCCTTCATTGTCTTAACAAGTCGGAAATCCCTGTTGCTCTTGAAGAGGCACATTCAGTGCCTGTGGGGGGCATTTTGGGGGCAAATCCTTGGTTCATAGATTGCTTCATATGGGATACTATTGGCAAACTATGCAGAAGGATTCCTTTTCATTTGTTAAAAAATGTCATCAATGTCAACAACACAATAATCTGATTCATGCTCCTGCCCAAGAACTCCATTCTCAAGTAGCTTCTTGGCCTTTTTCCGCATGGGGTTTGGATCTTATCGGTAAAATCTCTCCTCCTTCATCTCAAGGACATACCTTCATTATAACCGCAACAAATTACTTTACGAAGTGGGTAGAAGCTATTCCCCTTCGCTCTACCACTGCTGAAGTGATTTGTCAATTTCTTCTAGAAAACATCATTTCTCGATTCGGGATACCTTCTACTATTATCTCAGATAATGGGACATTGTTTAAGAACAAGGACGTGAAGAAATTCCTCGAGAAGTATCATATCAAACATCGATTTTCTACACCATACTATCCTCAGTCAAATGGCCAAGCCGAATCATCCAATAAGATAATTGAACAAATTCTTCGCAAAACCGTGAATAAGCATGGTAAGGATTGGAGTAACCAGCTAATCTATGCTCTTTGGGCCTACCGAACGAGTGTACGAATTGCTACGGGAACTACACCTTATAATCTTGTTTATGGTTCTGACGCTATTATGCCCTTAGAGTTAGAGATTCCATCACTTAGGGTTTCTCTCAAAGGTATAGTAGATGATGACTCTTATAGAGAACAACGACTTCAACAGCTTGAGATGCTTGATGAACAGTGTATAAACACTCTTGAGCGTATTCAAGCGTATCACAAAACTCTACAACGAAGCTATAATGATAAGGTTATTCAACGTTCCTTCTCAGTGGGTGACTTAGTCCTCTATGAGAATCAGCGCAATGTGAATGCCTTACCTGCAGAAAAGGGAAAATTTAGTCCTAATTCGCTTGGACCATATATTGTTATTGAGGATTATGGATCAGGTGCTTACAAAATAGCGGATGTAGATGGTACGCCTCTTAAAGAACCTATCAATGCTATGCACTTGCATAGATATTATGCTTAATTCTTCATTCTTCATCTATCTTCTTTTCGATTCTTCAACATTGGATAATATGTTAGTGTCTCTTAATTAAAGCAAAATAGAATTAAATGTTATGTTGTTTAATCTATATTGCTTCGTTCCTGACAAGCGTGTCTTCTTACTTTATGGTTTGTCTTGAATTCATTTATGTAAATTGTGAAAGATTTACATTCCCATTATACTAGCATATTATACAGTGTCTTTATGTGTTAAGTAGAATCGTATCATGTTGTGTTTAAGTTCAAAATTAAATCACATTAGTTATATGATTCTTAGACTTAATGCATATTTCTTCCTTATCATCAATGTTGTACTTGATTAAATATTTAGTTAAGTCACACATGTATCAATTTAATCATGGAGCATTGAGAAATCAATCACATGGAAATTAAATTCTGAACATACATGTACATTTACCAGATGTATTAGATTTAATGAAAGAAAAATATACATTGTTTTAAGCATTAAAGATAACACATTTGAGACAAAAGAGAAGTAGGTATATATACATATATATATATATATGTGTGGATCGTATACAAATATAGGTCACTGTACATCCAAAAATGTGACCTCTC
Source organism: Cryptomeria japonica (assembly GCF_030272615.1). Lineage (NCBI taxonomy): Eukaryota > Viridiplantae > Streptophyta > Pinopsida > Cupressales > Cupressaceae > Cryptomeria > Cryptomeria japonica. The sequence goes on along the minus strand of NC_081411.1, from coordinate 585,961,817 downwards.
CTACATCATAAAATCATCTCCTATCCCTAGGGCTAGTGGCTAGAGAATGTCGACTGGACGCTCCCTCCTAATCTGGCCATGAAGGTGGACCCATGGGTGTGTAGCGCGATACAGATCGTGAGTGACTCTGAGAGGAACTCCTGCGATCCCTATCCATAAGGATCGCGCGATAGGTGGTAGCCTCGGTCTGAGCCGCTGCTAGATCTCGCCGCACCTGCTAGAGGTCCTTTGATAGGACTCTCTCTCTCTGTCACGCCTGCTGGAGGTCCTCTTATAGGACTCTCTCTCTCTCCCTCCATATATCTACCTATACTCAGAATAGGAAAAACAAATCCTCATGCCGACCCGCGTTCCCCTGAGGCCTATAGGCAATCTGTGAGGAACTAGGGATCTGTGCTATCATGGAAATATCTGTCATTGCCTGCTGAATCAGGGAACGCCATTCCTGCACATTAGCTATGGTGGTTGAACAGATTTTTTGTTAGTACCATTCTATATCATCAAAACATCAATCAATCAATATAAACCTACTATACCTAGATCTCCCTCATGCCAGTAGGGATCATGATATGGTAGTATCTGTGCCTGGGAACCACTAGGCTCCCCTCGCTCGAATAATCTATCCATGATGGGTGTAGGCTAGACGGTACTAGGGACAGGCTTTGTATCGCCTCATGTTCCCCCTGTTGGGGAATAAGAGGTGGATCCAGAGCAATGGTATCGTCTCCTGAATGGTGGGGAGCTGCATCCGACTCCTCCTCATCATCTCTATCCTCCTCCTTCTCATCCTCCTCGTCATCCTCATCCTCGTCCTCATCCACATCATCACCTGCATCTCTCTCATCCTCCTCTCTATCTGTATCCTCCTCCTCCTCCTCGGCACTGGGCTGATCGCCTGTAGGTGGATCAGGATCTCCCACCTCCTCATGACCCTCTCCCTCCTCTGGCTCCTCTAACCTGGATCCCTGGTCCTCATCTTGGTCTCCATGTCTCCATGGGCCCGTATAGCCTGTCGGATGATCTGGTGGAAAGATAGGACCTAGATATGATCTCATAAACCATGAGACGTACCTGCGCTGTGCTCCAAGGTCCGCAGAGTAGTCAGTGACTACATCCTGATCAGATCCCTCTAAGTCTGTAGTCTCGATGTCATCTATCGTCGGTCTCGCTACTGCTCTAGGTCTGGGAAGGACCCGTGAGTGTCGAGTATAGATGGGCACATCGGCTGGAACACACTGCTCTAGTCCGAACTGCCTCCGTACTCGGTCAAAGTAGAAAGGGACTATGATGTGTGCATATCATCCCCGCAGCAGGCGGTTCCTCTATAGGCATGCTAACTGTCTCTCCATCCCATCCCATCTGTGCATCCGTAGGTAAGGTCTCCACACTGTCACCTCGGCTGTCACTCTGTCAAAAATCACTCTCCAATATAATAAATCTCCAAATCTCCACTCGCTGGTAAGTGGATAAGTGAACACCCTAGGTCGCTCGCTCGATGTACTCAGTGGAAAGCCGACGGGCCTGGTGTATGTGAAGTGCTCTAAAATCCACACCTGCAGAAGTGTGCATGTCATCAAACTGAAACCCTGTCCAAATACATACTCCTCAAGGTCGTGATAGAGATGTGCAAGCATACTCTGACCCCAAGCATACACTCTCCTGTGTCTCTCCATCGCTCTTATACACCATGTGAGACCCCCATGCATGTGCGTGCCTTGCCCATTAGGGCAGACGGCTAGTGCTATGATGGCTATCATAAGGCGTCTCAGAAGGGGTACCTCCCCTGTAGGATGTAAGAGTCAGCTGACCATGATGCGACCTCTCGTCTCGCTCGGCATGACTCTCCCTATGCAATACACCTGCTCTCTCTGATGATCCTCTGCTGACCGATCGGTCACATATGTAATAGTCGCTCCTCTGATAGGTAGATGAAGTATACGGTACACATCCTCGAGTGTGACTGTCAGCTCTCCTACTGGAAGGTGAAATGTGCATGTGTCAGGATCCCATCGCTCCATCAATGCCATCAGCATCATAGGATGGAACCGAATGGCTGGCATGAGGATCACATACCACAATCCCACAATCGATAGTGTGTCTCTCTCTGACTGAGTCAGCCGCGGAATCTGATCTCGCAAACTGTGAAGAATATGTCCCGCTGTATGCTCTCGCATGTACGGAAGGCCCTGCAACACAAAAACATAACTGTAATCAATACTTGATCATTAAAATCGCTAATACAAACTGTCGAACATTGTGTGCTAGTCCTGAAACCTCTCGCCAAGCCCTGATTGGGGACCATAGTGTCCTGTCAGGGACCATGGCGCCCTGAGGGGACCATGGCGCCCTGTCAGGGACCATGGCGCCCCTGTCAGGGACCGTGGTGCCCTGGGGGGACCAGGGTGCCCCACAGGGACCATGGCACCCTGGGTGGGCCCCGATCAGCCTTCAGGGCCTGCATACGATCACAGAAAAGTCAACATGCAAAAAATCAAAAGTCAAACATTCAGTCAACTCACCTCGTCCAGTGGCTCGTCGTCGATCATGGCCTGGCGTAGGATCTCGATCCTCGTGGGACGCTCCGGCCATCGTGAGGGCATGATGATGGCTATATGGGCTCTGCTGCACTGAATAGTATTCTAAAATCAACAAAGTGATGAATACAAGTGTCACTTTCGAGGTATATACTCTCATTTGTTTATTCTTACTTTTTGAAACCCTAATTTTCCTCTTTCATTCATTTTATCATAACTTGGGTTTGGGAGATGCGATTTTCGAGCCGTTTGTTGCGTTGGAATCGTATTTTCCTTCCCCTACTCTCGGGATGTTCCAAAAAGTGCTCTGATGAAGCCTATTTAGTGAACACCCCTCATCAATACTACCTTACATAATTTGTTGCAAGTAAACATGCTACCCTGTTTCACCTCCCTAATAAGCAAGTCGAAACAGGGGGGGGCATATAGCTACTCACAGATTTCATCACTTTCCCTAGTAAGCATTAGGTGATTTTCTGATCTAACGTGTGTTCTGTAGGGTGTGGTTCCTAACTGTGTACTGCAGATACCGCTGGGGGCTTTGTCCGACAACTTATGGATATATCCTTTTTCAAATAATGTTTAATTTCTATACTTTATCTTGCATATGCACGTAGTACTCATATGACCGCTAAAGTGGGGGCTAAATGTAGCGTCGTAAATTGTACGCACTCGCTAGGGTGGTACAATTTCATATCTAGTTTAGCACCCGCCTTAGTGCATTTTACATTCTGCATTGCATTTCTCCTTTAGCACTTAATTAATCAAATTAATTAGGTCTAAGGTCCTATTTCATCATTCTCTACATCATAAAGTTGGGCCCTTTCACTAAAGTGAGCCCTTCGCATTTTATTCCTCCAATACATCACTCGATCAAAAACCCCAATTAAGTCCTATTCCGAACTTGGGGGTTTTGTTTCGGGGTCAAAACATCTTGAAATCACCTGTAACTTCGGGATTCTCTCTAAAATCATCATATCTGACGGCCCTGAAAATTTGGTGAAAAGTTGTCAGGACCGTGGCGCCCGGAGTGCACACGGTCCCAGACATTTTTCTCAAAATTTTAGGACCGCGATCCAATCATAAAATAAAGCTTAACCACAAGAAATTGGCGGGATATTCAATCTCTAGGTCGGCCAAAATGTGAATTTACGATCTAGGGTTTCCTACATAAGAGCTCTCTTTCTTCATTTGAAGGCATCCGAATTTTGTTTTCAGGAACTTCATATGCAGCGAAAGAGCAGATCTTTGAAGACTTCAACATCTTACAACATCCTTCTATCAAGCATCTATCAAATTCATTCATCCACTTAGGGCTTGGAAGACATTGAAGAACAATAGGAGATTACCGACTGAAGATTGGCTTGTACTCCTCCCTTGAGGGTTGGGTATGATTTCATGTTGTTTTCATGTCTTTACATAAGCTTCAATACATCATTTATTCATGCTTTAGATCACTTTGCATCTTGATTTAGAGCATTTACGTTATCATTTACAAGCAATTAGGGTTTACTTTCTAGGTTGCTCTAGTTTGCTTTCTTGCATTTTGGGACCTTGCACACACACTAGGTCTACACACACAATACATTTTAGAAAACAACTTGGCTATTCGTGGAGGTGGAAATCACCGAAGCGGGGGTTTGACTAAGGCAAAACCCTATATAGCTTCCCATACACCCTTTTTTCAGATATCAATGGAAGTTTCAGGATTCAGACGATGTCGTGGGATACAGATCCAGAGAGAGAAGGTCGAGACAACACTTTGTATCAAATTGCAGAGTAGAAGACTGGGACAGGGGTGCTGGGCGCCCTGGTCCTGCCAGGACAGGGGCGCTGGGCGCCCTGGTCCTGCCAGGACAGGGGCGCTGGGCGCCCTGGTCCCTGGGATAGAGGTGCTGGGCACCCTGGTCCTCTGGACAAACAGCTTTCAGACAGCTTCCCAACAGTGTTTCAGAGTGTAGAACAACAGTTTCCGGTGCAGTTTTCAGGATAGTGGCGCCCGCACCCCCATCCGAAACATTTTCAGTCCGATTTTGACTCCGGGTACACATCTGCATTGTCATCTCATCCTTGTATTTACAGCTGTTCATTGTTTAATCTCAATTCTGCAATCTTGTTATTAGCTCATACTTGCATTTTAAGATTAGGGTTTGAACTTGCAATACTTGATCTTACAATTTCAACAAGGGAATAGAAATCCTAATAGATATCCCGTGGCTCTCTCTTTCACAAAAAGAAGTAGCCAATTGTGTAATGTGTGTCAAAAGGTAGGATTAGGGCATGATTAACCGAGTCTCGCTTTTTCCCCCACACATTTTGGTGAACCCGTCGTGAATCTATCATTGCTTCTTCTTGCATTGCATTTGTTAGATCTAGATCTAGATTTAGTGTGTTTTCATTTCATTTTCATTAAAAAGAAAAAAGAAAAAAAAAAAAAAAGTGTGTCTCTTTGCATTGGGTGTTTAAGTTTTGTGTAATCTTTTCAAAATGTCAGATTTTTATTTGCAAAATGTTCATGCTTTCGATGATTATTATGAGTATAGCCAAGATGAATTAGATGAAACTTTAGATGAGTTTTTAAACCCTAAAGATTCCAAACCTTCATTTTACCAAAAACTCATAAACCTTGTTACTATGCCATTTAGGTGTGATGAGAAAGATAAGTCGAATGATTCCTCTCAAGGATACATTCCTATCCACTCTTCCACTAAATCTAGTAACATGGTTGTTTTCAACAATCCCCTCTATGAGGAAATGTCTCCATTTGAATCAAAAGATAAACCTTTCAATAGATATGATCATGCTTTGTTGGATGATGCTCTTGATGACTTTGTGGCTTTATCGAAATCTTTAAACAAGAACAAAACTTCTAAATTAGTTAACATGATAAACTTGAATGAGCATGAAAAGCCTCTCTTTGAAGTCCAAGGAGCTTATCCTTCTCCCACCTTTCAAGTTTCTAAGTCACCTCTCCTTACTGTCCAAGGAGGGTATGATCATGATTCCTTTCGTACTTTGAATAAACCAATCATCATGGTGCAAGGAAGAAAACCTATAAGTAATTATAATTATGCCAAGCAAATAACTAGAGAGAGTTATCATGCGGTTGCCCATACTTATCATACCAGAAATAATAGGCAACCTAGTCCTCCTCCTGTTATTCCAGTTTCCCTTCCTAATCCTCAACCGGTGCTTCCACAAGCTCCCCGTATTTCACAAGTTCTTGGAAAGGAATATGATCTCATAGAACAACTTAAAGCTACCCCTGCTAAGATATCCCTTTGGGATTTGATTCAAACTTCTTTCACTCATCATGGAATGTTACAAGATGCCTTGAAAGATTTGAATGTTTCTCAACCGAATACATCTAGTAATATAGCATCTTTGGTTAACTCTGTGATGAATCCTAAAGCTCAAATTGTGTTTACCCAAGGTGAGTTGCCTACTAGTGAAATCCAACATCAATATGATCCCTTGATGATTGTGGTTATCATGAAAGACACTACTATAAGACGAACACTAGTAGATAATGGCTCTGGTCTTAATGTGTGTAGCATTAATCTTTTGCATAAGATGAATGTGGATACATCCTTAATTGAACCGGACTCTCATCCTATTCGAGGCTTTGATAATGTGGCTAAAACTTCATTAGGTACTATCACCTTACCCATCACAGTGCGGCCTGTTACTTTGCCTACACCTATCCATGTTATGTCAGGAAATCTAACGTACAACTTGCTACTGGGGAGACCTTGGATTCACAGTATGCAAGTTGTCCCTTCTACATTGCATAGACAAGTTAAATTTATTTATAACAATAAGACATATACCTTGATAGGTGATACTAATTTTCAAGCTTGTTTGCAAACATCCACTTCTAAGGGGGGTTCTTCTAAGCCGTCCTCATCTAGTGATGAATCTTTAAATAAGATACCTATCAGTGAATCCTCGCTCTCCGATGATCAAAATTCTTTGGATGAGTCTGGAGCTCTTGGAGAAGATTATTCTCGACTTGAAACTACACATAAGAAGGATTTTGATCCTGGGAAGATCCTCGAAGATGACGATTGGGGATCCCTTGATTTTAATCCTACCTTTGTGGGTGAATATAAGGTTCCTTCTAGAGAAATTAAAGTTGAAAAGAAGGAAGAAGCTGAATATCATAAAGTTGAAAAGAAAGAATCAACCTTACCTGAATCTATGAGTAATAATTTTGTGGCCGCCTCTCAAACTTCTTCTCCTCACATCTCTAATGATGAAGAGTTTGATTCTTTGTCTTATGAAAAACCACCTTGTCTTCCTGAAATGGCTGATCGTTATGGTCGTGGTTTTCGCATTTTTGCTAAGCATGGGTATCATGGAAAAGGTTGTCGTGCTCATGAACAAGGGATAAGAGTTCCTCTAGAGACTAATTTTCACAATTATGCCTTTGGACTTGGCTTTAATCCCTGCAAACGTACTAAAGCTTCTAAAAGACCATGCATTAGTGTTAATGCTATCTCTACATCTTTATCAATACAACATCCTGAGTATATTGATGGGGATCCTTCATGTGCCTGTGCTTTGGATGTCTTCCCTACCGACGATGCTTTAGCTGAGTTCTTGGGAGCCTATGACACTCTTCCTCATTATCATCACAATAGGGGACTCCCTTATTGTTTGAACACTGAAGCCTATTTTGGAAAAGAGATTGATAATGACGAGATTGTGAAAGAATTCCCTCAGTTAAAGGATACTCCTCAACAAAGCAATCTTCTCATAAGTGACACCACTGATGTTAAGATGGACCCTTGCAATAAAGAGAAAGTCATTAAAATCGGGAAATGTTTGGATGAAGAGGAACAGAAACAATATGAAGAACTATTACATGAATTCCTTGAAATCTTTGCTTGGGCATATTCTGACATGCCTGGTATAGATCCTAAGATTGGTACTCATAATATTGTCTTAGTTCCTGATGGTAAGCCCGTAAAACAAAAGATTCAAAAAATGAATCCTAAGGTGGCTCTGCTTGTTAAGGCTGAGATTGAAAAATTATTGGAGGCTGGATTTATCCGCCCTATTGACTATTCCCCATGGATTTCAAATATTGTCACTGTGGCTAAACCAGACAACAAAATAAGAATGTGTACTGACTTTCGGGATCTAAATAAGGCTTCTTTAAAAGATGATTTCCCTCTTCCAAACATTGACATGATAGTTGATTCTATGGCAGGACATGCCTTGTTATCCTTCATGGATGGCTTTCCAGGCTACAATCAAATTTTTATCAACCCTCAAGATCAATTCAAAACTGCTTTCACCACTCCTTGGGGTACGTTTTGTTGGATAATGATGCCTTTTGGACTCAAAAACGCTAGTGCAACTTATCAACGAGCGATGACCCTTATCTTTCATGATTACATGCATAAGATTTTAGAGGATTATGTTGATGATATTTTGGCCAAATCCTTTCTTCGTATAGATCATGTTAAAATCCTTCGTCAAATCTTTGAAAGAATTCGTAAATATCACATGCGCTTGAATCCCCGAAAATGTGTTTTTGGTGTGGATAGTGGAAAACTATTAGGGTTCATAGTTTTGCATCATGGGATTGAGGTGGATACTAAGAAAATAGATGCTATTGTCAACATGCCACCTCCTAGAAATGTGTCTCAACTTAAAAGCTTACAAGGAAAGATTCAAGCTATTCGTAGGTTTGTGTCTTAGATTGCGGATCGTACCTTTCCTTTTACTCAACTTCTTAAAAAGGGTATCACCTTTCAGTGGAATGAGGATTGCTAGCAAGAATTTGAAGATTTGAAAGTGTATTTGGCTAGTCTTCCTATTCTTCAACCTGCCGAACCTTCTAAACCCTTCCTTCTGTATACAGCTGCTTCCTCTCATGCTCTTGCAGCATTGTTGGCACAACATGATAAAGATGGTAAGGAATGTCCAGTTTATTACATAAGTCGTACCTTACTCGATTATGAGACCCGATATTCTGCAATAGAAAGACAATGCTTGGCCTTGGTATTTGCGATTCAGAAATTGAGACATTATCTTTTAAATTCAGAAGTCCATGTCATGGTAAAGTTTGATCCTTTGAAGCATCTTTTCTCTAAAACTGATTTATCAGGACATCTAGCTAAGTGGTTTATGATGTTAACTGAATTTGACCTTAAATTTTTTTCACAAAGAGCAATTAAAGGACAAGCGTTGACCGATCACTTAGTTGAGGCCCCTTCACCTTTCTCCTTCCCTAACCCTGAGTCCTTTCCTGACGACTTCATTCTTTCTATAGAGAAAGATGAAACTTGGGAGTTATACTTTGATGGTTCTAAGTGTCGTACGGGATCGGGGGCAGGTGTTGTTCTGATTTCTCCTACAAAGAAACCCATTCCCTTATCCTATCGTCTAAATTTCCTGTTCACCAATAACATTGCTGAGTATGAGGCTCTTATAGCGGGAATAAAAGAAGCCTTAGCTCTGAACATAAAACACATACATATCTATGGAGATTCGCAATTGATTATAAGACAAGTAACAGGAATATATCAAGCAAAGCAAGACAAATTATCACAATATAAAGACCTTGCTATCTCTTTATTAAAAAATTTTGATTCTTATACTATGGAACCCGTTCCTCGAAAAGATAATCGACATGCGGATGCAATGGAATGTGTGGCTTTTCTTGTATCTTTAGAGGACCCTGTGGTTGATCTTAAATTTGTTATTCACAACCTTATTTCTCCAGCTATTGTAGATGATTCTAGCTTGGTAACATGTTGTGATTTTATAGACTCAGATGAATGGTACTCGCATATCGTAAGATATTTGACCGATGGTACCTTTCCTGATTCCGCTAATAGAAACACTAGGGCTAGAATCCGCAAGCTGTCTGCTAGGTATATCATTCTTTCTAATGTCCTTTACCGAAGGGGTTATGATGGTCTTCTCCTTCGTTGTCTTAACAAGTCAGAAATCCCTGTTGCTCTTGAAGAGGCACATTCAGGTGCCTGTGAGGGGCATTTTGGGGGCAAATCCTTGGTTCATAGATTGCTTCGTATGGGATACTATTGGCAAACTATGCAGAAGGATTCCTTTTCATTTGTTAAAAAATGTCATCAATGTCAACAACACAATAATCTGATTCATGCTCCTGCCCAAGAACTCCGTTCTCAAGTAGCTTCTTGGCCTTTTTCTGCATGGGTTTTGGATCTTATTGGTAAAATCTCTCCTCCTTCATCTCAAGAACGCACCTTCATTATAACCGCAACAGATTACTTTATGAAGTGGGTAGAAGCTATTCCCCTTCGCTCTACCACTACTGAAGTGATTTGCCAATTTCTTCTAGAAAACATCATTTCTCGATTCGGGATACCTTCTACTATTATCTCAAATAATGGGACATCGTTTAAGAACAAGGATGTGAAGAAATTCCTTGAGAACTATCATATCAAACATCGATTTTCTACACCCTACTATCCTCAGTCAAATGGCCAAGTCGAATCATCCCATAAGATAATTGAACAAATTCTTCGCAAAACCGTGAATAAGCATGGTAAGGATTGGAGTAACTAGCTAATCTATGCTCTTTGGGCCTACCGAACGAGTGTACGAATTGCTATGGGAACTACTCCTTATAATCTTGTTTATGGTGCTGACACTATTATGCCCTTAGAGTTAGAGATTCCATCACTTAGGGTTTCTCTCAAAGGTATAGTAGATGATGACTCTTATAGAGAACAACGACTTCAACAGCTTGAGATGCTTGATGAACAGCGTATAAACACTCTTGAGCGTATTCAAGCGTATCACAAAACTCTACAACGAAGCTATAATGATAAGGTTATTCAACGTTCCTTCTCAGTGGGTGACTTAGTCCTCTATGAGAATCAGCGCAATGTGAATGCCTTACCTGCAGAAAAGGGAAAATTTAGTCCTAATTGGCTTGGACCATATATTGTTATTGAGGATTATGGATCAGGTGCTTACAAAGTAGTGGATGTAGATGGTATGCCTCTTAAAGAACCTATCAATGCTATGCACTTGCGTAGATATTATGCTTAATTCTTCATTCTTCATCTATCTTCTTTTCAATTCTTCAACATTGGATAATATGTTAGTGTCTCTTAACTAAAGCAAAATAGAATTAAATGTTATGTTGTTTAATCTATATTGCTTCGTTCCTGACAAGCGTGTCTTCTTACTTTATGGTTTGTCTTGAATTCATTTATGTAAATTGTGAAAGATTTACATTCCCATTATACTAGCACATTATACAGTGTCTTTATGTGTTAAGTAGAATTGTATCATGTTGTGTTTAAGTTCAAAATTAAATCACATTAGTTATATGATTCTTAGACTTAATGCATATTTCTTCCTTGTCATCAATGTTGTACTTGATTAAATATTTAGTTAAGTCACACATGTATCAATTTTATCATGGAGCATTGAGAAATCAATCACATGGAAATTAAATTCTGAACATACATGTACATTTACCAGATGTATTAGATTTAATCAAAGCAAAATATACATTGTTTTAAGCATTAAAGATAACACATTTGAGACAAAAGAGAAGCAGGTATATATACATATATATATATATATGTGTGGATCGTATACAAATATAGGTCACTGTACATCCAAAAATGTGACCTCTCCTACATCATAAAATCATCTCCTATCCCTAGGGCTAGTGGCTGGAGAATGTCGACTGGACGCTCCCTCCTGATATGGCCGTGAAGGTGGACCCATGGGTGTGTAGTGCGATACATATCGTGAGTGACTCTGAGAGGAATTCCTGCGATCCCTATCCATAAGGATCGCGCGATAGGTGGTAGCCTCAGTCTGAGCCGCTGCTAGATCTCGCCGCGCCTGCTGGAGGTCCTTTGATAGGACTCTCTCTCTCTGTCGCGCCTGCTGGAGGTCCTCTGATAGGACTCTCTCTCTCTCCCTCCATATATCTACCTATTCTCGGAATGGGAAAAACAAATCCTCATGCCGACCCGCGTTCCTCTGAGGCCTATAGCCAATCTGTGAGGAACTGGGGATCTGTGCAATCATGGAAATATCTGTCATTGCCTGCTGAATCAGGGAACACCATTCTTGCACATTAGCTGTGGTGGTAGAAAAGATTTTTTGTTAGTACCATTCTATATCATCAAAACATCAATCAATCAATATAAAACTACTATACCTGGATCTCCCTCGCGCCAGTAGGGATCATGATATGGTAGTATCTGTGCCTGGGAACCGCTAGGCTCCCCTCGCTCAAATAATCTATATACGATGGGTGTAGGCTAGACGGTACTAGGGACAGGCCTCCGTATCGCCTCATGTTCCCCCTGTTGGGGAATAAGAGGTGGATCCAGAGCTATGGTATCGTCTCCTGAATGGTGGGGAGCTGCATCTGACTCCTCCTCATCATCTCTATCCTCCTCCTCATCATCCTCCTTGTCATCCTCATCCTTGTCCTCATCTGCATCATCACCTGCATCTCTCTCGTCCTCCTCTCTATCTGTATCCTCCTCCTCCTCCTCGGCACTGGGCTGATCGCCTGTAGGTGGATCAGGATCTCCCACCTCCTCATGACCCTCTCCCTCCTCTGGCTCCTCTGACCTAGATCCCTGGTCCTCGTCTTGGTCTCCATGTCTCCATGGGCCCGTATAGCCTGTCAGATGATCTGGTGGAAAGATAGGACCTGGATATGATCTCATAAACCATGATACGTACCTGCGCTGTGCTCCAGGCTGTGCAGAGTAGTCAGTGACTACATCCTGATCAGATCCCTCTAAGTCTATAGTCTCGATGTCATCTATCATCGGTCTCGCTACTGCTCTAGGTCTGGGAAGGACCCGTGAGTGTCGAGTATAGATGGGCACATCGGCTGGAACACACTGCTCTAGTCCGAACTGCCTCCGTACTCGGTCAAAGTAGAAAGGGACTATGATGTGTGCATATCGTCCCCCCAGTAGGTGGTTCCTCTGTAGGCATGCTAACTGTCTCTCCATCCCATCCCATCTGTGCATCCGTAGGTAAGGTCTCCACACTGTCACCTCGGCTGTCACTCTGTCAAAAATCACTCTCCAATATAATAAATCTCCAAATCTCCACTCGCTGGTAAGTGGATAAGTGAACACCCTAGGTCGCTCGCTCGATGTACTCAGCAGAAAGCCGACGGGCCTGGTGTATGTGAAGTGCTCTAAAATCCACACCTGCAGAAGTGTGCATGTCATCAAACTGAAACCCTGTCCAAATACATACTCCTCAAGGTCGTGATAGAGATGTGCAAGCATACTCTGACCCCAAGCATACACTCTCCTGTGTCTCTCCATCGCTCTAATAAACCATGTGAGACACCCATGCATGTGCGTGCCTTGCCCATTAGGGCAGACGGCTAGTGCTATGATGGCTATCATAAGGCGTCTCAGAAGGGGTACCTCCCCTGTAGGATGTAAGAGCCAGCTGACCATGATGCGACCTCTCGTCTCGCTCGACATGACTCTCCCTATGCAATACACCTGCTCTCTCTGATGATCCTCCGCTGACCGATCGGTAACATATGTAACAGTCGCTCCTCTGATAGGCAGACGAAGTATACGGTACACATCCTCAAGTGTGACTGTCAGCTCTCCTACTGGAAGGTGAAACCTACATGTGTCAGGATCCCATCGCTCCATCAATGCCATTAGCATCGCAGGATGGAACTGAATGGCTGGCATGAGGATCACATACCACAATCCCACAATCGATAGTGTGTCTCTCTCTGACTGAGTCAGCCGCGGAATCTAATCTCGCAAACTGCGAAGAATATGTCCCGCTGTATGCTCTCTCATGTACGGAAGGCCCTGCAACACAAAAAACATAACCGTAATCAGTACTCGATCATCAAAATCGCTAATGCAAACTGTCGAACATCATGTGCTAGTCCTGAAACCTCTCACCAAGCCCTGATTGGGGACCATAGTGTGCTGTCAGGGACCATGGTGCCCTGTCAGGGACCATGGCGCCCTGAGGGGACCATGGCGCCCTGTCAGGGACCATGGCGCCCTGAAGGGGACAATGGTGCCCCTGTCAGGCACCGTGGCATCCTGGGGGGACCAAGGCATCCCATAGGGACCATGGCACCCTGGGTGGGCCTTGGTCAGCCTTCAGGGCCCGCATACGATCACAGAAAAGTCAACATGCGAAAAATCAAAAGTCAAACATTCAGTCAACTCACCTCGTCCAGTGGCTCGTCATCAAGCACGGCCTGGCGCAGGATCTCGATCCTCGTGGGATGCTCTGGTCATCGTGAAGGCATGATGATGGCTATATGGGCTCCGTTGCACTAAATAGTATTCTGAAATCAACAAAGTGACGAATACAAGTGTCACTTTCGAGGTATATACTCTCGTTTGTTTATTCTTACTTTTTGAAACCCTAATTTTCCTCTTTCATTCATTTTATCATAACTTGGGTTTCAGAGATACGATTTTCGAGCCGTTTGTTGCGTTGGAATCGTATTTTCCTTCACCTACTCTCAGGATGTTCCAAAAAGTGCTCTGATGAAGCCTATTTAGTGAACACCCCTCATCAATACTACCTTACACAATTTGTTGCAAGTAAACATGCTACCCTATTTCACCTCCCTAATAAGCAAGTCGAAATAGGGGGGGCATATAGCTACTCACAGATTTCATCACTTTCCCTAGTAAGCATTAGGTGATTTTGTGATCTAATGTGTGTTTTGTAGGGTGCGGTTCCTAACTGTGTACTGCAGATACCACTGGGGGCTTCGTCCGACAACTTATGGATATATGCTTTTTCAAATAATGTTTATTTTCTGTACTTTAGCTTGCATATGCACGTAGTACTCATATGACCGCTAAAGTGGGGGCTAAATGTAGCATCGTAAATTGTACGCACTCGCTAGGGTGGTACAATTTCACATCTAGTTTAGCACCCACCTTAGTGCATTTTACATTCTGCATTGCATTTCTCCTTTAGCACTTAATTAATCAAATTAATTAGGTCTAAGGTCCTATTTCATCATTCTCTACATCATAAAGTTGGGCCCTTTCACTAAAGCGAGCCCTTCGCATTTTATTCCTCCAATACATCACTCGATCAAAAACCCTAATTAAGTCCTATTTTGAACTTGGGGGCTTGGTTTCGGGGTCAAAACATCTCAAAATCACCTGTAACTTCGGGATTCTCTCTAAAATCATGATATCTGACGGCCCTGAAAATTTGGTGAAAAGTTGTCGAGACCGTGGCGCTCGGAGTGCACACGGTCCTGGACATTTTTCCTAAAATTTTAGGAGCGTGATCCAATCATAAAATAAAGCTTAACCCCAAGAATTGGTGGGATATTCAATCTTTAGGTCGACCAAAATACGAATTTACGATCTAGGGTTTCCTACATAAGAGCTCTCTTTCTTCATTTGAAGGGATCCGAATTTTGTTTTCAGGAACTTCATATGCAGTGAAAGAGCAGATCTTTGAAGACTTCAACATCTTACAACATCCTTCTATCAAGCATCTATCAAATTCATTCATCCACTTAGGGCTTGGAAGACATTGAAGAACAATAGGAGATTACCGACTGAAGATTGGCTTGTACTCCTCCCTTGAGGGTTGGGTATGATTTCATGTTGTTTTCATGTCTTTACATAAGCTTCAATACATCATTTATTCATGCTTTAGATCACTTTGCATCTTGATTTAGAGCATTTACGTTATCATTTACAAGCAATTAGGGTTTACTTTCTAGGTTGCTCTAGTTTGCTTTCTTGCATTTTGGGACCTTGCACACACACTAGGTCTGCACACACAATACATTTTACAAAACAACTTGGCTATTCATGGAGGTGGAAATCACCGAAGCGGGGATTTGACTAAGGCAAAACCCTATATAGCCACCCATACACCCTTTTTTCAGATATCATTGCAGGTTTCGGGATTCAGACGACGCCACAAGATACAGATCCGGAGAGAGGAGGTCGAGACAGCACTCTGTATCAAATTGCAGAGTAGAAGACTGGGACAGGGGCGCTGGCTGCCCTGGCCCTGCCAGGACAGGGGTGCTGGGCACCCTGGTCCCTGGGACAGAGGCGCTGGGTGCCCTGGTCCTCCGGACAGACAGCTTTCAGACAGCTTCCCGACAGTGTTTCAGAGTGCAGAACAGCAGTTTCCGGTGCAGTTTTCAGGATAGTGGTGCCCGCGCCCCCGTCTCGAACATTTTCAGTCCGATTTTGACTCTGGGTACACATCTGCATTCTCATCTCATCCTTGTATTTATATGTGTTCATTGTTTAATCTCAATTCTGCAATCTTGTTATTAGCTCCTACTTGCATTTTGAGATTAGGGTTTGAACTTGCATTACTTGATCTTACAATTTCAACAAGGGAATAGAAATCCTAATAGATACCCCATGGCTCTCTCTTTCACAAAAAGAAGTAGCCAATTGTGTGATATCTCTAGGCTCTTTCGTATTCCGTAATGTGTGTCAAAAGGTAGGGTTAGGGCATGATTAACCTAGTCTCGCTTTTTCCCCCACACATTTTGGTGAACCCGACGTGAATCTATCATTGCTTCTTCTTGCATTGCATTTGTTAGATCTAGATCTAGATTTAGTGTGTTTTCATTTCATTTTCATTAAAAAGAAAAAAGAAAAAAAGAAAAAAAGTGTGTCTCTTTGCATTGGGTGTTTAAGTTTTGTGTAATCTTTTCAAAATGTCAGATTTTTATTTGCAAAATGTTCATGCTTTCGATGATTATTATGAGTATAGCCAAGACAAATTAGATGAAGCTTTAGATGAGTTTTTAAACCCTAAAGATGCCAAACCTTCATTTTACCAAAAACTCATAAACCTTATTACTATGCCATTTAGGTGTGATGAGAAAGATAAGTTGAATGATTCCTCTCAAGGATACATTCCTATCCACTCTTCCACTAAATCTAGTAACATGGTTGTTTTCAACAATCCCCTCTATGAGGAAATGTCTCCTTTTGAATCAAAAGATAAACCTTTCAATAGATATGATCATGCTTTGTTGGATGATGCTCTTGATGACTTTGTGGCTTTATCGAAATCTTTAAACAAGAACAAAACTTCTAAATTAGTTAACATGATAAACTTGAATGAGCATAAAAAGCCTCTCTTTGAAGTCCAAGGAGCTTATCCTTCTCCCACCTTTCAAGTTTCTAAGTCACCTCTCCTTACTGTCCAAGGAGGGTATGATCATGATTGCTTTCGTACTCCGAATAAACCAATCATCACGGTGCAAGGAAGAAAACCTATAAGTCCTTATAATTATGCCAAGCAAATAACTAGAGAGAGTTATCATGCGGTTGCCCATACTTATCATACCAGAAATAATAGGCAACCTAGTCCTCCTCCTGTTATTCCAGTTTCCCTTCCTAATCCTCAACCGGTGCTTCCACAAGCTCCCCGTATTTCACAAGTTCTTTTAAAGGAATATGATCTCATAGAACAACTTAAAGCTACCCCTGCTAAGATATCCCTTTGGGATTTGATTCAAACTTCTTCCGCTCATCATGGAATGTTACAAGATGCCTTGAAAGATTTGAATGTTCCTCCACCGAATACATCTAGTAATATAGCATCTTTGGTTAACTCTGTGATGAATCCTAAAGCTCAAATTGTGTTTACCCAAGATGAGTTGCCTACTAGTGAAATCCAACATCAATATGATCCCTTGATGATTGTGGTTATCATGAAAGACACTGCTATAAGACGAACACTAGTAGATAATGGCTCTGGTCTTAATGTGTGTAGCATTAATCTTTTGCATAAGATGAATGTGGATACATCCTTAATTGAACTGGATTCTCGTCCTATTCGAGGCTTTGATAATGTTGCTAAAACTTCATTCGGTACTATCACCTTACCCACCACAGTGGGGCCTGTTACTTTGCCTACGCCTATCCATGTTATGTCGGGAAATCTAATGTACAACTTGCTACTGGGGAGACCTTGGATTCACAGTATGCAAGTTGTCCCTTCTACATTGCATAGACAAGTTAAATTTATTTATAACAATAAGACATATACCTTGATAGGTGATACTAATTTTCAAGCTTGTTTGCAAACATCCACTTCTAAGGGGGGTTCTTCTAAGCCATCCTCATCTAGTGATGAATCTTTAAATAAGATACCTATCGATGAATCCTCACTCTCCGATGATCAAAATTCTTTGGATGAGTCTGGAGCTCTTGGAGAAGATTCTTCTCAACTTGAAACTACACATAAGAAGGATTTTGATCCTCGGAAGATCCTCGAAGACGACGATTGGGGATCCCTTGATTTTAATCCTACCTTTGTGGGTGAATATAAGGTTCCTTCTAGAGAAATTAAAGTTGAAAAGAAGGAAGAAGCTGAAAATCATAAAGTTGAAAAGAAAGAATCAACCTTACCTGAATCTATGAGTAATAATTTTGTGGCCGCCTCTCAAACTTCTTCTCCTCACATCTCTAATTATGAAGAGTTTGATTCTTTGTCTTATGAAAAACCACCTTCTCTTCCTGAAATGGCTGATCGTTATGGTCGTGGTTTTCGCATTTTTGCTAAGCATGGGTATCATTGAAAAGGTTGTCGTGCTCATGAACAAGGGATAAGAGTTCCTCTAGAGACTAATTTTCACAATTATGCCTTTGGACTTGGCTTTAATCCCTGCAAATGTACTAAAGCTTCTAAAAGACCATGCATTAGTGTTAATGCTATCTCTACATCTTTATCAATACAACATCCTAAGTATATTGATGGGGATCCTTTGTGTGCCTGTGCTTTGGATGTCTTCCCTACCGATGATGCTTTAGCTGAGTTCTTGGGAGCCTATGACACTCTTCCTCATTATCATCACAATAGGGGACTCCCTTATTGTTTGAACACTGAAGCCTATTTTGGAAAAGAGATTGATAATGAGGAGATTGTGAAAGAATTCCCTCAGTTAAAGGATACTCCTCAACAAAGCAATCTTCTCATAAGTGACATCACTGATGTTAAGATGGACCCTTGCAATAAATTGAAAGTCATTAAAATTGGGAAATGTTTGGATGAAGAGGAACAGAAACAATATGAAGAACTATTACATGAATTCCCTGAGATCTTTGCTTGGGCATATTCTGACATGCCTGGTATAGATCCTAAGATCATTACTCATAATATTGTCTTAGTTCCTGATGCTAAGCCCATAAAACAAAAGATTCAAAAAATGAATCCTAAGGTGGCTCTGCTTGTTAAGGCTGAGATTGAAAAATTATTGGAGGCTGGATTTATCCGCCCTATTGACTATTCCCCATGGATTTCAAATATTGTCACTGTGGCTAAACCAGACAACAAAATAAGAATGTGTACTGACTTTCAGGATCTAAATAAGGCTTCTTTAAAAGATGATTTCCCTCTTCCAAACATTGACATGATAGTTGATTCTATGGCAGGACATGCCTTGTTATCCTTCATGGATGGCTTTTCAGGCTACAATCAAATTTTTATTAACCCTCAAGATAAATTCAAAACTGCTTTCACCACTCCTTGGGGTATGTTTTGTTGGATAATGATGCCTTTTGGACTCAAAAACGCCGGTGCAACTTATCAACGAGCGATGACCCTTATCTTTCATGATTACATGCATAAGATTTTAGAGGATTATATTGATGATATTTTGGCCAAATCCTTTCTTTGCATAGATCATGTTAAAATCCTTCATCAAATCTTTGAAAGAATTCGTAAATATCACATGTGCTTGAATCCCCGAAAATGTGTTTTTGGTGTGGATAGTGGAAAACTATTAGGGTTCATAGTTTCGCATCGTGGGATTGAGGTGGCTACTAAGAAAATAGATGCTATTGTCAACATGCCACCTCCTAGAAATGTGTCTCAACTTAAAAGCTTACAAGGAAAGATTCAAGCTATTCGTAGGTTTGTGTCTCAGCTTGTGGATCATACCTTTCCTTTTACTCAACTTCTTAAAAAGGATATCACCTTTCAATGGAATGAGGATTGTCAGCAAGGATTTGAAGATTTGAAAGTGTATTTGGCTAGTCCTCCTATTCTTCAACCTGCCGAACCTTCAAAACCCTTCCTTCTGTATACAGCTGCTTCCTCTCATGCTCTTGTAGCATTGTTGGCACAACATGATAAAGATGGTAAGGAATGTCCGGTTTATTACATAAGTCATACCTTACTCGATTATGAGACCCGATATTCTGCAATAGAAAGACAATGCTTGGCCTTGGTATTTGCAACTCAGAAATTGAGACATTATCTTTTAAATTCAGAAGTCCATGTCATGGTAAAGTTTGATCCTTTGAAGAATCTTTTCTCTAAAACTGATTTATCAGGACGTCTAGCTAAGTGGGTTATGATGTTAACTGAATTTGACCTTAAATTTGTTTCACAAAGAGAAATTAAAGGACAAGCGTTGACCGATCACTTAGTTGAGGCCCCTTCACCTTTCTCCTTCCCTAACCCTGAGTCCTTTCCTGATGACTTCATTCTTTCTATAGAGAAAGATGAAACTTGGGAGTTATACTTTGATGGTTCTAAGTGTCGTACGGGATCGGGGGCAGGTGTTGTTCTGATTTCTCCTACAAAGAAACCCATTCCCTTATCCTATCGTCTAAATTTCCTGTGTACCAATAACATTGCTGAGTATGAGGCTCTTATAGCGGGAATAAAAGTAGCCTTAGCTCTGAACATAAAACACATACATATCTATGGAGATTCGCAATTGATTATAAGACAAGTAACAGGAATATATCAAGAAAAACAAGACAAATTATCACAATATAAAGACCTTGCTATCTCTTTATTACAAAATTTCGATTCTTATACTATGGAACCTGTTCCTCGAAAAGATAATCGACATGCAGATGCAATGGCATGTGTGGCTTCTCTTGTATCTTTAGAGGACCCTGTGGTTGATCTTAAATTTGTTATTCACAACCTTATTTCTCCAGCTATTGTAGACGATTCTAGCTTGGTAACATGTTGTGATTTTATAGACTCAGATGAATGGTACTCGCATATCGTAAGATATTTGACCGATGGTACCTTTCCTGATTCCGCTAATAGAAACACTAGGGCTAGAATCCGCAAGCTGTCTGCTAGGTATATCATTCTTTCTAATGTCCTTTACCAAAGGGGTTATGATGGTCTTCTCCTTCGTTGTCTTAACAAGTCGGAAATCCCTGTTGCTCTTGAAGAGGCACATTCAGGTGCCTGTGGGGGGCATTTTGGGGGCAAATCCTTGGTTCATAGATTGCTTCGTATGGGATACTATTGGCAAACTATGCAGAAGGATTCCTTTTCATTTGTTAAAAAATGTCATCAATGTCAACAACACAATAATCTGATTCATGCTCCTACCCAAGAACTCCGTTCTCAAGTAGCTTCTTGGCCTTTTTCCGCATGGGGTTTGGATCTTATTGGTAAAATCTCTCCTCCTTCATCTCAAGGACACACCTTCATTACAACCACAACAGATTACTTTATGAAGTGGGTAGAAGCTATTCACCTTCGCTCTACCACTACTGAAGTGATTTGCCAATTTCTTCTAGAAAACATCATTTCTCGATTCGGGATACCCTCTACTATTATCTCAGATAATGGGACATTGTTTAAGAACAAGGACGTGAAGAAATTCCTCGAGAAGTATCATATCAAACATCGATTTTCTACACCATACTATCCTCAGTCAAATGGCCAAGCCGAATCATCCAATAAGATAATTGAACAAATTCTTCGCAAAACCGTGAATAAGCATGGTAATGATTGGAGTAACCAGCTAATCTATGCTCTTTGGGCCTACCGAACGAGTGTACGAATTGCTACAGGAACTACTCCTTATAATCTTGTTTATGGTGCTGATGCTATTATGCCCTTAGAGTTAGAGATTCCATCACTTAGGGTTTCTCTCAAAGGTATAGTAGATGATGACTCTTATAGAGAACAATGACTTCAACAGCTTGAGATGCTTGATGAACAGTGTATAAATGCTCTTGAGCGTATTCAAGCGTATCACAAAACTCTACAACGAAGCTATAATGATAAGGTTATTCAACGTTCCTTCTCAGTGGGTTACTTAGTCCTCTATGAGAATCAGTGCAATGTGAATGCCTTACCTGCAGAAAAGGGAAAATTTAGTCCTAATTGGCTTGGACCATATATCGTTATTGAGGATTATGGATCAGGTGCTTACAAAATAGCGGATGTAGATGGTACGCCTCTTAAAGAACCTATCAATGCTATGCACTTGCGTAGATATTATACTTAATTCTTCATTTTTCATCTATCTTCTTTTCAATTCTTCAACATTGGATAATATGTTAGTGTCTCTTAATTAAAGAAAAATAGAATTAAATGTTATGTTGTTTAATCTATATTGCTTCATTCCTGACAACCGCGTCTTCTTACTTTATGGTTTGTCCTGAATTCATTTATGTAAATTGTGAAAGATTTACATTCCCATTATACTAGCATATTATACAGTGTCTTTATGTGTTAAGTAGAATTGTATCATGTTGTGTTTAAGTTCAAAATTAAATCACATTAGTTATATGATTCTTAGACTTAATGCATATTTCTTCCTTATCATCAATGTTGTACTTGATTAAATATTTAGTTAAGTCACACATGTATCAATTTAATCATGGAGCATTGAGAAATCAATCACATGGAAATTAAATTCTGAACATACATGTACATTTACCAGATGTATTAGATTTAATCAAAGCAAAATATACATTGTTTTAAGCATTAAAGATAACACATTTGAGACAAAAGAGAAGCAGGTATATATACATATATATATATATATGTGGATCGTATACAAATATAGGTCACTGTACATCCAAAAATGTGACCTCTCCTACATCATAAAATCATCTCCTATCCCTAGGGCTAGTGGCTGGAGAATGTCGACTGGACACTCCCTCCTGATATGGCCGTGAAGGTGGACCCATGGGTGTGTAGTGCGATACATATCGTGAGTGACTCCGAGAGGAACTCCTGCGATCCCTATCCATAAGGATCGCGCGATAGGTGGTAGCCTCGGTCTGAACCGCTGCTAGATCTCGCCGCGCCTGCTGGAGGTCCTTTGATAGGACTCTCTCTCTCTGTCGCACCTGCTAGAGGTCCTCTGATAGGACTCTCTCTCTCTCCCTCCATATATCTACCTATACTCAGAATGGGAAAAACAAATCCTCATGCCGACCCGCGTTCCCCTGAGGCCTATAGGCAATCTATGAGGAACTGGGGATCTGTGCTATCATGGAAATATCTGTCATTGCCTGCTGAATCAGGGAACGCCATTCCTGCACATTAGCTGTGGTGGTAGAACAGATTTTTTGTTAGTACCATTCTATATCATCAAAACATCAATCAATCAATATAAACCAACTATACCTGGATCTCCCTCGCGCTAGTAGGGATCATGATATGGTAGTATCTGTGCCTGGGAACCGCTAGGCTCCCCTCGCTCGAATAATCTATCCACGATGGGTGTAGGCCAGACGGTACTAGGGACAGGCCTTCGTATCGCCTCATGTTCCCCCTATTGAGGAATAAGAGGTGGATCCAGAGCTATGGTATCGTCTCCTGAATGGTGGGGAGCTGCATCCAACTCCTCCTCATCATCTCTAACCTCCTCCTCATCGTCCTCCTCGTCATCCTCATCCTCATCCTCATCCGCATCATCACCTGCATCTCTCTCGTCCTCCTCTCTATCTGTATCCTCCTCCTCCTCCTCGGCACTGAG
The DNA here is from genome assembly GCF_030272615.1 of Cryptomeria japonica. NCBI lineage: Eukaryota > Viridiplantae > Streptophyta > Pinopsida > Cupressales > Cupressaceae > Cryptomeria > Cryptomeria japonica. The sequence goes on along the minus strand of NC_081411.1, from coordinate 585,938,531 downwards.
CTGATCGCCTGTAGGTGGATCAGGATCTCCCGCCTCCTCATGACCCTCTCCCTCCTTTGGCTCCTCTGACCTGGATCCCTGGTCCTCGTCTTGGTCTCCATGTCTCGATGGGCCAGTATAGCTTGTTGGATGATCCGGTGGAAAGATAGGACCTGGATATGATCTCATAAACCATGAGACGTACCTGTGCTGTGCTCCAGGCTCTGCAGAGTAGTCAGTGACTACATCCTGATCAGATCCCTCTAAGTCTGTAGTCTCGATGTCATCTATCGTCGGTCTCGCTACTGCTCTAGGTCTGGGAAGGACCCGTGAGTGTCGAGTATAGATGGGCACATCGGCTGGAACACACTGCTCTAGTCCGAACTGCCTCCGTACTCGGTCAAAGTAGAAAGGGACTATGATGTGTGCATATCGTCCCCGTAGTAGGCAGTTCCTCTGTAGGCATGCTAACTGTCTCTCCATCCCATCCCATCTGTGCATCCGTCGGTAAGGTCTCTACACTGTCACCTCGGCTGTCACTCTGTTAAAAATCACTCTCCAATATAATAAATCTCCAAATCTCCACTCACTGGTAAGTGGATAAGCGAACACCCTAGGTCGCTCGCTCGCTGTACTCAGCGGAAAGCCGACGGGCCTGGTGCATGTGAAGTGCTCTAAAATCCACACCTGCAGAAGTGTGCATGTCATCAAACTGAAACCCTGTCCAAATACATACTCCTCAAGGTCGTGATAGAGATGTGCAAGCATACTCCGACCCCAAGCATACACTCTCCTGTGTCTCTCCATCGCTCTGATACACCATGTGAGACCCCCATGCATGTGCGTGCCTCGCCCATTAGGGCAGACAGCTAGTGCTATGATGGCTATCATAAGGCGTCTCAGAAGGGGTACCTCCCCTGTAGGATGTAAGAGCCAGCTGACCATGATGCGACCTCTCGTCTCACTCGGCATGACTCTCCCTATGCAATACACCTGCTCTCTCTGATGATCCTCCGCTAATCGATCGGTTGCGTATGTAACAGTCGCTCCTCTGATAGGCAGACGAAGTATATGGTACACATCCTCGAGTGTGACTGTCAGCTCTCCTACTCGAAGGTGAAACATGCATGTGTCAGGATCCCATCGCTCCATCAATGCCATCAGCATCGCAGGATGGAACCGAATGGCCGGCATGAGGATCACATACCACAATCCCACAATCGATAGTGTGTCTCTCTCTGACTGAGTCAGCCACGGAATCTGATCTCGCAAACTACGAAGAATATGTCCCGCTGTATGCTCTCTCATGTACGGAAGGCCCTGCAACAAAAAAACATAACCGTAATCAGTACTCGATCATCAAAATTGCTAATGCAAACTGTCGAACATCGTGTGCTAGTCCTGAAACCTCTCGCCAAGCCCTGAATGGGGACCATGGCACCCTATCAGGGACCATGGCGCCCTGAGGGGACCATGGTGCCCTGTCAGGGACCATGGCGCCCTGAAGGGGACCATGGCGCCCCTGTCAGGGACCGTGGCCCCCTGGTGGGACCAGGGCACTCCACAGGGACCATGGCGCCCTGGGTGGTCCCCGGTCAGCCTTCAGGGCCCGCATATGATCACAGAAAAGTCAACATGCAAAAAATCAAAAGTCAAACATTCAGTCAATTCACCTCATCCAGTGGCTCGTCGTCGATCACGGCCTTGCGCAGGATCTCGATCCTCGTGGGATGCTCCGGTCATCGTGAAGGCATGATGATGGCTATATGGGCTCCGCTGCACTGAATAGTATTCTGAAATCAACAAAGTGACGAATACAAGTGTCACTTTCGAGGTATATACTCTCGTTTGTTTATTCTTACTTTTTGAAACCCTAATTTTCCTCTTTCATTCATTTTATAATAACTTGGGTTTGGGAGATGCGATTTTCGAGCCATTTGTTGCGTTAAAATCGTATTTTCCTTCCCCTACTCTCGGGATGTTCCAAAAAGTGCTTTGATGAAGCCTATTTAGTGAACACCCCTCATCAATACTACCTTACACAATTTGTTGCAAGTAAACATGCTACCCTGTTTCACCTCCCTAATAAGTCGAAACAGGGGGGGCATATAGCTACTCATAGATCTCATCACTTTCCCTAGTAAGCATTAGGTGATTTTGTGATCTAACGTGTGTTTTGTAGGGTGCGGTTCCTAACTGTGTACTGCAAATACTGCTGGGGGCTTCGTTCGACAACTTATGGATATATCCTTTTTCAAATAATGTTTACTTTATGTACTTTAGCTTGCATATGCACGTAGTACTCATATGACCGCTAAAGTGGGGGCTAAATGTAGCATCGTAAATTGTACGCGCTCGCTAGGGTGGTACAATTTCACATCTAGTTTAGCACCCGCCTTAGTGCATTTTACATTCTGCATTGCATTTCTCCTTTAGCACTTAATTAATCAAATTAATTAGGTCTAAGGTCCTATTTCATCATTCTCTACATCATAAAGTTGGGCCCTTTCACTAAAGCGAGCCCTTCGCATTTTATTCCTCCAATACATCACTCGATCAAAAACCCTAATTAAGTCCTATTTCGAACTTGGGGGCTTGGTTTTGGGGTCAAAACATCTCGAAATCATCCGTAACTTTGGGATTCTCTCTAAAATCATCATATCTGACGGCCCTGAAAATTTGGTGAAAAGTTGTTGCGACCGTGGCGGCCGGAGTGCACACGGTCCCGGACATTTTTCCTAAAATTTAAGGAGCGCGATCCAATCATAAAATAAAGCTTAACCCCAAGCAATTGGCGGGATATTCAATCTCTAGGTCGGCCAAAATACGAATTTACAATCTAGGGTTTCCTACATAAGAGCTCTCTTTCTTCATTTGAAGGGATCCGAATTTTGTTTTCAGGAACTTCATATGCAGCGAAAGAGAAGATCTTTGAAGACTTCAACATCTTACAACATCCTTCTATCAAGCATCTATCAAATTCATTCATCCACTTAGGGCTTGGAAGACATTGAAGAACAATAGGAGATTACCGACTGAAGATTGGCTTGTACTCCTCCCTTGAGGGTTGGGTATGATTTCATGTTGTTTTCATGTCTTTACATAAGCTTCAATACATCATTTATTCATGCTTTAGATCACTTTGCATCTTGATTTAGAGCATTTACGTTATCATTTACAAGCAATTAGGGTTTACTTTCTAGGTTGCTCTAGTTTGCTTTCTTGCATTTTGGGACCTTGCACACACACTAGGTCTGCACACACAATACATTTTACAAAACAACTTGGCTATTCATGGAGGTGGAAATCACCGAAGCGGGGGTTTGACTAAGGCAAAACCCTATATAGCCGCCCATACACCCTTTTTTCAGATATCATTGCAGGTTTCAGGATTCAGACGACGCTGCGGGATACAGATCCGGAGAGAGAAGGTCAAGACAGCACTCTGTATCAAATTGCAGAGCAGAAGACTGGGATAGGGGCACTGCGCACCCTGGTCCTACCAGGACAGGGGCGCTGGGTGCCTTGGTCCCTGGGACAGAGGCGCTGGGCGCCCTGGTCCTCCGGACAGACAGCTTTCAGACAGCTTCCCGACAGTGTTTCAGAGTGCAGAACAACAGTTTCCGGTGCAGTTTTCAGGACAGTGGCGCCCGCGCCCCCGTCTCGAACATTTTCAGTCTGATTTTGACTCTGGGTACACATCTGCATTCTCATCTCATCCTTGTATTTATAGTTGTTCATTGTTTAATCTCAATTCTGCAATCTTGTTATTAGCTCATACTTGCATTTTGAGATTAGGGTTTGAACTTGCATTACTTGATCTTACAATTTCAACAAGGGAATAGAAATCCTAATAGATATCCCGTGGCTCTCTCTTTCACAAAAAGAAGTAGCCAATTGTGCGATATCTCTAGGCTCTTTCGTATTCCGTAATGTGTGTCAAAAGGTAGGATTAGGGCATGATTAACCTAGTCTCGCTTTTTCCCCCACACAAAAGCAATGGTTGAAAATGAAACCGGTAAGAAAATCAAATGTTTAAGATCAGATCAAGGAGGTGAATTCACATTTAAGGACTTTAATACATTCTATGAAGTGAATGGAATTAGAAGACAACTATCAGCACCTCGGACACCACAACAGAATGCAGTTGTTGAAAGGAAAAACAAAACTATCTTGGATGCAGCAAGAAGTATGTTATCTGAAGCAAATTTACCACATGTACATTGGAGAGAAGCAGTCAGCACAGTGGTCTATACATTCAACAAAGTTCACATCAAAGGTGAAACCGGTAAGACCCCTCATGAACTATGGTTTGGTAATACTCCTACTCTTAAGTATTTTATAATTTTTGGAAGTAAATGTTATATTAGAAGAGATGAGTATATTGGCAAATTTGATCCTAGAAGTGATGAAGGAATATTTCTTGGTTATTCATCTAAGAGAAAGGCATATAGATGTTATAACAAGAGATTGCAGAAAATTGTTGAGAGTAAAAATGTAAAAATTGATGAACAATTCAGAGGAACTTCAAGGTATATAGACTCTGGACTGGCAACAAAAATTGTGACAAATGAACCTACACGAAATCCACCAGTACAGAATAAAGATCTAGTTACCTCAATACCATCAGAGGATTGCATAGTAATTGAAGAACAACAACAAACTAAGACACCCCGGTATGTAAGATTGAATCATTCTGAAGATCAGATAATTGGAAATAAATTTAAAGGAGTTATGACAAGAGGAAGATTGGCAAATGAAGAGGTATGTCTTATTTGTCAAATTGAACCATCATCTATTAATGAGGCATGTGAAGATAAATTTTAGATTAAAGCTATGGAAGAAGAATTAGAACAAACTGAGAAAAATAATACTTGGACATTAGTTCCCCGACCTAAAGATAAAAATGTAATTGGAACAAAATGGGTATTTAGAAACAAACGTAATGAAGATGGTAAGGTTGTTAGAAATAAAGCAAGACTAGTGTGTAAGGGATATTCTCAGAACGAAGGAGTTGATTACAATGAAACCTTTGCACCGGTAGCTAGAATTGAGGCAGTCAGATTATTCTTGGCTTTTGTAGCTCACAAGAACTACAAAGTTTATCAAATGGATACTAAATGTACATTCTTGAATGGAGATCTTGAAGAGGAAGTCTATATTGAACAACTTGATGGATTTTCTTTGACAGATGACAATGATATGGTTTGCAGGTTAAGAAAAGCTCTGTATGGATTGAAACAAGCCCCAAGAGCTTGGTATGCAAGATTGGATAAGTATCTTTTAAAGATTCATTTTACTAAAGGAAATGCAGACATCAATTTATATTACAAAATAACTAATGATGACATCTTGATTATAGAAGTATTTGTTGATGATATAATCTTTGGAGGAGAAGATGGATTATGTAAAGAATTTTCTATTAAAATGCAGCAAGAATTTGAAATGTCTATGATTGGAGAAATAAAATTCCTTTTAGGATTACAGATCTCACAAACTGACAAAGGTATATTCTTGAGTCAATCCAAATACTTGAAAGAGTTACTAAAAAAATTTGGGATGGAGAACTCTAAACCGGTAAGCACACCTATGACTACAAATGACAAATTATCTCAAAGGGATGAATCTACACCTGCTAATCCAACTAGATACAAATCTATGATAGGAGGTTTATTATATTTGACACAAACCAGACCTAATATTATGAATGCAGTATGTATTGTTTCTAGATTTCAAAGTAATCCTAGAGAAAATCATGAATCAGCGGTAAAAAGGATTTTTCGATACTTACAAGACACTGCAAATCTTGGATTATGGTATCCTAGAGATGAAAATTTTGATCTATGTGCATACACAGATACAAATTGGGTAGGAGATGTGGATGATAGAAAAAACACCACCAGCGGAGCATTCTTTCTTGGAAAAAGATTAGTTTCTTGGTTTAGTAAGAAACATAGTTGTACATCTTTATCAACAACAGAATTAGAATATGTTGCAACAACAACTAATTGTACATAGGTACTATGTCTTAAGCAAATGTTGAAAGACATAAAAGTAAAATGCAAGGAACCTATTACAATATATTGTGATAACACTGCAACAATTGATATATCTAAGAATCCCGTATTACATTCTAAAACAAAACATGTTTCTATCAAACTGAATTTTCTAAGGGAAAAAGTTGAAGAGAAGGAGATAAAACTGATTTATGTGAACACTAAAGAACAACTTGCAGATATTTTCACAAAACCTTTTCCTACGGAGTCTTTTGAATATCTTAGAGATCAACTCAAAGTCATACCACCACCAGTAGAGACTTAGACAGTTGATGATTGTCATCAACCGACATAATTTATAGAGAAATCTTTTACTCCGGTCTTTGATGAGGAAGCTACTTCTCAGGGGGAGTAGTTGGTATATTGAATTGATTGGTATTTTGTATATGAACTTGGTTTTATTATAACTTTGGCATTTGATGTCAAAGGGGGAGAGATATCTATGGAAAAACACATTATCTTTTAAAGAACTTTGGATAACACATGTTGCTCCCAGGGGGAGAGATATCTATGGAAAAACACATTATCTTTTAAAGAAATTTGGATAACACATGTTGCTCCCAGGGGGAGAGATTGTTGTTTGAGAGAGACTATTACTCTCTATATTCTGGTTATGATCTTTTTTGGAGATTATTGGTTTCTAGCATTTCTATCTTGGCACTTTGATGGTTTTTCCATCTTGTGTTGCCATCAATGCCAAAGGGGGAGATTGTTGGTATTTTGGTATGGTTTTGTCTTTGATGTCAACACCTACTAAAACACTAGCACTCTGGAGATCCAGCATCATTCACTGGCAAGCAAGTAACTATTGCATAGTTACTAGTATATAGTTCACCGACAGGATATAATGATCACCGGCACTTGGAATGATATGAAAGACACTTGGTAATGTCGAAGACATCATGTGGACACTTTGTTTTGAAGAATTAATCATTAGTATATTCATATTTGCATATTTGCTTTTACCGGCAAATAGGTCCAAGGTTACCTAGGGTTACACTGGCAGGTTTATATTTTCTAGATCAGCATGGCATGCTATGGAGATGATTAATTATTATTGTAAATGCATTAAGCCAACCTGTTTAATCGGTTATTGCATCAGATATTATATTGTTTGTAAAATGTTTTTATTGTAATATCTTGTAGAGCCGACCTACTAAAATTGGTCTTATGTTATGGTATAAATGTAAGATCTTATTTGTAAGATCGAATGTGGAATGCGAAAAAGAATTGTGAGAAGGTATATGTGAGATTAAGAAGAGCTATACACGAAGACATCATTTGAAGGTGAAGCTAGGTTTTTGTGAAAGCATATCAACATTACACCGGTACTGAATCTAGCATACGAAGATGCTATTTTGTGCAGCACATTCTTATTGGATTTAACCATCCAACTGTAGTCAGTGTGACTCCCATTTTGTGATTGAGCAGTGAGCTCTAGGCTATTGGCCTTTTTGCATGTGCAAACCCCATTTATGTACACTTACTATCTGTAGTAGTATCATTTGATTGTGGGTAAGGTTTCCCACCGTGGTTTTTCCCCTTACAGGGTTTCCACATACAAATATTGGTGTTATGTGTTGTGGATGACTTTGTGTTTATGTTTCATGCATTAATCTTTACCGGTATAGCAATTAACTGTTAACACTGTCTACCAGCATACTTAACTAGTTTATTGGTATTAAGCATTAAGTTGGGTAAGTTGTTTTTAGTTTGAATTTAGTTGACAACTGATTCACCCCCCCCCCCCCTCTCAGTTGTCTCCGGGACCTAACACTCTCCAATAGATATGAGGCAAATTATCTTCCATCATCATAGTTTTGACCACATCCAAGATAGTTATGTTCTTTCTTTCCACAACACCATTCTACTAAGGTGTTTGAGGAGCAAACAACTGTCTCCTTATCCCATGCTTCTCACAATAACTATTAAATTCACTGGATGTGAATTCACCACCTTGATTTGACCTTAAGTATTTAATCTTCAACCCTGTCTCTATCTCAACTTCAGCTTTAAAGATCTTAAATTTTTCAAAAGCTTCAGATTTCTCCCTTAGAAAAGTAACCCACATCATTCTAGAATAGTCATCAATGATTAGCATAAAATAGCTATCACCCTAAAAACTCTTTATTCTAGAAGGACCACCCAAATCAATATGAATAATATCAACAACATCATTAGATTTGTCTTGTATACTCTTAAAAGAAGTTCTGACTTGCTTTCCCATTTGACATTCCTTACGTACCAGATTATAGGGCTTCACTTGATCTTAGGTATATCTTTAACAGCCTTAGTTGAAGTGAGCTTTACAATGCAATCAAAATTCACAAGACACAACCTCTTATGCCATAACCAACTCTCATCAACATGTGCAATTAAACATGTCTTCTCACCATAGTTCAAATGAAAGATGTTACCTTTAGTCCGTGTACCAGTTGCAATCTCCAATCCAGATCTGTTAGTGATTTTGCATTTTTCATCCTTGAACTATAATTGAAATCCCTTATCCACCAACTATCCTACACTCAAAAGATTATGCCTTAAACCTTCAACATAATAAACAATATTAGTGTTATGCTTACCATCCAATGATATAGTTCCTCTTCCTCTGATCATACATGCTTTGTCATCTCCAAATCTAACCAGTCCACCATCAAATTCTTGCAAAGATAAAAAATTCCTTTTATCTCCAGTCATATGATGTGAACATCCATTGTCTTCAATTTTAGCAGCAAGGGCCTTTTACTCATTTTGAATAACAGGTGCCAGAGCATCTTCCTTGATAGCCAAAAATACCATTCCTTTCCACTACTAGATCCACTAGCTGAATCTTGTGTCGGTTCATCATCAGAATTAGTCACACCTTCCTCGTCCGCATAGCAACATGATTTATCTTTGTTTCTCCTGTACTTATGATTGTTTTGATAATCGTGGTTAGGCCTAAAAGATATTCTAGATTTCTCTTCAAATCTTGAATTCCTTTAAGGACATCTAGATGTAAAATGACCTATCTTATTACATGCAAAACATTTAAAAGGTGATTTTCCTTCATACTTAATTCCTGCTAGACCTTTAGGTACTCTTCTAGAAAATATGGCTTCAAGTTTCTTAAACTCATCATCTTATTTCTTCATTTCCTCTAGTTCCTTCACATATAATTCTTTCCAATCACTCTTTCCGGTTGATGATGTAGATGTGTGAAAAGAATATTCAGTCTTTGTAGCTCCTTGAGCACCAAATTCTTCAAGCTCAAAAGAAGATAATTTTCCAACCAAAGTATCCATGTTAACATAAGTGTTAGCCATTGTTCTCAGCTCATTAATTGCAGTAGCCTTCATCTTGTAAGTCGGTGGAAAAGCTCTCAATACTTTAGAAACAATCTCATCTTCTCTCAGAGATCCACCACAACACTGAATTCCCATAACAATTTCATTCTCTTTCCATAAAAGCAGTAATCCTTTCATCTTCTTCCATCTTCAGATTCTCATACCTTACCCAGTAACCATCAAGTTTAGCAATTTTAACAGTAGGGTCACCTTCATTCAGAGCCTCCAACTTATTCCATATAGCCTTCATAGAAGATTGGTTAGTTAATCCCATAATTTGCTGATAAAAAAGTGCACTTAAGAGTGCTTCTCTATCTCTACAATCATTCTCAATGTCTTTATCCAAGGTTGTCGGAGGAGGATTGCCAGATGTCAGATCATGAGGACTATAACCTTTCTCCGTGACCTCCCAAATATCTTTCCCAATACATCTCAAATGAATTTTCATCTGAATCTTCCATACCCTGTAATTTTCCAAATCAAGCTTGGGGGTCTCTCTCCAAAAAACAGATGCAGATGAACTATTAGCTGCCATAGGGTCTTCCTCAAATGGATAAGCTTTTGCAAAGAGGACCAAGCTCTGATACCAATTGTTAGGATAATCGGTGGACAACTTAGAGGGGGAGGTGAATCAGTTGTCAACAAATTATAAAACTTTAAGCACACAAAACCTTTTATAGGAATGCATAAACCAAATATCAGAATAGAAAATATAAAAATTAAGCATAAACATAAATAATAGAACAATTACCAACCATTTATAACACATAACACCATGATTTGTACATGGAAAACCCGGTAAAGGGAAAAACCATGGTGGGAAGCCTACCCACAATCAGATAATACTTCTACAGCAAGTATGTGATTACAATAAGAGGGGCATGCACATATAGGAAGGCGAATAGCCTAGAGCGCACTGCTCATCACAAAAGGAGCCTCACTGACTACAAAATAAATTCAAACTACAATCTAGAAAGATGAATCATCTTCAAGAATAGCATCACCTATGCTTGAGTACAGTTCCAGTTAAGCTCAATACGAGAGGTCTTAAACCTCTTTTACAAACCCAATTCAATCACCTATGATCGACCAAAACCTCTGCATATGATTACAACTTTATTCACACACAGATAATCCCATAACCTTAATCCCATGATCTACAAAGAGATCTTACATCATATTTATACCAACCCGAGACCTAAACAATTAGGTCGACCACCTAAAAGATAATAAAATAGATCCGTTACATAATCCTGCAAACCAATGATAAACCAAGTCGGCTTAAGACCGAAACAACATAAACCAAACAATAAATCCAATTGGTAATGCATTCTGAGCATCATCCAACACGTTACATAAACTAGTCCATAACCTAACAGAATAACACCGAACGCAAAATAGGTCACCATAAGCTAAATGAAACACCATGATAAACTAGAACACGAACATTATAAACATCAACATCTTGATAACCATATAGAATCCAAGCACTGTCAGTAGAACCCTTACCGGTAATCAAAAGGCTTACTATAATATATGATAGCATCCTGATCATCAAATCTTGAACAAAATGAATATGATATACATCAGGAACACATGAATAATCAATCCAAACCAAATCCAACAACTAGACCAAAACGCAGAGACAAATCTCTAGATCAACATGATAGTCCAACCACTCTATCGAAAGTCGGTAGACAGCAAAACAACTAGTGTTTGAAATCAATCACAAACATCAATGCAACACATAATCAATGATGGTTTCCTTTTAAAGATTTTGCATGTTTTTGAATATATATTTGTGGCTGGGAAATCACAATGTTCATATTTTTCTTTCTCTACTCTATGGTTTCTTGTGTCTATTTTGCTCTTCAGTAATATAGAATATAGAGTTTCCATTCCACAGTTTCATTGGGAGGTAGGGGTTGAGGTTAAGTACTCTTCTGAAAGGCTTTCATTGGCTTTTTCCATGAGTTGTTCTCACATTGAAGATGCAATTCACTCATTAATTGGTAATTATTGGCTTGAATGTAATCCTTATGCTTTTCTTACATAAGTTGTCTCATTTTCCTACTATAATCATGGATTTACTACTTGATACTTCTCTGGTTCAGTATATTGCAACTAAATACATTAACTCTACACTATATGATGAGGATGTTCTTTATTTTTGTTGCAATCACATAAGATGGAGGATGGTTTTCTTCCTATTGGTGGCTTTGTGGATTTTTATCAATTCATGGCTAATACCCGTCTACATGAGCTTCTTGTTGTTGTTAGTTTTGGTGTGTAGGATGGCTCACTTCAAGATGTTGTTAAGGAATTTAGTGCTTTGCTTAATGATGTTGCTCCTCCTTTGGTGTCTGTTGCCATCAGTTGTTTCCTGGGTCTTAATACTCTACTTGGTCACTCTTTGGAATATGATGATGTTGATCCTCTGGTTATTCCTTCATTGCAAGCTACTGCCCTTTCTATTATGAATAGTGTGGAATCTCTTTGTGTTGTTGATGATGGTATTCAACATGTTCCTTGCACTTCGTCCTTGGGAGATGAGCTTACATGTATGGAGATGGATTTGAAGTCTGATGGCCTGAATGATTGGTTAAGCTATTTGGATCCTATGGATGGTACTCCAATTTTCTCTTCTTTGTAATTAGTATTTGGCTTTTGATCGAGCCCTTCTAGCCTCATTTTTGTTAGCATATCAGCCTTCCTCCATGGCTATGATTATATTTTGGTTATAAATATGTATCATGCTAGTTATTCCAAAATGGGAGTTGGTTGGTAGTCTTGATTTTTGTCACGTTGGGTTTTTGTAAGTTTTTGGTTGGGTTTCATGCACATTTATAGCATCCTACTTCCTTTATCAAGATGGTTCTTCTCTGTAACTACTCTTTTATACATTAATAAAAAAAATCAATGGCTTTGGTCACTTCTATAAAAAAAATTTTTGTTATACTACCAACACCATATTCATTGCCATTGTTGAAGGAGAATGCACTATTAATAATGAATTGTAAAATAAGAAAAATGATCTCTCAAGAAAAAAAGAATAAGATGGATTAATGAAAATTACAAACGATATTGAATATCATCTTAATATTAATATTTTTTGAAATTGGGATTAATATTTTTTATTAGGGTTGTGAATTGAACAATAATCCAATAGAAACGTATCAATAACACATTAATACGGGTTTCAATCTTGATAGCAAGGGCCACAACGCCACAACTCAACCATCACACTATGTTATTACTAACGTAAAATAACCTAAACAACATGAATGAACACAATAACACAAGGAAACCTATTAATACTTAGATAACCATCATCTAATAAATACTGTTCACCTACATTTGAAACCTAAAATCTAGGAGGCTAAATACTATTCAACTACATTTAGGACCTAACAACTAGGAGGCTATCACTCATTGATGTACAAATGACCATTTAAAACCTTTATGCTCATCGATTAGCTTAATTAAACATAGAAATTCATTGCTGACAACATTGTAGGGCTAAGAAAGATAGACTAATGCATTATACTAAACTAATTGTGAATGGTGATGTGTTCACTTGAAAGGACTTGTTGGAACAATTATTGAGATTCCTAGACATTTGTATTGATTTATTGAAGACTTGGATTAGGTTTAAATTAAACAACGAGGCATAGTCAAATGGAATTTGGTGTGAAGCTGCTTCATTTGTCGCTTCTTACTAAACAATACCAAAGCTTTCTTCTAAGCTTCTGGCCCATATGGTCTTCGCCAAATATTAGAATTTTTAATAAATTTTCTCTTATGAAGCTCAAGTGTGAAGTGCGAAGCATGTGGGACTGTAGAATTTGAAGTATAATAATATGAAATGAAAATTCCTTTACAACTTGGGGTTTGACCTCCCATAATAACACAAGTCTCTGGTCATTGACAGCTTGTTCATCTGGCCATTTCTATACTTTTTGAACCATTTTATTATAACATAAATCCACTGTAGTCTTCAGATGGGAATTCCGGATCGAATCCTTTTACTATTCAAATTGTTATTATAAGACTCAGACGACTGCCACCTTAGTATTATAACTATTGATACCCATATTTTATGAATATTGGTAATGACCAGTATTTATTACGTTTCTTATTTTATTCCATAGTTGACCTTACATTCTCTTATTATTTTTTCTGTGACATCGCAGAATTCATATAGCAATATATTATGAAATTGAAAGATGCGAGAAAACTACTGAGGACCCAATTTGGTCTGACATTCTGAGAACAAACTATTTTTTTTTTGTGTTTCGGGTCAGCTGTTTTAGACTGTATTCTTGCGTCTTGTTTAAGTATTCTTTTCTATTTAGACGTTATCCTGCGTCTTGTTTAAATATTCTTTCCTTTTAGACGTTATCCTGCGTCCTGTTTAAGTATTCTTTCCTTTTAGACGTTATCCTGCGTCTCGTTTTTCCTTTTTGGGATCACTAAACTATGTTTTTTTTACTGCTGTATAATATTATGAGACGACTGCTATTCTTAGTTTTTGTTGGCATCTGTAGGGCTTTTTTAGTATTGTTTTATGACAGTGAATAGCAGATTTTATTTTAAAACTATTCTACAAGACGTGATTTGGAGAATCTTTTACTCTATGTTGGGTACATTTCGAATATGAAATATGATTAGCTGTATGGGATCTAGTATAAAGTATTCATTTTAAGAGTGAAATATAAGAATATATAATAATATTTACCTAGGATTCATTCCACAAGCAGATGGTGGCCATTTGAGGGAATAAACTATCCACCATTGAAGATGTAACTTTGAAACCATTTTAACACATCTCCACACGTGTAAATTTGATGCATGTAGCATCAATATAGAAAGTTAGAAATATTGCAAAATTTGATTTTGATTTTCAATACTCCTTTGTTAATTAACATTGCAAGGATATGAGAGGAGCAAGGATTGGAATTAGGCTTTCCAATGCCCTATAAAAACATTTTATTAGCTTTCCTCATACATTTTTTTAAATAAAAGTATTTTCTTTTTCATTTTCCAAGATTTTTTTTGGTAAATTTCCTTTGAATTCTATATCAACTATTTGATTGTTTCTCTTAACTTATGGCCTTTTGTTGTGTTAGATTATGAAACATCAATATTAACTTAAATATCAAATTATGTTTTTTCTTCTTCTGGAGATTAGATTCCTTAGAGCTTAGTGATGGAAGTTCTGACAACCAATGATTGTTACACTTGGACTAAAAGAAGGTTTGGTTTTAGCAATATTATTGTGAAGCTTGACATTTTTTTTTAAAAGGTGACTTAGGTGAATTCCCCTTTGACTTGGATTGCTTGATTTTACCCTGGTTTGGTTTGGATCATTAACCAATCCAGCTAAACATTAATAGAGATAAAAGGAGTAATAGATACCACTTTAAATTTGAGAACATGTCGATGCAACATGTTGACTTCTTTGACCTCATAGATACATGGTGGAAGGAGTGTTCGGTTAATGAATTTAAGATGTTCCAAGTGGTTGCCAAACCTAGATCAATAAAACAACATTTAAAATATTGGAACAAATCCCACTTTAAGAATATATTTGAAGAGAAGAAGAGAGTTGAAGGATATTTGGAGAGGCTTAACAATGAAGTTCTTGCTTTAGGTATGAATGAGGATAGATTTTTGAAGGAAAAGGAGTTGTCAGGGGATAAAGAGTTTTTGTTTTCCAAAGAGAAAACTTTCTAGAAATAGAAGTCTAGAGATGTTTGGATCAAAGATGGGCACAAGAACATTAAATTCTTTCACAATGGTATCAAAGAATGAAGGTTTATCAAGAAGATTACAAATATCTCTAAGGGGGATGGGGTGTTGCTAGAGGATATGGAGGAAATCAAAAAAAAATTCATCTCATACTTTGAAGACTTATTCAACAATTTGTATGGCTTGAATTAGTGGGCCCAATAGAAGATCCTAGAATATATCCTTTCTATCATCATTCAGGATCAAAAATTTCTCTTGCAATTTAACTTTTCAATGGAGGAGATATGGATTGCTTTGTTCTAATTTCACCTAAATAAGGCTCCAGGTCCAAATGTCTTTCTCGCTTCTTTTTTTCATAAATGTTGGCAAATAATTGGTAAGGACATCTTTGAGTCTACTAAAGAATTTCAGGCCTCAGGTAAGTTCCTTAAGGAAATCAACAATTTAATTTCCTAGCAATCATCCCTAAAAAATACTTTGTTGTCTCCCTAGATGATCTTAGACCTATTTCTTTATGTGACACTTTTTACAAAATTTTAGCTAAGGTTGTAGTTGATAAATTAAAAAACATCCTTTTGGATACCATCTCTAAAGAACAAACAAGATTTTTCCTAGGGACATTCATTTTGAATGGAGCCATAATTGTATAAGAGGCAATTCATTCAATACAAAAGAAAAAAATTGGCAATGTTAATCAAGCTTGACATCAAGAAGGCCTATGACAAAGTTGATTGGAGATTTCTATTCAATGTCATCAATGCTTTTGGATTTCCAAAGTGTTGGTTAGATTGGGTTTTTAAGTGGATCTCAAGTCAAAGGATTTCAATTTTGATAAATGGTTCACTAGTAGGTTTTTTTTATATTTCAAGGGGGTTAAGACAAGGAGATACAATTTCTCCATTCCTCTTCATTATCATGGCTGAGGCACTAGGGAGATTGATCAATCAAGCTCAAAATAGTGGAAGGCTTGAAAAAATTAAAATGCCGAGCTATCTTCCTACTATATCTCATCAACAATTTGTTGATGGTACTCTTATTTTTGGGTTTGCAAAGAGATAAGAGGCAAATATTTTCAAGGATCTTTTGTGGTTGTATTTTTTTGCCTTATGATAGGGAGTTGTAGTTAATAAATCTAAAATCATTTTCTCCTCCATTATTACTAGAAAAATGCAGGAGATTATCTAACTTTTGGGTTACAAGAAAGGCCTTTTACCATGCACATATTTAGGCATTCTATTAAATAAAGGTGTAAAGACAAACAACTTGTGGGATAACTAATGTGAAAAAATCTCAAAGAGAGCCACTGCATGGAAAGGAATATGGTTGTCTTGTGCATAAAGGATAACCATGGTGAAGGTTGTCCTCTTGGTTATTCCAATCTATCTTCTCTCTTGTATTACTTTATTAGCTAGAGCCAGTCAAAAAATAATTTAATCTTTTTAAGGATTTTTTTCCCAGAAGGACAATGAAAAAAGGATATGATGTTTTTGATAGCTTAGAATAATAGTGGCAAGTCCAAAAAGTTTGGAGGTGTTGAGATTAAACAACCGCTATTGCAAAATAAACCTCTGACCACTAAATTGGTGTGTAGGATACTTAATGAACCCGATGTGAGGTCAATGGGCTTACTACAATACAAGTATTTAGGAATTGAATTAAAAATCATTATATTGAACACTTAGTATGTCCATCAAGGTTCTAAAATTCATAATTTTTTGCAAGATTGCAAACATTTGATTTTGTGACATGGGGCATTCATGATTGTAACCTTATTTTGGAAATATTCATGGGACACGTTTGAGAGTATTTAGAAACAACATTGGGGAAGCCATGTTGTTGATTATTTAGAAATTGAAATAAAGAATGGATTAAGGGTTTAGTCTTGGAAGTTTTTGGATAACTTAGGCTTAACAAAAAAGCACTTGGAGCATCTTAGGGAGGTCCTTAGAAAATGTTTGGTGGTATTAAGAGATGGGTTTGATACAATCAATTGGTATGGGTCCAAAATAGGAAAATAGAATATGAAGGATGGTTATAGTATTCTTGAAAAAAAAAATGCTAAAGTAACTACAATACCAAGAGTTTTATGTTGGCACAAGCTCTGTCTGCCTAAAGAAATTTTTTTTTATCTTGGGTTGCATTGTAGAAGAATGTTATAATGGTAGATAGGCTTAGGAGGATGAGCTTTGAAGTTCCATTAAGGTGTGAATTATGCAGATAAGGAGAAGAGGATGTGGATGATTTGTTTTTGTTTTGCCCCTATGCACAAGAATGTTGGGCCTATCTATGCACTAGGTTAGGATGGAGGATGACTCTTCCTCGTGACATTCTGAGTTTATTTAAATCTTAGCCATCAACAAAAAATGGTGCATCTTATTATTGTTTATGGAAAATAAACACTTATATTATCCTATGTGAAATATGGAAGGGAAGAAATAGAAGAATTTTTCAAGGCAAAGAGATGGTCTTAAACTCCTTCTTTAATAAGTTGAAGGCCTCTATTGTTGAAGTCACCAATAGATGAATAAGAGATTTCTCTAGAAAACTATCCTACTTTTGTGAGTGGGATGTAGGAATCAACAATTGATTTGTCCTTAAGAATGCTCCTATTGTGGGCCTAGTGCTATAGAGACACAATAACTCTGAAAGAAAGCACAATGGCATGCTCCTACTCCTAGATGGATAAAGTTGAACTTCGATGGAGTTTCTTGAGGCAACTTAGGCCACTTTGAGGTAGGGTGTTTGATTGGAGATAATGATGAAGGAGCCATAGTTAGTGTAGATAATTTTAAAATAAAGGGAACAAATGATATTGTAGAATTCAGGGCTCTAACTATAGGGTTACAAAAGTGTAAAGACATAATATACAAAGAATTGTAATTAAAAGGGATTATTCCATTTCCATAAATACAATTGAATCAAGTTTCACTCTCAATTAGAAACTACAAGCCTTATTGGAGGAAGGATTGGAAATTATAAGAAAATTTTATTCTTATACAGTCAATCACATTTATAGGGAGACAAAAGGGGTGGTAGATTCCCTTGCCAGTTTGGTGGCAAATAAGGTGGAGTTTGAATCAAGTTAAAAGCTTTCCCCATCTTGCTAGTATGAATGGTCCATAACCTAGGATTTGGAGGTTGCTTTGCATTAATAAAGTGTTGAATTGGTGAGACATTCAAGAATATTAGTATTGCTTTTTATTGGTATGGTTGGGTCTTTGTAGATTTTCTTGCTCTATAGAGGTACATTCTCAAATCCTTATCATTTTTTTCTAATGGCTTTGAGTGGGGATATTGATGTTACATCGAATTTTATTGTGTGGTAGAAAATGAAGTCATTTTTATCAATTGGAATTATAGCTTTATTGAGAATACATCTTTCCAGTTCGAGTTTAAGTTGTCTAGTAGATTCTTTGGGAGAATGTTGACCCATTTTTGGTTTTTTGGCTCCAAGTGTCAATAGCCTTCTTGGGGTTTATTTCAACAATAGGTTAATACCCATTTAAATAAAAATGGTAGTCTTCAAGTTGATGTAGGTTGACTGATATTAGGGTGGGAGTTTTTTGAAAGTGAAATATAGATACAACCCACTATTTGTGGGAGATGAGTACTTGGGTGGCTTGGAGGGTGTGGCCATCTTGATTTTGTAAGGTGTGGCTCCTCCTATACCTTGTAAATTATACCATCCTTTAGATATTGGGGAAGTTGTAGAATGATTGCCCTTCATTCTATATATTGAGGGTCATGAGAGCTTTGTGTTTTAAGGTTGGTTCATGAGGACGACATTGGGGTTTGTTTGGTTGGTGAAGTGGCCAAGTCCATTCTCAAGTGTATAATGTGACTTATTATAGGGCTCTTGTGAAGAATCTATTTGTCAATGGGAAGGTTGCTTCCTTTATTCCATGTGGTGAATGTAGGTTCTTTTCTCTTTATGTTGATAACTCTCTACCTTGATGGGGTCTTATTTATTTTGATGGTGATGGTCCTAGTTATAGATTATTGGTGGTAGATGACAATAATTACTCATGTGAGCTTGTAATACTCGAGGGATTTCTATTGTTTTTCTCAAAGCCCTAATGTTTATTACTACCCTAGGATTTGGCTTGACATAATCAACTAATTCTGGCTAATGATGTTAATGTAACATATTTCTATGTAATGCCTTGTGATGATCAATATAAGATTTTCTTAGATATAAAAAAAGCATTCTCTTTTAATTTTTTATTTATAAAATTTATAAAAAATTTATTATCTTCTTTAACAAATGTATAAATATTATTTTAAGTATGTTATCTCTTTTGATACTATTGCATGAGAAGAAATATTTCTATGTGCACTCAAATTTCTACTTGAGAGTGAGCTAAACCTTACTTTTGTACTAAACAATAAAATTGATAAAATGATGAACCAAGGCTACTTGTTGAACTCAAAATGTTATTTTTAAAAATACTCAATTGCAAACCTATTAGATGTTTTTTTGCACTTTCTCCTCCAAATAACGAAACATGTGGTATTTTTGGCAACAAACCTCTACTACTTGCAATTTCTCAAACCCTTCAAGAGAATTTTTTTTATAACCACAAAATAGATAAGTTCATTTGAACCAACATGTCTATGTAAAATATATAATAATCATCAATGAGATTTAAAAAATATTAAACCCTTCATTTTTATCAAAGCATAATTATGACCAAGCTCAAGAAAATTCAAACAAAACAAATACATGATAATCTTGCTAGTACAAAAATTCATTCTTAAAGTTAATTCCTCAAGATATAATTTATGTGGTTCTAAAGAAGTCATACATATTTTTACAACATGTCTCATCAAATGATGCTTCATGAAAAAATAAGATAGATTCATTTTTTATTGAGTTTGTGTGTGATTAACATTAAAAGATGTATTATTGGAATGGATGATTGAGATGCATTAGGGTAGCTTTTTGAAGATTCTGTTAACTTTCAAAGCAAGATAAAAAATGAATGGTAAATATTTAAAGATGTAGTCTTGAAATAGTTTCTTAATGTTTATTTAGATTATTCAAGGATAGTTTTATGGTTATATGTTAATGATGAGGATTTTATCACATATGTGATTTCTATTTACTAATTGTAGATGAGAATTCTAGTAATTGGAGTTCTCTATTTATTTATTTGTGAAAAAATTGTTGAACACCTAGCAAGCCTGAGAGGGGGGTTTGAATCCGTCTGGAACTTCAAAAATAATTATTAATCAACCTATTTAACATCAACACTTTAATCATCAGCACATCAAACATAAACATATAAACACATGAACACCACATTTACATGGAAAACAAAAATAGGGAAAAACCATGGTGAGAATATAACTCACAATATGAATAAAAATGTTTACAATATTCTAGGCTTGCAACCAAGGAGAATTGATGTCACAAAAGTGTGCCCACTTGATGAACAACCTTTATCATCAACCTTGTTATACATTGAAATAGCCTCCAAGTGTAGGACCTTGCATTGTTGAAGCCGAGTCTCTAGAGAAGGCCGAATTCCTTTTCAATTCAGATGCAAGTGTTGGACTAACCCAACATATATAAATCCTAATCTATTGATCTGAGGGGGAAAATTTGAAGCAATCACCGGTAAGGAGGGACCTCAAAGAGATCAATCTGGACCCGTCAGCAAGAGTAAACACAACGGAAACACACATATATGATGGAGGCAATGCAGAATAGATTGATTTATTGCATGAAATGTGATTACATCCAACCGGTAACAATTGGTTTACAACATACCGACACTGAGGCCTAGTAGAATAGGTCACAACTGGGACCTTGAATCGAAACATCTATCTTTTGTGTACAGTCTAGCTATCTGGTTCTCTGATTGATTCTAATTGGCTGCATTCTAAATAATATTTACAAATATATATCAATCCAAAGGATCCAGACGGCCCAAAAGGGATCAAAACATGAAGAACAAGACCTAACATGAAAATAACAAAGGTTAGCCTCAACTAAGAGATTCCTCCGAAAAACCCAAAGGATGAAATGTAGAAGGTTGACCACATACCAAAGAACATCAAAATCAACATCCAAGGCTCTGCAAGCTTTAGAATAGGTTCTGGTAGATCACCGAAATAGGTCTCAAACAACTGATAACAAAGGAACAACTGGTAACAAGAAATTGTCATGGAAACTGGTAGCGATATCTTGCTAGAAAGGGATCCAAATGCGATGCAGACTAAAAGAAAGAAATATGATCAAGTCTTCAAGTAGAATCCAACTCCATGAGATCTGGTGAGCCAAAACCGGGACACACAGAAAGAAAAACTGAAACTGCAAATAAAAAGAAAAACATAAAGGAAAAAAATATTTTTGGTTGATGCAAGATTGTTGTGAATTGGGCATTCTCTTGCATCAAACATCCAGGGTTAATGAAAAAGTGAGCCTATCACTTTGCTGGGGTAAGAGGAAAACCAAGGTGGTCTACCTCTGTCTGAAAAATCCAAGATGAATCTTCAATTAGTATGTCCTTCCATTTCACAAGATATTCCTTATACTCACTGCTTTGGGTACTACGCCCAATCCTACTATCCCAAATCTCTTCAATCTAATCTAGTTCCTCTGGGGCAATTTTTTCTCCAAGTTTGCAATATTGTCCTTACTGAATTTTGGTTCATGATACTCGTGAAGATCTGTAATGTTAAATATAGGTGAAATACTTAGACTATCCAGTAGCTCCACTTCATATGCATTTCTAGAACTAAACTTCCTCAAAACCTTACAGGGTCCAAACTTCTTCATTTGCAACTTATTATAAGTTCCAATCAAGAATATATCTTTTCTCAAATATACCATCAATTCATTGCCAACTTCAAATTCCTTAAGTCTCTTTTTCTCATCTTCCTTCTCATTATATTTGATGTTCATGTCTTCTAAATGTTGTTTAACCTGAATATGCAATGCTTCCATGTGATCTACAAAATCTTTTGCTTCTAAACTCTTCCGGTCTTCACTACTAATGTCTCTCAATTATGCTATACCTATAGGGTGCACTCTGATAACAATCTCAAAAGGTGTTTTTTTAGTACTTCTATTCACTGAATTGTTGTAGGCAAACTCTTCTTGTGGAAGGATCAAATCCCAACTTCCAGTTTTATCTCCCACTAAACATCTCAACAAATTTCCCAAACTCTGATTAACAACTTCTTTCTATCCATCATTCTATGGATGAAAAGTAGAACTGAATTTCAAATCCATCTTCATCTTCTTCCAAAGTGTTCTCCAAAAATAGCCAACAAACTTAGTGTCTCTGTCTAAAACTATGCCATAAGTGAATCCACGCGATCTCACCACTTCCTTGAAAAATAGGTCTGCTACATGTAATGCATTTGATGTCTTCTTGTAACATATAAAATGAGCCATCTTCCAAAATCTATCCACTACCACAAATATAGAATCATTCCCTCTCAGTGTCTTAGGAAATCCAAGTACAATGTACATGCTTATATCCTCCCAAGGTCTTACTGATACTATCAAAGGTTTATACAATCCCACATTCTAACTACTACCTTTTGCAACTTGACAAACTCTACAACTCTGCACATATCTCTTAACATCCTTATGAATCTGGGTCCAGAAGTACTGCTCACTCATCAATGCAACTGTTTTGTCAATGCCAAAATGTCCAACTAAACCTCCACTATGTTTTTTTTTCTATCAGGTTCTCTCTCATGGAACTCTTAGGTATGCACAACTGAACTCTCCTGAATAACATTCCATCCCGAATGAAGTAATCCAACCATTTTCTTCTATCTACCATAATCAATTCTCTACATGCTTTCTAAGGTTTTGCAAAATTTGGGTCTTCATCATACAAGGTCTTCAAATATTCATAACCTAATACTGTCACTCTCATCTCTGTCAGAAAATTCCTTCTCCTACTCAATGCATCATCAACTTTGTTAGATTTTCCTCTTCTATGCTTCAACACGAAGTTGTAACTCTACAAGAATTCTACCTATCTCATATGTCTTTGATTCAACTTACTCCAGCTATTCAAATACTACAAAGATTGATGATATGTATACAAAACAAACTCCTCAGGCAATAAGTAATGTCTCAAATTATTCAAGGCTTGAACTATGGCATAAAATTCCTGATCATATACTGAATATCTCTTGTAGGCATCATTCAATTTCTCACTGAAATAGGCTACTGATCTCCCTTCTTGACTCAAGACTGCTTCTATTATTGTTCTACTTGCCTCATAATCCATTTGAAATACTTTATTGAAATTCGGTAAAGCTAACACAGGATGCTCAGTCACTTTCTACTTTAATAGTTCAAAACTTTTGTTTTCTTCGGTGGTCCACTTGAATTCCTTCTTATCTCCTCTCAACAAAAGATGACAAATATCAATAGGCATAATATCACGCAAAAATTCATCATGATAAATCCCAATTTTCAATTTCACCAAACATTGTTCACTTACTAACAACTTATGTTCATCCTGAATCCATGCTATCTTGTAAGGCTTAGGGTGTTTCAATCTCTCCAACTTTAACTTATCCACCATCTCTTCTGAAACAAAATTATCCAAACTACCACTATAAATAACAACTTTACAACACTTACTTGATACCTTACATCGAACTTAAAATTTGTCTTCATCTTCTTCCAAAGTGTTCTCCAAAAATAGCCAAAAAACTTAGTGTCTCTGTCTGAAACTATGCTCTTAGGTAATTCATGCAATCTCACCACTTCCTTGAAAAATAGGTCTGCTACATTTAATGCATCTAATGTCTTCTTACAATGTATGAAATGAGCCATCTTCGAAAATATATCCACTACCACAAATATAGAACCATTCCCTCTTGGTGTCTTAGGCAAGCCAAGTACAAAATCCATGCTTATATCCTCCCAAGGTCTTACTGATATTGACAAAGGTTTATACAATCCCACATTCTAACTACTGCCTTTTGCATCTTGACAAACTCTACAAATTTTCACATATCTCTTAACATCCTTATGAATCTAGGGCCATAAGTACTGCTCACTGACCAATGCAACTATTTTGTCAATGTCAAAATGTCCGGCTAAACCTCCACTGTGTTTCTCTTTTATTAGGTTCTCTCTCATGGAACTCTTAGGTATGCACAACCTAACTCCCCTTAATAACATTCTATCTTAAATGAATTAATCCAAACATTTTCTTCTGTCAACCATAACCGATTCTCTACATGCTTTCCAAGGTTCTGCAAAATTTGGGTCTTCATCATACAAGGTCTTCAAATCTTCAAAACCTAATACTGTCACTCTCATCTTTGTCAGCAATTTCCTTCTCCTACTCAATGCATCAACAAATTTGTTACATTTTCCACTTCTATGCTTCAACACAAAGGTGTAACTCTGCAAGAATTCTACCCATCTCATATGTTTTTGATTCAACTTACTATGACTATTCAAATACTACAAAGCTTGATGATCTGTATACAACACAAACTCCTTAGGCAACAAGTAATGTCTCCATTTCTTCAAGGCTTGAACTATGGCATTAAATTCATGATCATAAACTGAATATCTCCTCCGGACATCATTCAATTTCTCATTGAAATAGGCTATTGCTCTCCCTTCTTGACTCAAGACTACTCCTATTGTTGTTCCACTTGCATCACAATCCACTTGAAATACTTTATTGAAATCCAATAAAGCTAACACAGGTTGCTCAGTCATTTTCTACTTCAACAGTTCAAAAATTTTGTTTGCTCTAGTGGTCCACTTTAATTCCTTCCGATCTCCTCTCATGGTATCAGTCATGGGATTACAAACTGAACTGAAATTTTTGATAAACTTCTGGTAAAAACTAGCCAATCCATGAAATGATCTTACCTCCCCATTGCTTTCTGGTGTAGGCCATTCAAAAATGGCTTTCACTTTCTTAGGGTCCATCTTCAAACCATCCTCAGATATCACAAATCCTAAATAGACTAACTCATTCTTCATGAAAGTACACTTCTTGATATTGATCAGCAACTTTTCTTCTCTCAACCTCTGCAAAACTTGTCTTAATTGCAACAAATGCTCCTCTTTTGTCTTATTGAAAATCAAAATGTCATCCAAATACACAATAAAAAACTTACCCAATAATTTCTTCAATACCTCATTCATTAGCCTCGTGAAAGTACTCGACATATTAGTCAATCCAAAAGGTAGCACCAACCATTCATATTGTCCTTAATATGTCTTAAATGTTGTCTCTCACTCATCACCTTCTCTGATCATGATCTAATGATATCCACTCTTCAAATATATCTTTGTAAAGTATTTTTCTCCACTCAAATAGTCCATTATGTCATCCATCCTAGGCAAAGGAAACCGGTATTTCACAGTGATCTTGTTTATTTCTCTTGAATCAGTACACATCCTCCATTCTCCATTCTTCTTAGGTGCTAATACTACTGGTACTGCACAAGGGGTCAGACTCTCCTTGATCAAACCTTACTTCAACAGTTCCCGCACTTGTCTATTCAGTTCTTCATTCTCTGTCGGTGTCAACCAGTGTGCAGCTTTGTTAGGAAAACTAGCTCCAGGAACCAAGTCCATGCAATGACTAATACTTCTAACATCTTGCATTCCATCAAGTATATTATCTAAAATTATTTCCTCATATTCTGTCAAGGGATCTCTTATCTCTTCCAGGTGTTCTCCTTCTGGTTTTGGTCTCTTATTCTTCTTAGGAATTAAGGCAAAACACACATTCTCATGTCTCAGTCCATCCATGAATTTCCTTCCATCTACTAAACATATTCTGGCATTTGTACAAACTTCATTATTCAAAGGTTCCTCCAAAGGTAACAAGGTTTTCTTCTTCCCATTGGCCACAATAGTGTATGTATTCTTCCTTCGATCATGTATTGCATGTCTATGAAACTACCAAGGTCTACCCAACAAAAGATGACAAATATCCATAGGCATAATATCACACAAAACTTCATCATGATAATTCCTAATTTTCAATTTCACCAAACATTGTTCACCTACTAACAACTTATGTTCATTCTGAATCCATGCTATCTGGTAAGGCTTGGGGTGTTTCAATCTCTCCAATTTCAACTTATTTACCATCTCTTCTGAAACAAGATTATTTGAACTACCACTATCAATAGAAACTTTACAACACTTACCGGATACCTTACATCTGGTCTTGAACAGATTCTTCCTCTGCAAGGACTCTTCATCTCCTCCGGTATGGCACAAAGCTCTCCTCATCATCAATAGTTCTCTATCTTCTGATTTATTGTCTGATTCGGTGGGGTTTCTTCCACCACTGTTTCTCTTCTGGTGCCTTTGTCTTCGTAGATTCCAATGCATGGTGTCCTTCTCCTCCACACTTAAAGCAGGTTCCTTTGAATGTCCTCTTGTCTTGTCTTCCAAAGTTCTCATTTCGGTAACCATCTGGTTCTCTCCTCTGGTAGAAATTTCTATCATCCTTCTGGTATGAATTACCTTATTTTCTCACTTCCTTGTCCTTGTTCTGATCTGTACTAGTTCCTCTTCCTTCGGTATATCCTTTTCCTCCTTGAAATTTTCCTCTAGTAAACCTTCCACCTCTACCTCTTTGTCTCTGCTCATTTCTTTTGTTCAATTTCTCTTTAGCATTTAGGGAATACTGGTAAGCCTCTTCAATGCTCTCCAAATTGATTATACTGAGTTCATCTTATATAGACATCCGTAATCCATTCAAATATCTTGCAATTTATTCAACTTCATTATCAACATGTCCAGATCTGATGTTCAACTTGTAAAATTCTTCAGTGTACTCCTTCACACTAGATTCCTTCTGTCTCAGATTTTGCAACTTCCAAAACAAATCAACTTGATAATTCGGTGACACAAACTTTGATTTCAACTTAGCAATCATCTGATCCCATGTCTTAATCTTTTCTGTACCTCTTGTTTGTCTATCAACTTGCAAATTCTCCCACCAAAGAGATGCATGACCTTTCAACCAGGTACATGAATATTTCACCTTCCTCTCTTTTGTAGTATTTTCAAAATCAAAATACTTCTACATCTCTAAGATCTAATTCATCAATTCATCTGAATCTAACTTCCCATCATATTCCGGTGGGGTAAAATAAGGTTTAGTGTTCACCCTACTCAAAACCCTTGAAAACATTTCTTCATCCAGATCAACCACCGATAGGTTTACTTATTTTGTTGGGGCTTCTTCTCCTTCATCTTGACTAACATCTTCAATGTGTCGACCTCTTTTCTAGGTTGTCTCCATGGCTTCTAACCAGGCTGCTATTCCTTGCAACATCTCCATCATAGTAGGGTTTGCGCTCCCACATGCTCCACCATTCCTAGTTCCTCTTTGCGCCAATGATTCACGCTAGTCCTCTGCAATTGCAGGTTGGATCCATAATCTACCACCCTACAACAAGAAATTTAGAACACATAACCTCCAGAATGAAACTTTTCTTTGATACCACTTGAAGCATTCACCCATAAGTAGGGACCTCAAAGAGATCAATCTAGATAGGTCAACAAGAGTAAACACAATGGAAACACACAAATATGATGGAGGCAATGCAAAATAGATTGATTTATTGCATGAAATTTGATTACATCCAACTGGTAGCAACTAGGTTACAACATACCGACACTCAGGCTTGGTAGAATAGGTCACAACCGGGTCTTGAGTCGAAATATCTATCTTTTATGTACAATCTAGCTATCTGATTCTCTGATTTATTCTAATTGGTTGCATTCTAAATCATAATTACAAATATATATCGATCCAAAGGATCTAGTCGGCCCCAAAGGGATCAAAACCCGAAGAGCAAGACCTAACATGAAAATAACAAAGGTCGGCCTCCACCAAGATATTCCTCTGGAAAACCCAAAGGATGAAACATAGAAGGTTGACCACACACCAAGGAACATCGAAATCAATGCCCAAGGATCTACAAGCTTCGGAATGGGTTTCAGTAGATCACCAGAGTAGGTCTCAAGCAACCGGTAATAAAGAAACAACTGATAACAAGAAACTCTCATGGAAACTAGTAGCGATATCTTGCCAGAAAGTGATCCAAATACAATGCAGTCTAAAAAAAAGAAATATGATCAAGTCTTCAAGGAGAATCCAACTCTATAGGATCCGGTGAGCCAAAACCAAGACATACAAAAAGGAAAACTAAAACTACAAACATAAAGAAAAACAAAAAGGAAAAAAATGTTTTGTGTTGATACAAGATTGTTGTGAACTGAGGATGCTCCTACATCAAAAGTGGAATAAGGAATTCTCAAAAGGGGAAAATAAGTTTGCACCTAGATTGAAGTGTGATATCCATTCCTATAACTACACAAAACACAAATAAAACCACTTAAGACTTGTACATGATCCTATTCTATTTAGCACCCTAAGAAGAGTGAAGGTTGGAGTTCTATAGGATGAAAAGAGGGATTGTGTCAATCCATAGATAACATTGAAGGAGGGATCAATACAATCACCAAGCCAAGGAAAGCTAATGAGAATGCATTTAGACAACCAGGTAAGTAAAATACACAAATTGTGAGAACTAGATGAAGACAAAATAAGTAAATTCCATTCATATGAAGGAAAGACAACTTTACAATATAAAAAATATATAAGTTTTCTATGGAAAAAAGAAAGAAGATGCTGAAAAAAGCTTACAACATTGCCTTTGTAGTTTAGCCATAACTTAGATTGTATTATAGTTAAGAAACCCTAACCTTGCTAAGGTTGGGTTGCAAAATATCAAGATGATCAAATCAACTAAATTGTTCTGATAGCAAGTATTATATCCTAAAAATATCCTCCCCTACTAGGAAGAAATAGAATCTTTGTAGATAATAGGAAATCTCTGCATATGAATGCATTGGGATGGTATCTGCAGGCCAAGAAATTCTCCATTCTGCATTAAATATTTGCATATGGCATCCAGTTCAAATCATCCTTAAGGTTACTTCTAGCATTAAGATAAAGAATTTCAGTAGTTGGACCAAAATCCGATCAGATATTAGCCACCAACTATGTCTACAATCAGATGTCGATAGTCAAGTTGACAACTAACATTGATAGAGCATATAAATTTTCCTCCACTTGCAAAATTTGAATTATGACCATTAGATCATGGAGGTCAAGTGAAGATGGATGCATGAGATGATGCCACATAATCACCCATTAGGCCCAACTAAATATCAAAACATCACCATCGAATCAGGCCCATATTTCCCTTTAACCGTTTCACGGAGTTTGAAAATTTAGTGCCTATGTTCTTCACAAAATGGCAAAAGCTATTGCCATTTTGTAGGATTGGTCCCACCTTGGACTTGTATCGCTATGAAGTAGCGAAATCTTCATGTTTCCTTCATTGGCTTTTGCCAAATAGGACCTTCATCATTTCGCAAGCTAGGTCCCACCTAAGATTAAGACCACCGCAAAATGGAGACACCCACCAAGCTCTTCGTGATTTCGCGAGGAGGGCCTTGCCATTTTCTTATGTCTTCATGAAATCCTAAACTCTAGTCTTTCCGCGAGTGGTAGGAGAAAAGGGAGAAACTGGCCCCGCCATGGATTAAGACCCCTTTGGCAGGTGGATGCTAAGTAATTTGACTGCCTGATCTAGTCAACACAAAAATAGAAATTTAGAGCTTGAGAAGGATTAAAAGGTATAAAACCTTAGGGTTTAGGGTCTTAGGGCTCTTTTGGAGGTTTATAATAGTGTTTTAGCCAATGAATATTGATCTCATATTGGTAGTTTTCAGGGCTAAGGTTGACATGAAATTAGTCGACATTTTTGGTGACTCAAAGGCATGACAATTGTTCTTGGGAAAAAGACCACAGGCCTTAGGTATTTCATTAGACATAGAGTCAATATGTGGGAAAATAGTAAAACATCTGCTCATGTAACCTATAGGATGTCAAAATTTCTTCCATTCTTTTCAAAATAGCTTGTGCACGTGCACTTCTTGGAAGGGAAATAATTGAAAATTTAAAAATTTGTGCCAAAGAACTTGGAGGAATGAAAACTTAATCTATCATACTCTAACCAATCAAACTTGTGATCTTGAAATAAATCCATTAATTGATTGGTTAATGTAGATTCCTTCTCTAAATAAGGAAGGATTAATTGCATGGTCCTGAAACATGATAAAGAATCAAAAGATAACTTGTAATATAATCAACCACTGCAAAAAATCTTGTGAATCATAAGCAAGATCACAAACCTTTAGATTTTGACCAAACACACTGCTGGCTTGGAATGCATATGTACCTTGGGTCTGTGACTCCGCAACCATAACCTCATGATTGGCATCCACCCTGGAAAGATGCTTGATTGCGCATCCTCTTTAAATGCCTACTTTTGAACTTTCTTTGTTGGCTTCAACATGCTTAATTGTCTCCTCAAACAAAATTAGACCATAAAGATTAAGAACTTCCACTCTTTCAGGCATCAAACTTTTACCAAGTTTGGAACACAAAATATCAATGACATTGGAGAACAAATGATCATTTAGATCATGATCGACCCTTTCATCTTTGATATGTCCTACCTCAACCTCATAGCAGCTATGAAAATCAAATACATAAAAACTTTTACCTTCATTAATCAACTTTGATTTTGGCACTTGTTCATTCTGATCAACATCCTCTTGCAAGTCAACCTTTTGACTTTCTAAAACCTAAATGTCCTCATAGGTTTGTTCTTGGATCTGCACTTGACATGGTGGCAAGAAAGGAACCTCTAAGATATGCTCCTCATGTTTCTAAAAAACCAATGTAATAGAAGGGGCCAACTTGGTGTCCAAATTGTAAGTAAGTAGCAAAACAACTTCCTACACTAGCCTTGAGAGGACGGTAATGGAAAAAATTTTACAGATCATCACAACATTTATAGAAAATAGAAATAGATATAATAACATTCAAACCATAACATAATGATTTACATGCAGAAAAACCTTTCGAGAAAAAAACCCCACACTCCAAAAGCCGCCTAATATATTATTCGCAATCAAAATAGATTACAATATACTTGCAAAGCAAGCTCTTCATAGGAGTACTACAATCAAATATTCAGAGGTAACTTAATAGCTATAAGACCCTTACACACAACCTCTATCCTACGCACCTCATATATAGGAGATACAATATAAGAACACATCAAACAGTATTACAAAACCATGGGCTAAAACCACCCAATAAGGTGTAGCTAACCTTATCTCCCTTCTAGATTTATGAGGAGGTAACATATTGGATGGAAAACCTTGAACCGACCAACCTCTAAGGCTCACAAACTCAACCAAAATCCCTAATTCCAAATATCCTTACACAACACCAAGTCAAGCAATGGTTACACCAAATAATGCCTTGGAAGTCCCAAAAGCTCCACTATGTCCACTTACAATAAACTAACACTTCTCAAGTTCTTGTGTGACTACCCACACCCTTGCATACACGAGTGGGCTACTACTAGGCTTTAGGGTTTGAATGGCCCACTTGACCAATTCAACACAACGATCCTTGGAGGGATGTTCTCACAACACATTAACACAAATAAAATAGGATTTCATGGTTTAGTTTCACGAAACATCAATTTTGACTCACTCGCCTACAAACTGAACTGGTTGCAATTAAGCCTCCATTTGAAGGAATATAGTGATAACTTTTGACACCCTGAGGATCTCGGAAAAAAATTATATTTTCAGATACCCTTTTGGTTCTCAATAATTTCTCAGTTTTTGGTACCAGACCAATACTGCACTAACAGACCTAATAGGGCTATTAGACCTATTTGACTAAACACCTTCCACAAACTAGTTTGGTTCTCCTAATGGGTGACCATCACTTTCCATTAAATCTTATGTAAACCTCCAAAGTACTCTTCTACCATATTCAAAGCCCTTTCTAGTGCTCTACCACTCAATTCTCATGCACTGCACTCATCAAATTGGTATGTCACATAGAGATGTTATACCTAGGGTTAGTTCTCCATCCTCTTCACCCTGTTGTATCCTCTTAATGGCTTTTGGAATTGACATATTATATAGTGTCCTATCATCTCCTATAATGACATAATATTTAGTTAAGGATTGATAGGCCAAAACCCGTTACTGTATTCAAACCCTAGGGGTTTGAGGGTTTTAGGCTACCTGGTAGAGATTTGTTTGTAGAATGGGGAAGCGATCACTTCAAGACTTCAAAATGAAAGAAAAACAAAGGTAATTGGATCTAGTTACAAGAACTATGCCATGAGAATTCTTTCCAATCCACCTTTAGTATTAACATAAATTAGATGGGCTTTCCAAGTTTCCAATAGTTCTTGATGCTTTAATTTATTTTCCAAATCAACCAACTTACATAATTTGGTGTTTAGAGCCTTTAAAGGTATCTCCCAAATGACAAGAACCTCTTCCAGCTTTTTTTTCAAATTTAATTGACCATTGGAGAATCACAACTTACAAAAAAAAGTGCAAAATTGTCATGACAACAAATTGACAATATGACAACTTTTGCATAATTCAACCAACTTAGACTCTAGACTATCATAGTCCCCCAAAATGATTACATTTGATTCTAGAACATTAAAAATGACTCAAATAGATGTGTGGTCACTTGAGCCCTCAGTTTAGATCATTGTGACCTTTATTGACTCAATTTTCTCTACCAGACCCTAGATGACAATTTGACCCAAACATGGACAAACTTGTCACACTCCTAGGACATTGAATTATGAAAAGGACCCATAGGGTCTTATTACATTCCTTCTAGGATAATATAAAATCATCTTTTTCTTGGTTCATGTCTTCATAGGTAGGTGCTCTTGCACCATAGTCCCTAGGTGAAATTTGTCTCAAGTCCTCTTAGAGACCAACTTCTGTAAATCACCACCTTGCTTTTTGATATCTTCCTCTAGCATCCAGGTAGTTTCTGAGTCAGGAAGGCTTTGCCATTTAACTAAGTTCTCAAAATAGGTTTTGTGCCTTGTTTTCTTGGCTTCCCTTCTATCCAAAATGAACTCCATCTTAGGCAGCTTCTTAGGTGGTAAGTTCTTTATCCATTCTTCACTTTCTTGAACACATTCACCTGCACATTCTCCTACAGTAGGACTCCTATACAATGTTAGATAAGACACATTAAATATAGGTGAAATAGAAATATCATCAGGGAGTTCAATTTTATAAGCATTAGGACCATATTTATCCAAAATTTTACAAGGTCCAATCCTTCTCATCATCAACTTGCTATGGCTTCCCTTGGGCAACGTGTCCTCGCTAAGATGAACCATGACCATGTTACCCACTTGTTAATGCACATCTCTCCTTCTCTGATCCACTCTTTCTTTAACCTATTGACTATTCTGTTGTAAGGTATCTCTGACTTGTTGGTGCACCTCTTTCATAGCCTCTGCAAATTCATCAATGTGTCCACTCCTCTTGGATGACTACCATACACAATCTCAAAAGGGCTCAAACTTGTGCTTCTATTTATTGAATCATTATAGGCATACTCCGCTTGAGGTATCACCACACCCCAACTACTGCCATGATCCTTTGTCAAACACCTAAGAAGATTTACTAATGATCTATTCACAACCTTAGTTTGGCCATCGGTTTGAGGGTGATAGGTTGAGCTAAAAGACAAATTTGTACCCAACCTTTTCCAAAAGGTTCTGAAAAAATACCCTACAAACTTGTTGTCCCGGTCAGTTACAATACTCAAAGGCAACCCATGGATTCTAAGAATATCTCTGAAAAACAATCCTACAATATAACTAGCATCATTTGTGGTTTTACAAGGAATAAAGTGAGCCATCTTACTGAACATGTCTACCACAACAAACACACTATCATGACCTGTCTTTATCTTGTGTAATCCCATCACAAAGTCCATACTCAAACTTTCTCATGGTCTACTTGGTATAAGAAAAGGTTGGTACAACTTGCATTGGTGGAGACCCCCTTTTCTGTCTGACGCACAATACAAATCTCTACAAACTTTTTGATATTGGTCTACCTCTTTTGCCAAAAGTAAAATATCCTAACTAGGTCCAAAGACTTATTTATCCCAAAGTGACCTCCTAAATCACCACTATGTTTCTCCTTTACTACATTATCCCTCATTGAACATGTAGGGATACATAACTGATGCCCCTTGATCAAAAGACCATCATGCAAGGTGTAATCAGAAAACTCTTCATGAAAAGCATTCACAAACTCACAACATACTTTATATATTTCCTTGAAATCTTGGTCCTCTTTATAAATCCTTTGAGTTGTTGAACACCCATACTCTGCAACTGCACTTCTTGCACTGTCAACACCCTCCTACTTAGAGCATCTGCAATCTTATTGGCTGCCCCTTTCTTGTGCTTGATGATGAAGGTGTATGCTTGAAAACTTTCAACCCATTTCATATTCCTATGACTGAGCTTCTCCCATTCATTCAAAAAACTAAGAGCATGATTGTCAGTATACACAATAAACTCCTTAGGAAGCAAGTAATGCCTTCGCTTTTTTAGAGCTTGTACCATGGCATACAACTATAATTCATATGAGTAATACTTTCTCTTTGCTTCATTTAGTTTTTCACTGAAAAAGGTCACCGATCTCCCCTCTTGGCTCAATACTGCTCCTATAGCTAATCTACTTGCATCACATTCAATGGTGAACACCTTACTGAAATCAGGCAATACTAGGACTGGGTACTTCGCAACTTTCTATTTTAAACACTCAAAACTCTTATCTTCTTCTTTGGTCCACACAAAATTCACCTTACCACCACCCTTGATGGTTTCTAACATAGGTGAAAAAATATCACTATAATTTCTAATGAATTTCCTATAAAATGTTTCCAAACCATGAAAAATTCTTACCTCTCTGATCGTCTTAGGTGTAGGCCAGTTAAAAATAGCCTCTGCCTTGGAAGAATCCATCTTCAAGTCGCCCTTAGAGATGACAAAACCTAAGTACACCAACTCCTGCTTCATGAAGTCACACTTTTCTAAATTTATCAACTTTTTCTCCTATTGTTGCTTCAAGACTACCTCCAAGTGTTTAAAGTGCTCCTCCTTGCTCTTACTAAACACCAGTATGTCATTAAGGTAGACTACCACAAATTTCCTTATAAAATCCTGCAACACTTCATTCATTAGTCTCATAGAGGTGCTAGGGGCATTTGAAATACCAAAGGGCATCACAAGCCACTCATACAACCCTGCATTGGTTTTAAATGCAATCTTCCATTCATCCCCCTCTCTTATTCTTATTTGATGGTACCCACTCTTGAAATCAATCTGATGACTAATATCTCTGATAGGTAGTAGGGAGTCTATAATGTCTTCTACAACTACTCCTTTGTACCTCTCTAGCATCTCACTGACCTCATTGGGTCCTACCTCACTCACACCCTTCTTCCTTTCTTCCTTGGGCTTCACAATCAAAGAAAAACCTACTCCACCTTCCTCCTTTAGTGTATCAAGGAATTTTTTTCCCCTACTATCATCACACTAGATCATACATGTTGTGGATCCCCTTCTACCACTAATTGTATCCTAAAAGTCACACCATCCTTTTGGAAAGAGTAAGAATTATTTTCTCCATCATGATGATCTGTTATGTCAAACTACCATGGTCTACGAAGCAAAAGATGGCAAGCATCCATTGGAAGGATGTCACATAAAATTTTATCCTTATACCCCCCAATACTGAACTCTACCCATGCTTGTTCATTCATGAGTATGTGTTGCCATTTGTTCAACCAACTAACCCTATATAGACAACGATGGGGTATCCTTTCCAAGTTCAACTTGTTTACTTCTTCCAAAGATACAATGTTATCAGTAAACCCTGAATCTATGACAACTTTACAAACCTTACCTTGAATCTTGCAGTTGACTCTAAATAAAGCCTTTCTTTTGGGTGGCCCAGTCTTCATTGGTGATGGTATAATGAAAGAATAATTATCTGGTAATATACTAAGAGAGGGGGATGAATCAGTATATTGAAAAACTGATACAAATTTCCCAAACTCAAACTCAATCAAACAAAGTAAACATACCCTAGTCAAGATCAATATTCATAAGAATACTTAACATCAACCAGTTTAACTGTTATGACAACTTAATAGTAAGAAAATTCAATCTTGTAAACATCAACAATGCTTAATCATAACCCAACATATTAATCTCTCAATGCTTCTACTTATCATGCCTTATCAAAAATTAACCAAAACAACAAGTAAGATCACAACCACAAAAGCATTCACCACTTGACACAAATGTTTATATGTGGAAAACCTTAATAAGTAAAAACCATGGTGAGATGAGACTCACAAAGATAGCTATCTGAACTCTTCTGAATTTTTCCCTATTAGGAGCCAAGCCTGTTAAAGCTTACAATAAGTC
Organism: Cryptomeria japonica; assembly: GCF_030272615.1. NCBI lineage: Eukaryota > Viridiplantae > Streptophyta > Pinopsida > Cupressales > Cupressaceae > Cryptomeria > Cryptomeria japonica. The sequence continues at coordinate 585,902,005 of NC_081411.1, read as the reverse complement.
CTATTAAGAACTAATTCTGGTAAGGAATCACTTGATTAAGGAATTTGCAAATATGCCAAGCACAATATCCTATGAGGAGTAACCTCGCTGGAGGATTTAAGAATCCAAGCTAATGGACCACCTTGTTATAGGATTTATGAGTAACCAAGCTTGTTAGAGCTTACCCGGTTAAGGAATTTCACTTTTGTTGTAATTGTTAGAAAACAACAAGTTTTGTTGATCTGTCTGAGTAGCACTACATTTGCTTGATCAGATCCTTCTAAGCTTCAATCTGCCTTCACTCAAAGTGCAGATCCATTCATCAGTTAGGCAACTACACACTCAACTAGTTTTAATCAATCTTGCCAACAACCTTTACATACAACTTCATCGACCTTAAATACAAATCAATGTCGGTAACACAACAAAAACCTAATTCTCATTATCGAGATTACAAACAAGTCGGTACAATCTTGACCGTTAGAAATCATGACAATCTCTTCACATTCTTCAAGAAAATTCCATTCACTCCATGATCACCGCTTCATCAGACTTTGTAACTCATCACGCGTTGTGCATTAGATGCAATCCACTTTGCTCCTTCCCTAGACAAAAATAAATGCACCCAAACAATTTGAACATATCCTCATACAATGAACACATGTGTCTTCATCATTACCTCTTATCAGTTAATAAATCATCAAACTTTATTGGTTAGGGTTTAACAGCTGATAGGGTTTACTGGTTACATTTATTAGAAAGGTTTAACCCTTTACACTGGTTTAGCGGGTCAACTCACAAACTTTACATACTGGTTTACAACATCTTCCACAAAGCTCTTCTTACTGGTTACTAGCCAATATCAAAAACAACAATATCAACAATAACATGAATACCATTACCGGTTCAGTTGACATCAATGACAATATATTATTAATGCAATCTCTATGCAAAATGCCAACAAACTCAAAATGCCAACAATCTCCCCCTTTGGCATTGATGGCAATACAAATATCAACGCCTTTGATTGCTGCTAATATTGGTGAATAGGAATCTTGGGTTACATTACCAAGTATTCATGTTGCTATGTCTATCTTTAGCTTGCCGCTGGTTCACCTAATCAGACACATAATTCTTCTCCACAATCACATAAGTCTTCTCCCCCTTTGAAAACAATGCCAAAGTGAAAGTAAAACATTTAATTCTTCTCTACTATGCATCAGCATCATTCTGCAACTTGATGCTCCCCTTGTGGAACACATCCACTTCTTCATCAATCCATATAAAATTCTGTAAGTGGATCAGGGATAGATGCAATCAACATCATGCTCAACTAACTTCATGAAGAGGGACAAACCCCAATTGACTTCTAAGATACTCGAAAGTGGTCTTAGGGAGAGGTTTGGTAAAGATATATGCAAGCTACTCCTTGGTAGAAACATGCTCCAAGATAACATCTTTACTTTGAACTTTTTCCCTCAAAAAGTGATATTTCAATTCAATGTCCTTATTCCTTGCATGGAAAACAAGATTTTTAGAGATATTTATTTCACTTGTATTATCACACAAAATCTTTATTGGTTCTGAGATTTCCATCTTCAAACCCTCCAAAATGTGCCTCATCCACATAGATTGTGTGCAATTCATATAAGCTGCTACATGCTCAGCTTCAACAGTAGATTGTGAAGTACAACTTTGCTTTTTACTACTCCATGAAACTAGCCTTCCTCCTAGAAAAAATGCTCCACCAGTAGTACTCTTTCGATCATCGATATTTCCTGCCCAATCAGCATCTGTGTATGCTTTCAAATCAAAATTTTCACCATATGGATACCATAACCCATAGTCAATAGTACTTTTCAGATATCTAAAAATTCTCTTGGTTGCCATTAGATGTATCTCCTTTGGATTCTTCTGAAATCTAGCAACAATGCCAACTACATGGGCAATATCCGATCGACTGTGAACAACATAGTGTAATTTTCCAATCATGGACCTGTATTCCTTTTCATATATAGACTTAGATGCATCTTCCTTGGACAATTTACAACCTGTAACCATTGGGGTTTTGGGTTCCAACTAATTTACAGTCACTCATACCGAAAGTCTTCAAAACCTCTTTCACATACTTGGATTGAATAATGAAAATACCATTCTTCATCTATTATATATGTAAGCCTATGAAAAAATTTATTTCCCCTACTAATGACATCTCAAATTTATTCTTCATTTCATCTGCAAAACAATTACTCATGTCATCATTACCTCCAAGTATAATGTCATCTACAAATACTTCATTAACTAGTATTTCATCTCCTTCAGACTTCAGATAAATGTTGTTGTGATCATTGGTTCTAGCAAAGCCTATCTTCATCATATTTGTATGAAAACATTCATACCATGCTCTGGGTGCCTACTTTAATCCATACAAAGCCTTATGCAATTTTCATGCCATGTCTTCCTTATCTGCCAATGCATAACCATCAGGCTGCTCTATATAAACCTCTTCTTCCTAGATCCCATTCAAGAATGCAGACTTAACATCCATCTGGTATACCTTGAACTTCTTATGAGTTGCAAATGCAAGTAATGTTCTTACACCTTCCAGTCTTGCTACTGGTGTAAAATTTTCTCCATAATCTTCTCCTTCTTCTTGTGCATAACCTTTGTATACTAATATTGCCTTATTGCAAACTACAACACCATCTTCATTTAATTTATTTCTGAACACCCATTTAGTACCTATAACATTCTTGTTTACTGGTCAGGGTACCAGGGTCCAAGTGTTGTTCTTTGCAATTTGATCCAACTCCTCCTCCATATCTTTCACCCATTGATCATCACCAAATGCCTCCTTAGTACTTCTAGGTTCAAAAGTGGAGATCATGCAAGAGTTCTCTCTTATTCTCCTTCTAGTTAGTACACCAACATCCTTATTCCCAATTATCTATTCAAGACTATGATTTAGTCTCACATACCTTGGAATAACATGATTATTCTCTTCAGGCCCATCTTCTTCATTATCATCTTCCTCTAAATTTATTTGTTTCGGTTGAACAAGTACATCAAGATTTGCTTTACCAGTTTCTGATTTAATAGTTTTAGGTTCCAAAAGAAAAATGCAAGGATCTTCATCCTTTTTGTCTAAACTGGTTCCTTCTGTAACTTCAGGACATTCATCTACATGAACATCAACACTCTCAACAATTCTCTATGTCTAGTTGTTGAAACATTTATAGGCCTTACTCTTGGTGGAATAGCCAAGAAATATGCCTTCATCACTCTTAGCTTCAAACTTGCTTATGTAATCACCTCTTTTAATAAAACATTTGCTTCCAAATATCTTAAAATAGATAACATCAGGTGATCTCCCATACCAATACTCATATGGGGTCTTGTACTTACCTCTTTTCACCAGAACTTGATTCATTGTGTAGACAACTATACTTACAACTTCTTTCCAAAATGTTTTTTCTACACCTCCTTGTATCAACATAGTCCTAGTAGCTTCAACCACTTACCGGTTGTTTCTCTCTACTATAACATTCTATTGTGGTGTCCTTGATGCAGAAAGTTGTTGCTTGATATAATTATCATCACAATAGTTAGTGAACTCCATAGAAGTGAATTCACCGCCTTGACCTATTCTTAGACATTTTATCTTTTTGCCACTCTCTTTCTCAGCTAAGGCTCTGAATTCCTTGAATTTACCAAAACATTCATTCTTATCCTTCAAGAATGTGACCCACATCATCCCTGAACAATCACCAGTGAAGATCATGAAGTATCTGTCACCTTGAATGCTTCTTGTTCTTATTGGTCCACATAGATCTGTATGAACAAAATCTAACAAGTGCTTTGGTGAGAAATACTTGCTCTTGAAAGTTGAAGAACTCATCTTTCCTAGCTGACATTCTTTTTAAAGAGCATTAATCGGATTGCCTAGCTGAGGCAGACCTCTTACTGTCTTAGACTTGCTTACTTTAAAAATATTGTAAAAATTTATATGAAAAAATCTCATATGCCAAAGCCAGCTATCATCTATTTTTGCAATCAAACAATTGCTAACTTTAGGATTGAGATGAAATAGATTACCTTTGGTTTGTTTCCTGGTTGCAATCAATTCACCTTTATTGTCAAAGATTTTGCAAATTCCATTTATAAACTCCAGTGAGTATCCTCTGTCATTAAGTTGTGCCACACTTAAAAGATTGTGCTTTAGGCCTTCATCCCAATAGACATCATCAACACTTCTCTTCCCATTAAGAGAAATAAACCCCTTAGCTTTAACCATACAGGGTGAGTCATTGCCAAATTTGACAACATTGCCATCAAATTCCTTCAGGGAAAGAAATTTTCTTCGATCACCGGTCATGTGATGTGAACAACCACTATCAATGATCCAATCATCAGAGTTATCCATTCTAGATACTAGTGCCTTCTGATATGATATTTCTTCCTTAATAGCTACAAACACAATATCTTCACTAGCATCATCATTAGATTCTTCATCAATAATACCACTATCAATGGCTACAAGACAATCACTCTTTCCTTTACCCTTATACTTCTTAAATTTGTCTCTCTTGTATTCATTATAATATTGAGGTACAATTAGTGGCATCTGCTACAAATTGGATGTTGGCTTTAGTTATAAGCAAGATTTCAAAGGTTAAATTCTGGCTTTTTAACATTTATGCTCCATCAAGATTTCAAGGGAAGAGTAAGTTATGGGGTGAATTAAAGAGGATTTCTTCTCCCTTAAAACATGGTTCCTTTATTATCTTCGGGGATGATTTTAATGCTATCACTGATTTAGATGAGAAAAGAGGAGGTGTTTTCCCTAATAAAAGGATTATGGATGACTTTGGGGATTTCATTTCTGATATGAGCCTTTTTTATTGTAAGTCTCAGAATGGAGTTTTCACATGGACAAACATGAGAAGGGATTTTTCTCAGATTGCTGAGAGATTAGATTGGTTTTTGTTATCTGAGAATTGGATTGATTCAGATTTTAAATTTTTTTCCTCTATTCTACCGGTCTCAGGTTCTGATCATTTTCCAATTTCCCTTTCAGTTATTGAGGATAGGGCTTCTTTTAAGTCTCCATTTAAATTTGATCCCATGTGGTTTAGGGATTCTTCCTTTTTGCCTCTGCTTATGAAATGGTGGAATTTTGCTCCTTTTTGTTCTGGGTCCTGTATGTTTTAGATTGCTAAGAAGTTAAGTTATTTGAAATTGAATATTAGGGAATGGAATATCTTGCATTTTAAGAACATTTTTCAGGAGAAACAAAGGATTCAAGATACGATTGAGTGTTTTAATACTCATGTGCTTCAACATGGTATGGTGCCACAAGTTTTTGATGAATTGAAGTCACTAAAATTACAACTTGAGGAGGTGTTAGCTAGAGAGGAAATCTATTGGAGATAGAAATCTAGAGAGTTATGGCTTTCAGATGGTGACAGGAACACAAAATTTTTCATTCTTCAACTAATATTAAAAGATGTAAGAATAGGATATCTTGTATTTAGTGTCAGAATGGGAAATTATTGACAGAGCCAGAGTACATTGCTTCAGAGGCAGTTAGGTTTTTTAAGTCATTATTATCTTCAGAAAATGGAAATCTCAGCAATGATATTATATCTAATATTCTTCCTTTAGTATCTTTGGAAGACAATAAGATGTTGATGTCTCCCTTTTCCTTAGAAGAAGTCAAGAGTGTTGTTTTTGCCATGAATCCGGATAAAGCCCCGGGACCAGATGGTTTTACTCTTTTATTTTTTCAGAAATGTTGGGATTTTGTGGGAAATGATGTTTTATTGGCTCTCGAGGAATCTAGGAGAAATAGGTCCATTTTAAAAGAACTTAATACTACAATGATTGCAATTATTCCTAAAAAAGAGGATACTAAGACTTTTTCTGACTTCCATCCCATTGCTTTATTTAACACTTTGTATAAGATAGTTATGAAGGCAATTTCCCTTAGGTTGGCAAAAATTCTACCTAGGATCATTTCATTGGAGCAAGGTGGTTTTATTCCAGGAAGGGAGACGACAGAGGGTGCAATTGTAGTACATGAGGTGTTGTTGTAGACGTATAAAAATGACCATATTCCTAAATGAATATTTTATGTTCATTTCTCTATTTAATTAAATCCAAATTAATTAAATTACCCACATGCCTCTATTTAATTAAGTAAATTACTCAATTAAATTCACTATACCCATTTAATGAATAAATCATTTTATTCAATTAAATCCCCCCTATCCACTTCTAATTAAATTCAAATTTAATTAAATAGTTATCCTAAATTGAATAAATCTAATTTATTTAATTTCCCCAAATTACAACCAAATTGAATTAAATTAACTTTATTTCAATTAAATCCTATTATCCCTCCATCCACTTGCATTTTCCTACATCTCCCACTTGCATCCTAAAACCTATTTCTAATCCCTTCTAGACTCTTCTAAACTTTGTCACATCCCTAAGCAAAGGGAAGTCACTTCTCAAACCCTTAAAGTCTTTGATAACCATTAAAGGCTTCAAGTCTTCAACCACTTAATTTTTCAAAGTCTCCCAAACCATTAATGGTTAATTCAACCCTCTTACATGGTTAGAGACTTTTTGCCTAACTTAACCTTCATCCAACCCAAGGGTCTCATCAAGCCTTTAATGCTTTGACCATGATTATTTCTTAATCATTTGCACAAGAGTTTATCCTTGGATTAACTCTTAATCCAATGGGTAATCTTAACTTAAGCTTAACCCTTACCCTCTAGATAACCATGAGGTCTTCTCAGGCATTTAATACCTCCAACCCCTTCTCTCAACCCAACCCTATGTTGACACTTGTCACCATTTCATTGGTGCAAATTGCAAACATGGATTCCCAACTTTCAAACTCAACCCTTGATCAACTCTTTCAATCCTGACCATCCATTGCCCTATTTTTGCTATAAATAGAGCTCTCATTCCTCCATTTTCATAATCCAAGTTTGTAGTATCATACTTATGCTCAAATACATTCAAGCTTTCATTTCATATATTCTCATCATTTAGCCTCTCTTTAAAATAGAAATTAATCTAATATGCATTTTAGAGTATTTCTATTATCATTAGCTTAAATCATACACTAATATATCATGTTAGGATAGTATAAATACTAACCTTGTCATCTTATAGTTAGTTTATTGCATTTCTAGAATCATGCATAGCTTAGGATGCATCTCATATTAAAATCAACAAAAGCATCCCTCGTTCTTGCATTTGCCATCCCTAAACCATTTTGCTCAATGATCTAAGAGCAAAAATGTTGGTTTGAGGGACCGTGTAAGATAGAGAACCATGGGACCAACCTTGGGAAACTGAGTGATACTTCATTACTCCATAGCTTGCACCAAGAAGTCCTGTGGGTGTGTGAGCAAGGCTCCATAGAGCTTCATTTTTCGCATATTGAGTTCTATCGACCTGCTTTTCCTGCATACATTTCTGGTGACCACCGTGGGGCTTAACCCCATATATCTAATCAGTTTTGAAATATATCCATTTTTGCAGGCACGCGGGAAAAATGAATTAGCGCATTAAGTTAACTGTTTAGCGCATCTGGTTAACAGCCTAGTGCATTCGGTTTACTGTTCAGGGTGTGGAGTCCATAATCTAGCGTGTAAAGTACATCTATCAGCGCATTAGATTACGAATTTCTTGTAGGTCTCGATGTGGGAGAAAAATAGAGCAACGCTTTCGGCGCACAGAGTAGCGCATCCTGAAAATAGTATAGCGCATTAAAACCTTCTTTTAGCGCATTGCTGTTATATTGTAGCATGTACAGTTTGTTCTGTAGCACATCATAGACAGAAAAAAAAAAAAAAAAAAAAAAAAAAACAAACTAATTTGTAACAGAAACTAAAATTTAGACTTGTAGAAGTCCACGGAATTCGCCTTTTTGCTAACAAATTGACTGGTTTTCTACAGGTTACTAACAGTTAACTGCAGGTTTCGAATCCATTTTATTTAGGCTAGAGTTAAAGTAGTTTAAATTTTTACTAACTTTTCTAAGTTAGGCAAAAGTTCAAATTTCTTTCTTTTTTTGCTTAAATAAAATTGAACTCACTTTTATTTTGGGCAAGTAAAACGAACAACAAATCAAAATCTTTTCTTGCTTTCCTAGGAGGAAATTTCTCAATTTGGGCTCTAAAAAGAACAACACAAAATTTTCTTTTTCGCAAAAATAGAGCTTAAAAAGAACCTCACCATCCTTTGGTGCATAAAAGGATCCACTTTCATTTTTGCAAAGGAAAGAACCTCACCTCAAAAGTTTTGTTACAATTAAAGAGGGAAGTGATTCCCCTTTTGTTTACCGATTTTATTTGTTGACCAAATCAAATCTTTTTCTTTGTTGACGCGGTTATTTCCTTAGATTAAATAATCATTGCTTTGAAGAAGTAAAATTAACACCATGCTTTTTCTTGGAGCAACATCTCCCAGTAGAGGTTAGAAAATCACTGAATTGAAGGTTTAACAAAAATTTGTGATTGCCTTGAATCGAAAGAGGAAGGTATATGCTCTCCCCTTAACTAGGTGATTCAAAAAAATAGACCTCTCTTAAAAAGCTTTCTTTCCTTCAAAACATTTTACATCCTTTAGCAGGCCTGCCTTCCTGAGGAGTTGAAATCAACTCTTAAAGATGTTTATAGCCAGTGTGAAGGGAACGACCTAAGTGGGGAATGGCTTTGACACCAAGAATTCCAACCCACTATAATCAAATGTGGAAAGTGACGAAAGTCCTTTTCAACAGTTGCACGCAGCGATTAGCCTTCCCCCAGTATCCTCGAGATACGTAAAGCCTTTGTTCTAAAGGTTGGGAAGCCTCCTGAGGGAGTTTATCACTGATGGCCGAACAGGAAGCCTAATTACAAACCATAGAAATAGAAGCTTTGAACCGAGTCAGTAACTAGACATTTATAACATCATAGTGCAAGGGTGGGGAAGAATCCGCCCCCAAGATTACTCACCATATATCTCCCAAGATAACTACTCAACTGTGAAGTGATTCACTTTGGGTTAATTTCTGGCAAAAGGCAAAAAAATGGGCGCCCTCTAGGGGGTGACACGACTGTTTTGAGCTGACGGAGTATCAAGACTAGTGGGCTATGATGTTATTTATAACCTTTGAATAAAGAGTCTTTCTGAAGTGTATTATTCGTATCCAAACCTGTTAAAACATTGGGGATTTGAACACATCCTCATAGAACATACACTTTTTGTTAGATTAGGAAAAATGGTTGTACTTTTTGTGTCGTGCTTGCATTTACTACTTCAGAAAATCATCCATCAAACCTGAAAAATTCACAACAAAAATCCAAAATTTACAAAAAACCAACCAAAAGAAAAATCAGGGCAGTTTAGTGCATAAGAGAAACTTCTTAGCGCGTGAGGTACTTTTGTTAGCACATCCAACCATCAAGTTAGCGCGTCGGTTCCAAACAGTAGCGTTTTATCCCAAAATCAAACCAACGTCACAACATTTAGCGCATCAGAAAAATAGTCTAGCGTGTGAAAGCATCAGCTTAGTGCGTGGAAGCTAAACATTAGCGCATTAGGTTCACAAGTTAGTGCATCACAAGCCCAGGCTAGCGCATGACTTATTAAATAGGTAGAAAACAATTTTTTGAATAGTCAAAACTTTAGCGCGTGTCTGGGGGTAGCTTAGCGCGTGTGGTCATAATTTTAGCGCTTGGAGTAATTTTGGTAGCGCATTTCATCCCTGTTTTAACGTGTGATCAAAAACATATAGACAGAGGGAAAAATAGTGAGAAATTTTAAAATTTTTGAAAACATTTTCAAAGGCCTCTCATTATCAAACAACATTTTTCACCAAAATGGAGTAGCGAAAACAAACCGTTAAAACTATTTCTTGAGCTAAATTTGTGTCAAAACAAACGTTGTAAAAATCCTAAACTGATCGCACGATAAAACATGTCTATCTTATCATAATTCGGAAACCTCATCATCAGTATCAACAAAATCCTTTACCATCTTACGGATTTCATCTCAAAATCACTTGTTTAAAAATTTTAAGTTGTCAAATCAAGTCTCCATATCGGGAGGCTTTTATCCATTTCATTTGATATGCTTTGTCGTGAAGGGGCATCTAAACCTTCACTTTGATAGAGTAAGATTTGAAATTTTCCAAACAAGATCAACTGAATCCAAACAAATCAAAGGAAACCATTGATCACTCATGCATGACTAATCCCCATATTCTGAGAAGAAAGAATCTTTATCATAACATCATGTTGAAGAAACAACAACCTAGTTTTTCCAAGTTCATCAAGAGAAATAAGTTTTTATACATCAATCGTCAACTCTTCAAATCTCATCGGGTATTCCTTCATCATGTCAAATGTTATATCCAAAACAAATCCAATGAATTTAACAAAGAGTCCTTAAAAACAAGAGCATACTGTCAAAAGTCTGCTTTTAATCAAATCATAAATCACGCAGGAAAGATCAATCCGGTATTCCTACCCGATGAGTGTATCACTTATAACACATTTTGACCAGAACCACCCACCTCTGAGAAACACATCGAAGAGGATTTTGTCACCGTTGTCACAGAAAGTTTTTACTAAAATGCCTGTTACTCACTCTCAAAGAAACCAACAAAGTGAGACACACGCGAAGTCTAGTATGAATTGAAGGTTGTCAAATCCTTTTGAAGTTCCACACTTAGAAGAAACTGAAATTTCTGAAGCGCTTCTTCAGGAATGTCAGGAAAACCCTTCATTCCAAAAGCTTGTAGAAAGGCTTATGGAAAATGACAAAGAAAAATATTTGCTCATGCTTACAAGTAAAGATGTTAAAATTCCCGAAGATTTAGACACAAACATCTTTAGAACCGGATCTCGACAATATGCATATCAAGAACAACAAAGAGAAGAATAAACTCATAACCTTGACCAACACATACCTGAGCAACACATTCCAGAACAACGTATACCAGAAATGCGTATACCCAAGCTAGAAACTCCAGAGCAAAATATACCATTTAACACACCTTTTCAGCTGAGAACTAATACAAGGGAAGAACTTTTCCCTCGACAAGATAATATACCTTTGGCTGCCCTTACTCAACAAATGTAAATGTTACAAAGACAAATACATGACATGCAACAAGGGAGAACAGTGCGGTACTCTTTAAATGAAATCTATCCTTATCCATTTGATAGAAGATTGAACATGGTGCCTTTTCCTCCAAACTCAAACGTTCCCAAATTTGATAAATATGATGGGAAAAGTGATCCTCGAGATCATGTTCAAGAATTTTCCACAATGAGTCTTGAATTTGCTCATGATGACACCTATCTGATGAGGTTATTCCCAAGAAGCCTGGGAGGGAAAACAATGGAATGGTTATCCAAAATTATGCCACCTGTCAGATCATTTGATGAATTAGTTAATAAATTCATAACACAATACTCCTATAACATTCAACATGTCATAACCATGCTAGATGTTTGCAACACCAAACAAAAGAACAACGAAACATTCATGATATTCCTTCAATGCTGGCGACGTATGGTCTCTAGATATCCTCGAGATATTCTTGAAAAGGAGAAAATGGAAATCTTCATTGACAATTTGAATGGTGAAATGAGTTACAGGCTAAAACTTCAATGCATACCGTCTTTCACTAAATTGATTGAAAATGGCATTCAAGTAGAGGAAGCGTGTGTCAAAAAGGGAACACTCAAATTCTACAAGGAAGGAACAAACTCATCAAACTACAATAACCAAAACAACACCAACCTAGACAAATCTCGATTTTGGACTCGAAACAAAAACGAAGGCAACAATGAATCTCATGATCCCAAATCTAAGAAACCAGTGCTTACATTATCCGGAAATCCTCAAAATACAAAATAATCCTAAAAAGGCCAATCCAAATGCTAACACATATGCACCAAACACCGATCAGGGACAACTCAACACGAACAACACCAATCATACTCAAAGCAAAAACATGAATCTAGGACCTAACAACAATTCACGCAACAACACGAACAATTTCCAAAAGTGTATCTTCACACCACTGAGGCAATCACTAGAATCAGCATTCAGAGAACTTCTAGCAAACAAGATTCTTTCTTTGTCTCCAATCAGCAACTATGAACCCCAAATCAAACCACCTTGGTGGAATGATTCACACTATTGTGATTTCCATCGTAACAAGGGTCATCAGATGAACGATTGCATGAGATTGAAACACATGGTGCAAGACATGATTGATCAAGGTGACTTAACGGTAGATGGTCTCAAAACAAATGGTGATCACGAAGCCTTTACAAATCCTCTCCCAAATTACAACAAAGATGGAGCTTCAACCTTGGATGATACACATGGATCTCGTATCAACCATATCTACAACAACACCATAAATCACATATCAGCTAAAGATCATCAAGTAAATGTCATCACCATCTGAGATCAGCGTAATCATGAATCTGTTAATGTGACAACCCAAACTCAGAAATATGTCTTAAAAGGACATATGTCACCTGCAACTACTACACCAAAAATCCAATATGACTTGGTTAGCCAACTATGCAAAACTCTAGCTTAGATATCTATACTAGAATTGTTGAAACTATCACCAAAGCACAAAGACATATTGGAACAAGTGCTATTGGAAACCAATGTACCTCAAAATTTGGATACAGACAGATTTCAAGCCATGGTCACCCATATGACAGGACCTCATAACCTCACCTTCTCAGAGCATGACAATACTTCCTTGAGCCATCCGCATAACACTCCTCTCCATATCGAAGTCATTGTTTGCAAACACTGAGTAAAAAGAGTCTTAATAGATGGAGGAGTCAGACTTAATATATGTACTTTAAAGCTTATCTGTGCATTAGGCTTCTCAGAAGAGTCTATTGATCCTTGCAAGAAGATTACCATAAAGGCATATGATGATGAGGAAAGGTCCTCTAAAGGAACTGTGATGTTACCCATTCAAGTGGAACCAGTGCAAAAAGATACTATGTGTCAGGTCTTAGACATAGATCTCACCTACAATATTTTGTTAGGGTGACCCTGGATACATGAAATGCAAGCAGTACCTTCTACGTATCACCAGTGTGTCAAATTTCCTTATGACGGACAAGAAATCTCCATATCTACTGATCACAATCCATTTCAACATTGCAACGCAATGGGGGCAGCCCAAGACAGTTTGGTTCCTCATAATAGAGAAAAGCAGCGATCTTCAACATCAGATCTACAAACAACAAAGCCCAACTCCTTATTTGGAGATTTCAAGCAGAAAATGCAAATCAAAGACCAAGGCATGGGAGAATACTCTTTGGAGCCCTTATGTTTGGCTAAATTGCCAACATCACCTAGATCTCAGGGATTGCCTACTACATCAACACATCTGGCCACTCAGCCCATCACCAAATTTGATGGTACCTTCATCCAATTGGGCACTCTAGCGCATGAATCAGAAGACAAGGATGTTTTTAGCTGGTTATACAAAGATGAGGAAGAAGGTAACAGAGCAGCTGCTCTAGACATTGTTCTACCTACACACCTATATGGAAAAGGATACTTAATCATGCAGCAAATGGGATATGACAGTAAAGGACTTATTGGGAAACGCAAAGAAGGAGTCACTGAACCCATAGATCTTCCTTCACAGCCTAGTAGAAACAAAGTAGGATTGGGTTGTAAGCTCACTTTCCTATTAAGAAAGCCCCCCCGCATAACTGCAAAACCTCAATGGAAAGTAAAGAATAAGTACAAAGAAGAATCCTGGTAGGAAACACTCTTTGAATCAGCAGAAACAATCCGCAAGGTACGGGAACGCCAAGATCAGAAGTTACATCAGGGAAAGCTTCTAAGCCACAAGAAGGCCATATCTACAGCAGTAGCTCATATTCAAACACCAATATCTCAAGAACAAATAATATCATCTCTGGATACCATTATTCCTCCCTGAGGAAGTACAGTCTATGAACAAATACAGAAAGTAGAAGCAGGATCTGACACAGAATCAACAAAAACTATTAAAATGATATCCATCATCAAAGATTTGTTTTCACCATACAACATACCTGTTTACAACATTGAAAGAATCTGGGATGATTCCATAGAGACTGATTCCAATGAATATGAATGGGGTACCTATTCAAATGCTACTACAGATATCCCTAATGATACTAACACCATATCCCTTTCTCAGGAAGAACATAATGCAGAAGATAGACCTCTTGAATTTGGACCACAAACATCTATGATGCCAAGGAAAGCAAACAAAAACATTATGAACAAATCTACACGGAAGATAATACCATCGAAGACCTCGATGAAATACTAGACTTCTTTAAAACCAAGAACCATCATGATGAAACCTCTGTCTTGACACTTACAGTAGCAGACCTTAATCCACCAAACGATTCCTTACCACTTGTCTTTCCAGACCTCATCGACTAGGATGAACCTAAAATCCATGATATATCAATTTTTCTAGATGATGAATCTATTATCCATTACCTATGTACCGTAAATCCGGAAATAGGCTCTACCAGTGAACAAAATAACGATGTCTACCAATCAGGGAGTGCCAAGTCTCTCAGTCGCAACAATAAACCAAATAAAAGATCTGATGCTGAAACCCAGTCAATGGCAGCTCTAGATCACAAAAAAGTAAAAATAAAGGACGCATCTAAGGGTGAAAACCTTTTTAAGGCACCTAACAATGGGAGACTTGACACTCTTCCTGAACACTTTCATGAGCGATCACCCATATTGATTGAGCCCACTCAATCAATCAACATTGGTACCACAGAAGCAATCAAAAACATACACCTTGCAGAATCTCTGACAGAGGAGGAAAGATTAGCATTCATCATTTTCTTTAAAGAACAACAAATTAACTTTGCTTGGTCATATGCTGATATGCCCGAAGTGGATCCACACTTAATCATGCATCACTTGTCCATCTCTTCAAGAGTTAATCCAGTCAAGAAAAAGCTATGAAAGATAAATCCACAGGTAGCACTCATGGTCAAAACTGAACTAAAGAAACTATTAGATGTCGGATTCATCCAACCCATTGACTATGCAGAATGGATTTCCAACATCGTTCCAATATCAAAACTAGATGGTAGTATCAGAATATGCACTGACTTTACAGACGTCAACAAAGCTTTTCCAAAAGACGACTTTCCTCTACCTAGTATCGACATAATTGTAGATCTCACAGTAGGGCATGCAATGCTCTCACTAATGGATGGTTTCTCAGGCTATAATCAAATCAAAATAGCCCCAGAAGATCAAGATAAAACCACATTCACCTGTCCTTGGGGAACGTACTATTGGAATGTTATTCCTTTTGGCTTAAAGAATGCAGGGGCCACTTATCAAAGAGCAATGACAACAATCTTTCATGACATGATACACACCTTCATGGAAGACTATGTGGATGATTTACTAGCTAAATCCTTCACCAGAATAGAACATCTCGGCATCCTAACAAAGATCTTTGATCGATTGGAGAAATTCCAAGTAAGGCTCAACCCTAAGAAGTGTGTCTTCGAGGTTACATTAGGCAAGTTACTAGACTACATAGTCTCAGCTAAAGGTATCGAAGTAGATCCAGCAAAGGTACAAGCCATCATGGAAATGCCACCACCAAAGAATATCAGTCAACTCAGATCTCTACAAGGATGACTTCAATCAATCAGGAGATTCATCACTCAGCTAGTAGATAAAAGTCTACCATTTAACCATTTACTACACAAAATATACCATTCAGATGGGAAACCAAGTGTGCAGAATCTTTTTACCAAATCAAACAGTACCTAATGAATCCACCAGTTCTGGTACCACCAGTCACAGGAAAGCCACTTATCCTATATATCTCAATAATAGATATATCGCTGGGGGCACTATTGGCACAAGAAGATCAACAAGGAAAGGAATGAGCCATATATTATATTAGTAGGACATTGAATGGCTATAAACTCAATTAGACATTCATTGAAAAGGCTTGCCTAACAGTGGTCTTCACGTCTCAGAAGTTCCAACATTGTATGCTAGCACACACCATTAAGCTAGTAGCAAAAATTGATCCTCTCAAATATCTACTCAGCAAGGCAGCTCTTATAGGCCGATTGGCTAAATGGGTCATGATTCTCAGTGAATTCGACATCTAATACATAGAAAGATGAGCCATCAAAGGACAAGCAATTGCAGATCAGCTGGCTGAAGCACCACTACAAGGAAACCAAACCATGGAGATTGAGTTTCCAGAGAGGGACGTTCTTGCTCTTTCTACCAAACAATGGACCCTATACTTTGATAGATCCTACACACAACATGGTTCAGGTGCCGACATTCTATTCATCACTCCTGACAGACACACTATACCAAGATCATATAGGCTTATGTTCCCATGCACAAATAATGTGGCTGAATATGAGGCATTGGTTATAGGCATCAAGATGACTGTCGAATGGAAAATCACAGAGTTAACGGTCTATGGAGACTCACAACTAGTCATCAATCAAATCAACAACAACTATCAGACAAAGGATGACAAGCCGCTACCCTACAAGCGAATGGTGGATGACTTCAAACAGTATTTTGTGCACATCACCTTCGAGAAAATACCAAGGTTGAACAATAAAGCAGCTGATGCAATGGCTACTATCACTTCATTACTACAAATTCTAGAGCAACAGAGTCATTATGAGTTTCTGGTAGAGCAACTATTCTCTCCCGCCTATGACCACTCTGAATCCCATGTTATCTATGCCTTGACTGGTTCAGATTCTCCGTTATATGGATGAATATATGACTACCTTAAGAACAATATCTTACCCCTTGACCAATCTCGTAACTAGAAACGTAACTTTATCCAGCAAGCTACCCGTTATACCCTTACCACTGATACTTTGTATCGTCGAGGTCTAGATGGTACTCTTCTTCATTGCCTTGATCGTAATGATTTTGATTCCGCTTTACACGAGCTTCACAAAGGTATTTGTGGCACACATTCAAGTCGTACTACTCCTGCTAAAAAACTTTTAAGAATGGGATACTACTGGCCTACAATGGAGAAAGACTCATATCACTTTGCCAAGAAATGTCCTAAATGCTAGATCCATGGTAATCTGACACATGCACCAGCACAGGAACTGCAGCCATTCACGACATCCTGGCCCTTTTGTTAGTGGGGACTAGACCTAGTTGGCAAAATTTATCCTTCATCTTCAAATGGACACAAGTTCATTATAACTACAACATAATACTTTACCAAATGGATAGAAGCAGTTCCCATGACCACAGTGACTGGGAAACAAATTGCCTCTTTTATCCTAAATTATCTGATCTGCAAATATGGTATTCCAAGTTCAATCATCACAGATAATGGACAACCTTTCAAAAACCAAGATGTACAAGAACTATGTGAAAAATTCAAAATCCAACATCGGTTCTCTACACCATACTACCCACAGGGAAATAGTCAAGTAGAAGCATTTAACAAAACAATACTAAAGATCCTAAAGAAAATAGTGAATGATGCAGGCAAAGATTGGCACTTACAACTTAATCCAGCACCTTGGGCATACAGAACCAGCATCCACACACCTACAGGAGCAACACCATACTCATTGGTATATGGATCAGAAGCCATTTTACCCCTGGAAGTAGAAATCCCATCTCTTAGAGTCTCTTTGAAAGGTTTAATCTCAAATGAAGAGTATCGAGTTAACCGACTGCAAGAACTCAAACTATTAGATGAAAGACGTCAGCATGCTTACACTCATCTCAAAGTATATCAACAACGCATGTGTAGGAGCTACAATCACAAGGTCATCCCTGGCAACTTCAAAGATGGTGACCTAGTCCTCAAAGAAAATCCAAGAAATCAGCAAGATCGAGAAAAGAAAGGGAAATTTGAACCTAACTGGTTTGGTCCCTATGTCATCATATCAGTCTATGGATCAGGTGCCTACCAGCTAACAACTTCAGAAGGAGATGTGCTTGACAAACCAACTAACAACATCCATCTAAAGAAGTACTACACTTAAGTAGCCTAGTGCATGGAAAAAGCCAAAACAAGCAAAAAAATCAAAAAATCTAGAAAAAAACAAAAAACAAATGGTGAAAACCTAGTAAACAGGTGCTCTTGTGAAAGAATGGCTCCTTTATCTATCTCCATACCATTTTATCCATACAAACACTATCGGCCATTTCCCAACACTTAGCACATGTCCATTCAGGACATACTTAGCGTAGTCACTATCCTAGTTTATCCATATATATCCTCTTAACACATTCCACCATGGCTTGGAAATCACTGTACATATTCACATCAAGAGGCACACTCAACTAGGGGCATTAAAATCATCAAAACTTGCGAACATTCAAGATGTCAAAACTAGAAGCAAAACTCCACAGCATGGCATCCAACAACCAAAACTACGCTTCATCAAAAAAAAAAAAATCACAGAAATACCAAGGATGGATGATTTTTTGAAGTACTGAATGTTGCATTATCGCATAAAAATATTGATTAGTTTTCATTTTGAACTTTTTAAATTATTGGATTCTATTCCTTTTCTCACTAAATGCTTCAAAGCTAGAGATCATGGGGAATTTCCAATATTTTCTTAGTCTTCTATCTGGGAGGCGATCACTTGTACTATGTGAATACTTGCCTCGAGATGTGATACATCGAATATCACTGAAGGCCTGATTCCACTTCACGCATACAAATGATTTAATCTTGTCTGTTTACACAATCCGCACTCAGGTCATCCTGGTTCAATTATACCTTGACGCTTGTGCTATCTTACAAAATCAAACATCATGTAAATTTTTCTCAGGTCATTATGGTTCAATTATACCATTGTGCTTGTATAAATTTTCAACATATCCTCAACAAATCAATGCTCAATGATGATAACTACAAAGAAAGCAAATAATATATGGTTGTATCGAGATGACAAATGCAGAATGAGGATGCTCCAAAAACATAGTTGCATATCATTTTACAATTAGTTATATAGTTGCATATCATTTTACAATTAGTTGCATATCATTTTTCACTTATTTACATATCATTATCATACATCTCAAAGATACATTTCACAGCATATAAAATCATACATCTCATTTTCAAGATACATCTCACAAACATATTAAAAGCATACATCCTACATCATACATTATATCATATATTTAAGCATTGCATCATCATCACATAACGAAAAGAACACATAAGCACATCCATCCATATAGACATACCACATGATCAAAGATAATGATGTTGTATATATATATCTCCAAAAATGATCAAAATGTACAAAATCTATCATCTTTGTGTCTAGTACAAAGAATACAATGATAAAAAATACAACAGAGACCATGTCTCTCAAGTATGGCTATCCCCTGACAGAGATGGTCTGGCTCCCGATGTCCCCACCCCTGGATCTCCAAGGGGATCCTTTCTCGATGGCCCTGTCACACCTCAGCTCTCAGACCGCAACCCAGTATCTCAAGATCAACTGGATCTCGACTGTGTGAAGCTCTGTACTCGACGATCCTTAGTTACCGCAGCCTCATAATGCTGACGATAGTACTCCACCTCCTGAGCTCTTAATGATAGCTCTCTCAGGGTGTCTCTCATCGGACCACCCGCCGCTGCTCTCTGCATACTGGCTGCAAGCTCCTCCGCTCGCCCCCTCCGCTCTATCTCTGTGTCCCACTTAGTGGTCAACTGCACAATCTGCTGCTGATATGTCAAAACCTATGCCTGTAGCTACTGTATAGTCACCTGCAGGGTCCGAATCTGTGCATCCTCAACATGAGTAGGGATCCGAACCTGTAGCAGTACCTACGCAGGGAGATCCCATCTAACTCTTCCTGTCCTTGGTGCTGGAGGTGGGAGCACATTCGTCCTCCTCCTCTGCGCTGGCCGTATCACCTTGTCAGTACCCCCCACTATAGCTAGAACCTCCCCCACCCTCTCCTCTCCACCAGCTCCAATAGCCAATCTACCTCTCCCCCTATCTATCACCGCCTATCTAACTGCTCTCTCCACACCTCTATCTCCTCTCGTCCCTCTATCTCCCCTCCTCCCTCTCACTCCTCTCCCTCGTCGTCCTCCTCCACCATCTCCATCATTCTCATCATCTCCCTCTCCCTCCTCATCATCATCATCGAATGCCGGCCGCATCTCCTCGGGAACCGATATCCTAGCGAACTCATCGGTCATGCCCGCATCCAAAATCTCTGGGGCATAATTCCATATCTGGCCCACCAAACCGACAAACTCTTCCACTGCCACCGCACTATCAATGGTCGGGCCCCAATCTGATACATCCTTCCTTCGCCGTGCATATAAGCAAGCCCCTTGAGGTATACCCTGTTGTTGACCAAACTGTCTCAAAACTTTGGTCACCACAAACCTCTCAATAAAAAATGGTGTCCTCCCAATCAGATATCTCGTCATAAACACATAGGGCATCTCCAGCCCGTCCTCCCCCCACCCCTCGCACCTTGTATACGGTTGCCATGTGACCATATTGATGTCATCCAACACTCTCCTCTAATGCTCTAGTTTGCCCAGCTTCTGCTGGACAACTAGACCCCTATATCCATAAGCATATGCACATCCAACGGGCCTATCTTTGTCTGCTAATGGCCTAGCACCCGGAATGTGCTCCCAGCACCATACCTGTAAGAGCATCACACTAGCTGACAAACTGCCGTAACCTAGGTATACCACCTCGTGCAGGTCCCTATATAGATGGGCTAGCATAACCGATCCCCACGCAAACCTACGACCCTGTTTGACCATGTCCTCTAACACCAACCCCCATCCCATAGAGAATCCCTTTGACCTACGATCAGGACAAAGGAATCCACCGATAAACCCTACCAGTACTAATGGAAGCGGTGCATAATCCAGGTCTAAAAACTCCTGCCATGGGATCTCATATCCACATACTGTCTCATCATGAAAAATACGATGAAGTGCCTCTATGCCACCCTCCTCTGACTGCTCATATGGTAGTAGTGCACCTACTACTGGTATGCACAAAATCCTGTAACAGTCCTCTGGTGTGACTGTCATCTCACCTATGGCAAAGTGAAAGGTGTTCGTTGTAGGTCCCGGGGACAACTGAGAGGGGGGGTGAATCAGTTATATAATAAATTCAAACCAAAATCTTATTAACCAACTTAATGCTTAATACCAGTAAGACAGTTAAGTGTGCCAGTAAATAGTGTTAACAGGAAATGTTGTACCAGTAAGAATTGATGCATGAAACATAAGCACAAAGTCAACCATAACACATGACACAAATATTTGTACGTGGAAACCCTATAAGGGGAAAAACCATGGTGGGAAACCTTACCCACAATCAGATGATACTACTGCAGATAGTAAGTGTACAAAGAGGGGTCTGCACATGCAGAAAGGCCAATAGCCTAGAGCTCACTGCTCAAACACAAATGGGAGTCACATTGACTACAGTTGGATGGTTAAATCTAATGAGAATGTACTGCACAAAATAGCATCTTCATATGCTGGATTCAGTACCGGTGTAATGCTGATATGCTTCTAAAAAAAGCTAGCTTCACCTTCAAATGATGTCTTCGTGTATACCTCTACTTAATCTCGCATATACCTTCTTACTATTCTTTTTTTTTGCATTCCACATTTGATCTTACAAATAAGATCTTACATTTATACCATACCCTAAGACCAATTTTAGTAGGTCGGCTCTACAAGATATTACAATAAAACATTTTACAAATAATACAATATCCGATGCAATAACCGATTGAACATGTCGGCTTAATGCTTTTATAACAATAATAAATCATCTCCATAGCGTGCCATGCTGACCTGAAAAAGATAAACCTACTAGTGTAACCCTAGATAACCTGGACCTATTTGCCGGTAAAAGAAAATACGTAAATAAGAATATACCAATGATATTACTTCAAGGAAAAGTGTCCACATGATGTCTTCGACATTACCAAGTGTCTTCCATGTCATTGCAGGTACTGGTGAACATTATATCCTGCCGGTTAACCATATACCGGTGATTGTTGAACAATTTACTGATTGCCGATAAATGTTGCTGGATCTCCAAAGTAGGCATATTTAGTAGGTGTTGACATCAATTACAAAACCATACCAAAATACCAACAATCTCCCCCTTTGGCATTGATGGCAACACAAGATGGAAAAACCATCAAAGTGCCAAAATAGAAATGCCAAGTACAAAAACCAATTCTCCCCTTGGGAGTAATATGTGTTTATACAAAGATTTATTTACAATACCAATCTCTCCTCAAAAAGATAATGCATTTTTCATATATTTTTCCTTAATGTTTTTCCATATATCTCTCCCCCTTTGACATCAAATGCCAAAGTCAAAAAAGGTTCAAGTTCATACAAAATACCAACCAATTCAATATACCAACTTCTCCCCCTAAGAAGTAGCTTCCTCATCAAATATCAGAATAAAAGATTTGTCCATTTAATTCTACCGGTTGATGACAATCATCAACTGTCTAAGTCTCTACCGGTGGAGGTAAGACTCCGAGCTGATCTCTGAGATACTCAAAAGTTTCCTTAGGCAAAGGTTTTGTAAAAATATCTACAAGCTATTCTTTAGTATTCACATAAACCAGTTTGATTTCCTTTTCTTCAACTTTTTCCCTTAGAAAATTCAATTTGATAGAAACATATTTTGTTTTAGAATGTAATACTGGATTCTTAGATATATCAATTGCTGTAGTGTTATCACAATATATAGTAATAGGTTCCTTGCATTTTACCATTATGTCTTTCAACATTTGCTTAAGCCAAAGTACCTGTGTACAGTTTGTTGCTGCTGCAACATATTCTGATTCTGCTGTTGATAAAGATGTACAACTCTATTTCTTACTTAACCAAGAAACTAATCTCTTTCCAAGAAAGAATGCTCCTATAGTGTTTCTCTTTCTATCATCCACATCTCCTACCCAATTTGCATCTGTGTATGCATATAGATCAAAATTTTCATCTTTAGGATACCATAATCCAAGATTTTCTATGCCTTGTAAGTACCGGAAAATCCTTTTTACTGTTGATTCATGATTTTCCTTGGGATTACTCTGAAATCTAGAAACTATACATACTACATTCATAATATCAAGTCTAGTTTGTGTAAAATATAGTAATCCTCCTATCATAGATTTGTATCTAGTTGGATTAATAGGTGTAGATTCATCCCTTTGAGATAATTTGTCATTTGTAGTCATAGGTGTGCTTACCAGTTTAGAGTTCTCCATCCCAAATTTCTTGAGTAGTTCTTTCAAGTACTTAGATTGACTCAAAAATATGCCTTTATTAGTTTGTAAAATCTGCAATCCTAAAAAGAATTTTATTTCTCCAATCATAGACATTTCAAATTCATGCTGCATTTTAAGAGAAAATTCTTTGCATAATCCATCTTTTCCTCCAAAGATTATATCATCAACAAATACTTCCATAATCAAAATGTCATCATTAGTTACTTTGTAATATAAATTGCTATCTGCATTTCCTTTAGTAAAACCAAATTTTAAAAGATACTTATCCAATCTTGCATACCAGGCTCTTGGAGCTTGTTTTAGTCCATACAGAGCCTTTCTTAATCTACAAACCATATCATTGTTATTTGTCAAATAAAATCCATCAGCTTGTTCAATATAGACTTCCTCTTCAAGATCTCCATTCAAAAATGCACATTTAATATCCATTTGATAAACTTTGTAATCCTTGTGAGCTGCAAAGGCCAAGAATAATCTAACTACCTCAATTCTGGCTACCAGTGCAAAGGTTTCATTGTAATCAACTCCTTCTTTCTGAGAATATCCCTTACACACTAGTCTTGCTTTATTCCTGACAACCTTACCATCTTCATTGAGTTTGTTTCTAAATACCCATTTGGTTCCAATTAAATTTTTATTTTCAGGCCGGGGAACTAATGTCCAAGTATTATTTTTCTTAATTTGTCCTAATTCTTCTTCCATAGCTTTAATCCAAAATTTATCTTCACATGCCTTATTGATAGATAATGGTTAAATTTGAGAAATAAGACATACTTCTTCATTTGCCAATCTTCCTATTGTCATGACTCCTTTAAATTTGCTTCCAATTATCTGATCTTCAGAATGATTCAGTCTTACATACCAGGGTGTCTTGGTCTGTTGTTGTTCTTCAATTACTATGGTATCCTCTGATGATACCGGAGTAACTGGATCATCATTCTGTACCGGTGGATTTACTGTTAGTTCATTTGTCATAATTTATGTTACCGGTTCAGAGTCTATATACCTTGAAGTTCCTCTGAATTGTTCATCAATCTTTACATTTGTACTCTCAACAATTTTCTGTAATCTTTTATTAAAGCATCTATAAGCTTTACTCTTAGATGAATAACCAAGAAATATTCCTTCATCACTTCTAGGATCAAACTTGCCAATATACTCATCTCTTCTAATATAACATTTACTTCCAAAAATTCTGAAATACTTAAGAGTAGGAGTATTACGAGACCATAGTTCATGAGGGGTCTTACCAATTTCACCTTTGATGTGAACTTTGTTGAATGTATAGACATCAGTGCTTACTGCCTCTCTCCAGTACACATGTGGTAGATTTTCTTCTGATAACATACTTCTTGCTGCATCCAAGATAGTTCTATTTTTCCTTTCAACAACTCCATTCTGTTGTGGTGTCTGAGGTGCTGATAACTGTCTTTTGATTCCATTTACTTCACAGAATGTATTAAAACCTCTAGATGTTAATTCTTCTCCTTGATCTGATCTTAAACATTTAATTTTCTTACCCGTTTCATTTTCAACCATTGCTTTGAATAGTTTGAACTTCCCAAGTGCTTCTGATTTTTCCCTGAGAAAAGTAACCCAACACATTCTAGAATAATCATCAATAATTAGCATGAAATATCTTTGTAAGCTTTTAGTTCTAGCCGGACCACATAAATCAGTGTGAATTAAATCAAGAGCATTATTGGATTTTTCTGGAATACTTTTGAAACTAGTTCTAACTTGTTTTCCAAATTGACATTCCTTGCAAATTGTATTATGAGGTTTCATAATTTTAGGTAGATCTCTAACTGCCTTAGAAGTACTAATTTTTACCATGCAATCAAAATTTACATGACATAGTCTTTTATGCCATAGCCAACTTTCATCTATATGTGCAATTAAGCATGCCTTTCCACTGTTATTCAAATGAAAGATATTACCTCTGGTCTGATTACCAGTTGCAGTTTCCAAACTAGTTCTATTCATGATTTTGTATTTTCCATTTTTAAATTGTAACTAAAAACCTTTCTCAACTAATTGACCAACACTTAAAAGATTATGTTTTAATCCTTCAACATAGTAAACATTGTCAGTGTTATGTTTACCATCAAGAGATATTGAACCCTTACCTTTGATTGAACAAGCTTTGTCATCTCCGAATCTTACTAAACCTCCATTGTATTCTTGAAAGTTCAAGAATTTGCCTTTGTCTCCAGTCATGTGATGTGAGCATTCTGAGTCAATAATCCATTCATCCTCTGATTCAACTTTAGCTACTAGGGCTTGTTCTACTGGTTAAGCAATAGGTACCAGTTGATCTTTAGTTATAGCAACAAAGACCCATCTATTGTCTGCTGGATCCTCATCAGAATCACCAGTCACACCTTCATCAACAATGTAACAAGATTTATCTTTGTTTTTCTTAAATCTGTATCTCTGATATTTAGGATTAGGTTTGTATGTCCTTCTAGCTTCTTCTCTTAGTCTAGCATGTCTATCAGGGCATCTTGAAGCCATATGACCAATCTTATTGCAGTTGAAACATTTAAAGGGTGCTTTACCTTCATACTTACTTCCAATTGGACCTTTTGACATTTTTCTTGCAAATAGTGCTTCAAGTTCTTCAAGTTCTTCATTCTCCTTCCTGGTTTCTTCAAGTTCTCTTGCATAAAAGGCTCTCCAGTCTGATTTGTCAAAAGATGGAGCAGATGATGTTGATGCTTTGAAGGCCAAATCAGTTTTTATAGTAGCTACAGGACCAAATTCCTCAATTTCAAAAGCTGAAAGTTTTCCAATCAATGTATCCCTAGTTACTGATGTATTAGGCATTGTTCTCAACTCATTAATAGCAGTAACCTTCATTTTATATGCCGGTGGAAAACCTCTTAAGATTTTTGAAACAATCTCATCTTCACTCAAGGTTCCTCCACAACATTTGATACCTAAAACAATTTCATTTACCCTTTCCATAAAAGCAGAAAGTCTTCCATCTTCTTCCATTTTCAGATGTTCATACCTGACTCAGAAGCTTTCAAGTTTTGCAATTTTGACTATGGAATCCCCCTCATTCAGTGTTTCCAAATGATCCCAAATAGCTTTTGCAATAGATCTATCTAATAATCTCATGATTTGTTGATCTGATAATGCGCTCAAAAGTGCTTCTCTTTCTTTGCAATCATTTTCTTCCTCTTTACCTAAAGTAATAGGAGCAGACTGACAAGCTACAATAGCAGTATAACTATTCTTAGTAACTTCCCAGATGTCTTTACCAATGCAATTCAGATGTGTTTCCATTCTGATTTTCCATATTCCATAGTTGGTTCCATCAAGTTTAGGACTATCCTTTCTGAAATAATTAGTAGACATTGGATCTCCTCAAGCTGTTAAACTTCAAAGAAAGAGGACTAGGCTTTGATACCAATTGTAGGTCCAGGAGACAACTGAGAGGGGGGGCTGAATTGGTTGTATAATAGATTCAAACCAAAATCTTATTAACCAAATTAATGCTTAATATCGGTAAGACAGTTAAGTGTGCCAGTAAATAGTGTTAACAGGAAATGTTGTACCAGTAAGAATTAATGCATGAAACATAAGCACAAAGTCAACCATAACACATGACACAAATATTTGTACATGGAAACCCTGTAAGGGGAAAAACCACGATGGGAAACCTTACCCACAATCAGATGATACTACTGCAAATAGTAAGTGTACAAAGAGGGGTCTGCACATGCAGAAAGGCCAACAGCCTAGAGCTCACTGCTCAAACACAAATGGGAGTCACAGTGACTACAGTTGGATGGTTAAATCAAATGAGAATGTACTGCACAAAATAGCATCTTCATATGCTGGATTCAGTACCGGTGTAATGCTGATATGCTTCTACAAAAGCCTCGCTTCACCTTCAAATGATGTCTTCGTGTATACCTCTGCTTAATCTCGCATATACCTTCTTACTATTCTTTTTTTTTGCATTCCACATTTGATCTTACAAATAAGATCTTACATTTATACCATACCCTAAGACCAATTTTAGTAGGTCAGCTCTACAAGATATTACAATAAAACATTTTACAAATAATACAATATCCGATGCAATAACCGATTGAACATGTTGGCTTAATGCTTTTATAACAATAATAAATCATCTCCATAGCGTGCCATGCTGATCTGGAAAAGATAAACCTGTCGGTGTAACCCTAGATAACCTAGACCTATTTACCGGTAAAAGTAAATATGCAAATAAGAATATACCAATGATATTACTTCAAGGAAAAGTGTCCACATGATGTCTCCGACATTACCAAGTGTCTTCCATGTCATTGTAGGTACCAGTGAACATTATATCCTGTCGATTAACCATATACTGGTGATTGTTGAACAGTTTACTGATTGTCAGTGAATGTTGGTGGATCTCCAAAGTAGGCATATTTAGTAGGTGTTGACATCAATGACAAAACCATACCAAAATACCAACATTCGTGTCATTGTGCCACCTCTCTGCGAGTGCTATAAGTAGCCCCCGGTTCACAGTGAACTGAGGCATATCCAAAAGGGATGTCAAACCACATCTCTCAATGATATCTAGGTCGGCCTGTGTCAACCGTGGTATAAGAGTCCAAGGCCTAGGAAATCGCTCACATGACTACACCACGCCCAATCACTCTTATCAACCAGCAAAACAAGTCCAATATTAGTTTCCACATCAAAACAAAGATATCAAAATCAAACTCACATCAACAACATGAAACAATTTGCTCATCTACATCAAGTTCAACATCCTATCATTTCATATCAACTTGTAACACAACTCAAGTTATCAAAAACCATATCAAAACTTGTAACACAACTCAAGTCTCCAAAACACATAAACTTGTAAAACAACTCAAGTTTCCCACCCATATCAACTTGTAAAACAACTGAAGTTTCCAACCCATATCATCTTGTAATACAAATCAGGCTTCACACATTTGAACTTGAAAACATAGTGCAAAAAAAATCATATTTTGATCAACACAACACATTGATATCTATGCATAACTTGACATATCACAAATCAAAACAAGTTATATCGACACTCATATTGGACAAATCAATAAAACCCATGACAACAAAACACAACAATTTCACAAATCACCTCATCTCGCAAAAAATTTCTGGATGCGCTAAAACAGGTTGTCTACGCGCTAAAATCTACCCATGTGCTAAGCTATTTTTCCTATGCACTAATCTATTTACCCTATGTGCTAGACTGACTCTATGTGCTAATCTTTTCCCCCCATGCACCACCTAACCTACCCTATGCGCTAAAACCTATCCATGCGCTGACCTATACCTCACTGGCGCTACCTATTTGACCCTATGTGCTAGGTCTACCCTACGCACTAAAACCCCTTACCCATGCGAACCCCTATGACCCCTATGCGCTAGGTCTACCCTACGTGCTACCCTATTGACCTGACGTGCTACCCTATGTTCAACATGTGCTATTTTCACTCCCTACGCTACCCTAGACTTTCTATGCACTACACTATTTTGTTTCGGACGCAGCCCTAAAATTAAGCTTCATGTGCTACCTAAATTTTTGTATGCGCTAACTTGTGACTTTGACGCACTAAAACGCTAAAACCGAATTTCAAAAATTAAAAAATGACCAAAAACAACAAAATCAAAAATCAAAAAAGGGTCAAAAGTGTTGACTTACTGGTGGTCCATATGCGGCAGGTCTCTGGTACCTCCGAATGCGCTCAAAATGATGCCTGGAATACAGAATAGGCATCTTGACTTCTCTCCAAATTCTCTTTCTCCAAAGTCAATAATGCACAAATGAATCAAATCAAAACCCTTTTCCCCTTTTATAGGAGGAAAATGAAATTAGGGTTAGGAAACTGGGCATGTAATTTGCTCGCGGTCTCCCTTATACCCTACATAATGTACATTATCAGGAGATGAATCAATTTCAACATTTCACATAGACAAAATCATACATACCACACACAAATCATCAAATCCAATCAAAATTTTCAAAATATTGATTCATCTCCCGAGGGGGCATCACGCATCAAATCAAATCTGGGGCACGACTTGTAAATCATAAGAGCAACACAAAAATTTCATTTCATCATAAATCATGATAAAACATCATTTTCTTTGAAATAACATGTGCACACACGTCACTTCAAAGAGGGGCAAAATGTAGACGTATAAAAATGACCATATTCCTAAATAAATATTTTATGTTCATTTCTCTATTTAATTAAATTACCCACATTCCTCTATTTAATTAAGTAAATTACTCAATTAAATTCACTATACCCATTTAATGAATAAATCATTTTATTCAATTAAATCCCCCCTATCCACTTTTAATTAAATTCAAATTTAATTAAATAGTTATCCTAAATTGAATAAATCTAATTTATTTAATTTCCCCAAATTACAACCAAATTGAATTAAATTAACTTTATTTCAATTAAATCCTATTATCCCTCCGTCCACTTGCATTTTCCTACATCTCCCACTTGCATCCTAAAACCTATTTCTAATCCCTTCTAGACTCTTCTAATCGCTTCTAATTAGCCTAACCCATCTTCTAAACTTTGTCACATCCCTAAGCAAAGGGAAGTCACTTCTCAAACCCTTAAAGTCTTTGATAACCATTAAAGGCTTCAAGTCTTCAACCACTTAATTTTCCAAAGTCTCCCAAACCATTAATGGTTAATTCAACCCTCTTACATGGTTAGAGACTTTTTGCCTAACTTAACCTTCATCCAACCCAAGGGTCTCATCAAGCTTTTAATGCTTTGACCATGATTATTTCTTAATCATTTGCACAAGAGTTTATCCTTGGATTAACTCTTAATCCAATGGGTAATCTTAACTTAAGCTTAACCCTTACCCTCTAGATAACCATGAGGTCTTCTCAGGCATTTAATGCCTCCAACCCCTTCTCTCAACCCAACCCTATGTTAACACTTGTCACCATTTCATTGGTGCAAATTGCAAACATGGATTCCCAACTTTCAAACTCAACCCTTGATCAACTCTTTCAATCCTGACCATCCTTTGCCCTATTTTTGCTATAAATAGAGCTCTCATTCCTCCATTTTCATAATCCAAGTTTGTAGTATCATACTTATGCTCAAATACATTCAAACTTTCATTTCATATATGCTCATCATTTAGCCTCTCTTTAAAATAGAAATTAATCTAATATGCATTTTAGAGTATTTCTATTATCATTAGCTTAAATCATAGACTAATATATCATGTTAGGATAGTATAAATACTAACCTTGTCATCTTATAGTTAGTTTATTGCATTTCTAGAATCATGCATAGCTTAGGATGCATCTCATATTAAAATCAACAAAATCATCCCTCATTCTTGCATTTGCCATCCCTAAACCATTTTGCTCAGTGATCTGAGAGCAAAAATGTTGGTTTGAGGGACCGTGTAAGATAGAGAACCATGGGACCAACCTTGGGAAGCTGAGTGATACTTCATTACTCCATAGCTTGCACCAAGAAGTCATGTGGGTGTGTGAGCAAGGCTCCATAAAGCTCTGTTTTTTGCATATTGAGTTCTATCGACCCGCTTTTCCCGCATACAGCTGCATTCTATTTCCACCCAAAGAACCCTGAGCATGATACTTAAACTAGATAGTATGAAGGCTTATGATAGAGTAGAGTGGGGGGATTTATGTGTTGTTCTTGAGAAGTTAGGTTTTTCCAAGGCCTAGGTCAAATGGATTCATGCATGTATAAGTTCTGCAAGATTATCGGTTTTAATTAATGGTTCTCCTTGTGGTTTTTTCACTTCCACTAGGGGTTTGAGATAGGGAGATCCCCTTTCTCCCTTTTTGTTTATTCTCCTAGATGAAACCTTTAGTTGGCCTATTAGGGTTGCTAAAGTGGGGGGGCTTTGGAAAGGTATAAGGATTCAAAATATTCCCCAAAGTATTTCTCATTGTCTCTTTGTAGATGAAACTCTATTATTTGTACATGCTTCATTAGTTGAGGCAAAAGTGATTAAAGGAATAATACAAAATTATGCATCATTTTCTGGTTAGAAAGTGAATGGTGATAAATCAAAGATTTTTTTCCTTAATACATCACAACTGGTTCAACATAGGTTGCAATCCTTTTGGGGATTGAGACTGGAAATCTTCCATGTACTTACCTTTGGATTCCTTTCTTTGTTAAACATGATAAGATTGGTTTTTGGGATAAGATTATTTCAGTCATTTCTAAAAGAATTCTCATGGAATCATAGATGGTTAACTTTGGTGGGTAAAATTGTTCTCATCAAGTCTGTTTTGAATGTTGTTCCCATATATCTCATGTTTGTTTTGAAGTCTCCAAAAGAGACCATTGTTAGTTTACAGGATACTCTTAGAGATTTTCTTTGGAACAATAGTAAAGATGGCAAGAAGAAACCCCCTTTAGTTGCATGGGATAAGGTATGTTTGCCTAAGGAACTTGGGGGAATAGGAATTCGGAGTCTAGAGAATCAGAATTTAGCCTTAGGTGCTAAGTTGGTTTGGATATTATATAACAAGCCTAGCTCCTCATGGGCACAGATTATTTTTGCCAATTATTTAAATAATGGACTGAGAGAGTACATTTTTAAAGTCTTAAATTTGCCTTCGGGTTCTGCTATTTGGAATTTCCTTTGTAAATGTAGATCAGTTATTTTGCCTCATCTCTCAAGGATTGTTCATAATGGTAGAAAGGTCAGATTCTGGGATGAAGTATGGAATGGACACACACCTTTGGTGAATATTAGGGATTGGTCTCCTCTGATCACTATTCTTTCCTCCCTTTGGGGTGTTTTTGTAGTAGATTATTTTGAAATTGTGACTAGTGGACCCCTTAAGCTAGCTAGATGGAAGTCGATTGATTTCTTAGATGTTGATCAAAGCATGAAATTAGATTTTGAAAAGATTTTGGGGGATAGAATTGTATTTCTTTCTGATTCTAAGGATGAACTTATTTGGACAAAGAATATTTTTGGTAAGTACATTGTTAAATATGGTTACAACTCTCTTATGGTTGCTAAATATTTATCTTCTTGGCCTTATAAGTTGTTTTGGCATTTGGTTTGTCTTCCCAAAGATGGAGCCTTTGCTTGGTTGGTAGTTCAGGATAGAGTCCTTACAGGTATGAGACTATATAGGCTTGGTATTACTGTTATTTTCCCTTGTGTCCTTTGTAACAAAAATTTGGAATCTTCTTCAAACCCATTCCTACATTGTGATTATTCTTATGAATGTTGGCAATGGTTGTTTGAGAAGTTAAATATATTATTTGTTTATTGGTCAGGATCTCATTTCCCATTTTAGATCTTGGCCCTTTATGTTTGCCTCATCTTTTTATGCATGCCTTTGGATCATATCTCCATCTATAGTGATTTGGAATGTCTGACTAGAGAGAAACAACATGATATTTAAAAAAACAGGGTCTCATGTGTCTGAGTTTCTATTAAAAATTGAGTCTTCAATCTTTGAGGTTGCTTTGTCATTTATTATTAAGAATTTGGAAAATCTTACTTCTTTTTCACACTGGGATAGTAGAGTTACTAGAGTTTGGAAGTTGTTGTTAGTTTTACCCTCTCATGGTTCAATTTTAAAAAATAATGATGCAATAGGTAAGAGATGCTTTGCTAGATGGAAACCTCCTCCGTAGGGGCACTTTAAACTGAATTTTGATGGGGGCTCTCATTGTAACCCTAGGTTAGGTAGGGTAGGCGTGGTAATTTATGATCACAATGCAAATTTTATTCAAGCTAAGTGTCATGCTATTGGTTTTAAAACTAATTATGCGGAATTTCATGCTTTGTCTTTTGGATTGGATATGGAAATCTCTTTGGGAATTAAGGACTTAATAATTGAAGGTGATTTTATGGTGATTATTCAATGTGTTATGAAAAAGAAATTGAATTGTTGGAATTTGCAGTATATACTTGATCCCATTTTACAAAAATTAGAATTGTTCGAATCATTCTTGGTATCCCATTGTTACAGAGAAGTTAATAAGATTGCAGATTATTTGGCAAATTTAGCCATTGATAGCAGTGCTAATCAGGGAGAGGTGGGTTTTGAGGAAATTCCTTCTAGGGTATGGGAAGGTTTGCAACAATAGTCATATGATTTTCTTGAGTAACGTCGATGTAAAATTTTGTGATGATAATTATTCACGCTTTCCCCTTGCATTTCAAGTATTCATGTTCATTGTCTGGAGAAGAGTTTGAGGTCATGGTATTTGATATAATAGTGTTTTTTCCAAAGGTTTTTTGATACTTTCTTTTATGAGTTGTGACCAGAGGTTTTCTTCACAAGGTTCTTTCCTCTGGTATGCTCTTTGAATCCTATGTAAAAAATAAAAAATATTAATAAAAAAGTTTAGTGGAATAATCCACTTTTATTGAACAAAAAAATAAAAAATTTTAAAGGTAGCTTACCTCTATATTTACTAGGACCTCTAGGCAGTCGTTTTGCCAACAATGCTTCAAGTTCCACTGAGTTGTCTTCATCTTCAACATCTCTACTGGATCTAGATTCATAACTATGGTCAGTATCTCTACTTCTTCTCATAGATGGGTTAGAAACAGAAGCTTTGAATGCAGATTCTGAATTCTGTACAATACCATCATAGCCATTTAGCACAAAAGCAGTAAGTTTGCCAATAATAGAGCCAAGAGTTACCTTTGTCTTGTCAATGGATTTTCGATCCTGAATAGCTGCAACTCTGATAGCATAGACTGATAGCAGGGTTCTCAGTACCTTGCTGATTACAGTGGCATCTTCCACCTTCCCTCCTACACTCTTTATCTCACTAACTATCTCTTTAATCCTTTGACTTAACTACTAGATATTCTCACCTTCAGACATTCTCATATCATCAAATTTTCCTCTTAAAATCTCCTCTTTGGCAATCTTAACATGTTCATCACCGCTATAAATCTCTTCTAATTTATTTCATACTTCATATGCAGTTTCAAGACCATGAACAACTACATATTCAACATCAGACAGGGAACTAATAATAGCCTCTAATGCTTGGCAATTTTCTTCTTGTTCTTAATTTTGATCATCAGTCAGGGATACAGTAGGTGTAATATACTTATTTTCTACATGATCCCAATACTGACTACCAAGACTCTTAATATAAATCTTCATTATGTCACTCCATATTCTATAGTTATCTTTGTTGAACTTCGGACTTTCTTTCTTCATCATGATCTACAAGATATTTTCCTCAAGTTGTTAGACTTTTAGATTAAGAGGACCTGAGACGCTCTGA
Organism: Cryptomeria japonica; assembly: GCF_030272615.1. Lineage (NCBI taxonomy): Eukaryota > Viridiplantae > Streptophyta > Pinopsida > Cupressales > Cupressaceae > Cryptomeria > Cryptomeria japonica. Next base: position 585,867,332 of record NC_081411.1, on the reverse strand, counting down.
TACCAATTGATGGTATGATGAAAGAATAAGTATCTGGTAGAATACTGAGAGGGGGGCTGAATCAATATATTGAAAAACTGATACAAAGATCCCAAACTCAAACTCAGTCAAACAAAGTAAACATATCTCAGTCAAGATCAATATTCATAAGAATACTTAACATCAACCGGTTTAACTATTATGACAACTTAACAGTAAACAACTTCAATCTTGTAAACATCAACAATGATTAATCATAACCCAACATATTCATCTCTCAACGCTTCTACTTGGCATGCCTTATCAAAAGTTAACCAAATCAACAAATAAGATCACAACCACAAAAGCATTCACCACTTGACACAAATGTTTATACGTGGAAAACCAAAATAGGTAATGTAGACATCTAAAAATGGTCAATTCTTGCGGAGTCATACTTTAACATCTGCGCATTGCCTTATTTTAGGGTTTTTGCGTCGCATTAACATTTCTCCTATGATTCGCACTTGGTCTTTA